>NC_064858.1:81395758-81763258 GCF_024139225.1 Suncus etruscus
CAAAGATCTTCAACAAAATCCTGGCAAATAGGATTCAATGCCTCATTAAGAAGATCATCCACTACGATCAAGTAGGTTTCATTCCAGGAATGCAAGGCTGGTTTAACATCCGTAAATCTATCAACATAATACACAACATCAACAGCAAGAAAAATAAAAATCACATGATCATATCAATCGACGCAGAGAAAGCATTTGACAAGGTCCAACACCCATTCTTGATCAAAACTCTCAGCAAGATGGGAATGGAGGGAACCTTTCTCAATATAGTGAAGGCCATCTACCACAAGCCAGAGGCAAATATTGTCCTCAATGGAGAAAAACTGAAAGCCTTTCCTCTAAATTCTGGCACAAGACAAGGCTGTCCTCTCTCACCACTCCTATTCAACATAGCACTGGAAGTACTCGCTATAGTGATTAGGCAAGAAAAGGATATCAAGGGAATCCAGATAGGAAAGGAAGAAGTCAAGCTCTCACTGTTTGTAGATGACATGATACTCTACTTAGAAAACCCCAAAGACTCTATCAAAAAGCTTCTAGAAACAATAGACTCATATAGCAAGGTGGCAGGCTACAAAATTAACACACAAAAATCAATGGCCTTCCTATACACCAATACTAATAAGGAAGAAATGGACATTAAGAAAACAACTCCATTCACTATAGTGTCACACAAACTCAAATATCTTGGAATCAACTTGACTAAAAATGTGAAGGACCTATACAAGGAAAACTATAAAACTCTGCTCCAAGAAATAAGAGAGGACACGCGGAAATGGAAGCATATACCCTGCTCATGGATTGGCAGGATTAACATCATTAAAATGGCAATACTCCCCAAAGCACTGTACAGATTTAATGCGATCCCCCTAAAGATACCCATGACATTCTTCAAAGAAGTGGACCAGGCACTTTTGAAATTTATTTGGAACAATAAACACCCTCGAATAGCTAAAGCAATCATTGGGAAAAAGAATATGGGAGGAATTACTTTCCCCAACTTTAAACTTTACTACAAAGCAATAGTTATCAAAACAGCATGGTATTGGAATAAAGACAGGCCCTCAGATCAGTGGAATAAGCTTGAATACTCAGAGAATGTTCCCCAGACATACAATCATCTAATTTTTGATAAAGGAGCAAAAAATCCTAAATGGAACAATGAAAGCCTCTTCAACAAGTGGTGTTGGCAAAACTGGGTAGCCACTTGCAAAAAATTGAACTTAGACCCCCAGCTAACATCATGTACGAAGGTAAAATCCAAATGGATTAAAGACCTCGATATCAGCCCCCAAACCATAAGATATATAGAACAATACGTAGGTAAAACACTCCAGGACATTGAGGCTAAAGGCATCTTCAAGGAAGAAACTGCACTCTCCAAGCAAGTGAAAGCAGAAATTAACAGATGGGAATATATTAAGCTGAGAAGCTTCTGCACCTCAAAGGAAATAGTGCCCAAGATACAAGAGCCACCCACTGAGTGGGAGAAACTATTCACCCAATACCCATCAGATAAGGGGCTAATCTCCAAAATATACAAGGCACTGACAGAACTTTACAAGAAAAAAACATCTAATCCCATCAAAAAATGGGGAGAAGAAATGAACAGACACTTTGACAAAGAAGAAATACAGATGGCCAAAAGACACATGAAAAAGTGCTCCACATCACTAATCATCAGGGAGATGCAAATCAAAACAACGATGAGATACCACCTCACACCACAGAGAATGGCACACATCACAAAGAATGAGAATAAACAGTGTTGGCGGGGATGTGGGGAGAAAGGAACTCTTATCCACTGCTGGTGGGAATGCCGTCTAGTTCAACCTTTATGGAAAGCGATATGGAGATTCCTCCAAAAACTGGAAATCGAGCTCCCATACGATCCAGCTATACCAATCCTAGGAATATACCCTAGGAACACAAAAATACAATACAAAAACCCCTTCCTTACACCTATATTCATTGCAGCACTATTTACCATAGCAAGACTCTGGAAACAACCAAGATGCCCTTCAACAGACGAATGGCTAAAGAAACTGTGGTACATATACACAATGGAATATTATGCAGCTGTCAGGAGAGATGAAGTCATGAAATTTTCCTATACATGGATATACACGGAATCTATTATGCTGAGTGAAATAAGTCAGAGAGAGAGAGAAAAACGCAGAATGGTTTCACACATTTATGGGTTTTAAGAAAAATGAAAGACATTCTTGCAATAATAAATTTCAGACACAAAAGAGAAAAGAGCTGGAAGTTCCAGCTCACCTCAGGAAGCTCATCACAATGAGTGATGAATTTAGTTGGATAAATAACTACATTTTGAACTGTCCTAATAATGAGAATGTATGAGGGAAATTGAGAACCTGTTTAGAGTACAGGCGGGGGTCGGGTGGGGAGGAGGGAGACTTGGGACATTGGTGATGGGAATGTTGCACTGGTGATGGGTGGTGTAAAAAAAAATAATGAAGATCCTTATAGAGATTACATTAAATATGTACAGTAAAAAAAAGAAAATGTCACTTATGATTATAGTTAATTATACCAAGCTGAAGGTGTAGCTTACTGCACACCTTGGCTGTCTGGCAACCACTCATACGTGCAGTCAGTCATTGGTTGAAGTGTCATTAAGTGATATTATCGAGGAAAACTGAGTGTAATTCTCTAGTAAGACATTATCTTGTGTTTTGTTGTTGTTTAATCACTGTTTCAACTTTCATGCACCTCATAGTCCACTGAAAAGTAAATATTAAAGAAATACATGCTCATAAGCCAGAAAAGTAGTACAACAGACAGGACATTTGCCTGGCAAATGGCCAATCCAGGCTTAATCCTTAGCACCACATATGGTTCCCTCAGTACCACCAGGAGTGAAAAAAAAAAAAAGAAGGGAGTAACTTCATTCTTCTCCTCTGTGACATCTCCTTCTCATATATCAACTGCTAAGTAAACAAGTGTGCTTTGGCCCTGACAGATATTGTGTATGATTTTGCAGGTAATCCTTCCATAAAGCATCCAACTATCCCTTTCCTTCCTTTCTTTACCACCACATCTGTCTTCCTAATTCATGTCTCTGGAATCTCTATGATGGCAGGTAGAACAAATTTTGTTGTTGAGATTGGAATGTGTCTGTGAAGGATGGTGGGAGAACTCTTGGTCTCAGAAGTCTCCATAAAGGGATTGGGCTCATGAGGTCTTGTACCCACAGATGACCTCAATCTCCTCAAAACTCATTGAGAAGGATGGTTTTATTTAAAAGTTATAGAACCCTTTATAAAACTCTGTAAATCATTGTCTTCAGGCTCAACCTATAGCCCTTCAGAGACAGGCTTGGGCCTTAATGAAATGGCCATACCAGTAGGGCAGATTCTCACGCCCAACTAATGGAGCCATGAAAGGAGTAACCCTGTAGGACAAGGCACCCTGACCCTAAGTTTGGGGAGACAAAGATGAGCCCCTGTTAGAGCAGTTATCTGGAATGTCTCAATGGAACCCATTGTGCTTCCTGTGCTTCCCCTGGTCATGTATGTCACGTTCCCCTGACATATATGTCATGTACACCTGACTAAACTTTATTTTCCTTTGTTCAATTTCCCCCCCATACGGATAAATTATGCTTTTCCTATTGGCTGAATAGAAGTTTAAATATATCTTCCCCCTTTTAATAAAGGAATATTCTCAATGAAGTTGCTTCTTGAGGGTTTTATTGGGCCCTGTTTACCTGCCTTCTGCCTCAGCACTATACAAAGTGTTTGCTCTGGGACCTGGTTGTGAACTTGTTTGAGCACAAACCAGCTATCTCAACCAGTTGAAACCTACTTTTCTGTAATGGTTTCCTGTTTATATAATGATCTATATTCATTGAACTTAGAACTTAATTTTTTTATTGTAATAATTTATTCAAGAGACAAAATTGATGAACATATTGAGGTGAACTAACATAATATAATATAGTAACATAACATAGCATATAATGTAATTAATATAATATAATAATACATGTAAGTCAAAGAACATTTCTGATTAAAAATAATATTTTTATCGTAATGGCTTACATATCTTTCACAGTAGTATTTTTGGTACATATTAACATTGAATCAGGGGAATACCCATCACCAAATATGTCCTCCCCCCATCCCATTTCCCTTTCTACAACCCATATACCCCACCACCACCCCCCGGCCTGCTAGAATAGGTCTAGCTTACTATTAGTTATCATATATCTGTTTGGTGCTGGTACCCTCCCTTGTTTCCCCCTCTATTTAAGAGGTGGAGCTAGATAAATCTAGTTATGTGGTTTTGTTTGAAGAAAAGAAAAGCAATAGATTGGGGTACAAAATAAGAAAAAAAAAGAAGTCAAATTCGCTGAAAATGGGTGGAGTCCTTCTAGAAGCTTTCAACCTCAGTTTGAGAGAGGATATAAAAAAGGTAATTGAAACACCACAACAATACAGAAAGAAATATCAAATTAAATATCCAGTGAGCACTACAGCAATAAAGACAGGCACCACACAATAGTCTCGGTTCTGAAATCAAATCATGCTGGAGTGCAAAAAGAAAGAGAAAAATAAGATAAAATAAAATAAAATAATATTGGAGACATCAACTTCAGTCTCTACACCAAAATAAAGAAGTCAAAAAATTGATCAATCGATACATATGTGGAAAAATGATTGTTTTGTGCTTTTTTTTTCCTTTTCTTTTTCCTCCTGCATAGGCACAGTAACTATTGGGGATATTGTAGAGGGAATTCCTTGGCCTTGGAGATACAGGGTTTCTCCACCCCTGAAGTATACTTTCATGGGATTAACTATAGACTCCTTGCATGATCATTAGAACTTAATTTTTAATTCAAATAGGGAATGGTAGAACAATGCAGAGGCAAATATGTGTTTTCTTTATTTTTAAACTTATCTGATTTGGAATTCAAGATGTCTTGTTATTTATGTCCTTGTAATATAAATAAGGCAACATAATTATTTATTAAATCATTTGGAGCCATCAGAAAGTACAGCTGGTAAGGCACTTGCTTTTGCACACGACTGCACCTGGTTTGATTCCTGGCACCACATTTAGTGATTGAAGCACTATCAGAAGTGATCATTGGCCTTCTGAAGAAACTGAGGACCTGAAGGGAGCCCTGTCCTACTCTTCTCTGTCTTTCCTGAACTCTGGAAGCTCTCCTCAGAGCCCTGGGAAGCGAACCCCCCCAAAAAAAACTACATTTGGAAGCTAGCCAGCGAGCCAGTGAGTAAGAAATGGCTGCATGTGGGGGTTTCCAGGCAGAGTGCTGATTGCTCTACCTGCAGAGTCTCCACCCGGCTGTGCTTCTTCTGAGGAAACTGAGGACCTGAAGGGAGCCCTGTCCTACTCTTCTCTGTCTTTCCTGAACTCTGGAAGCTCTCCTCAGAGCCCTGGGAAGTGAACTCCAAAAAAACTGAAGCTACCCAGCAAGTGAGTGAGTAAGAAATGGCTGGATGTGGGGGTTTCCAGGCAGAGTGCTGATTGCTCTGCCTGCAGAGTCTCCACCCGGCTGTGCTCCTTCTGAGGAAACTGAGGACCTGAAGGGAGCCCCGTCCTACTCTTCTCTGTCTTTCCTGAACTCTGGAAGCTCACCTCAGAGCCCTGGGAAGCAAACCCCCCAAAAACTGAAGCTACCCAGCAACTCTCCTCAGAGTCTTGGGAAGCAACCCCAAAAATACAGCATTCTGAAGCTGCCAAGCAAGTGAGTGAAAACTACGCCTGTCCAGTGGGGCCCGACTGTGAAAAACTGTGAGTGCTGTCTGTGTGTGTCTCTCTACTATCCTGCTGCGTGTACCTCCTGAGAGTGGGCTGAAAAGAGGCTCCAGAAGGCACTTAGCTCCACTTCGCTACGCAGCCGTGCGTTCTTTCTAAAAAAATAACACCATCACAAGAAGAAAAAAAAAACACACTAAGAACTGTGTTGGATCACAGAAGCAAGAACTTCTCTCCAGACTGTCTTCTCTGCTGCGTGCTCGGGCCTAAGATTTGATCCTGTGTGAGGCTTCATCCACGGAGGACTCCCCTACCTTGGAGGCAAGCAGGCCCATCCAGAAAGGGCGGAGCCAGAGAAGTGTGCTGCCTGCATCATATAACCAATGAATACCACCACAACACGTAGAAAAACCCACAATACAGTGTGACAATGGGGAAACAACGCAGGCCAGCATCAGACATAGAGAATGAAGATGACAATTCTGATGACCAGTTAATGACCAACCAACTAATCAACCTCTCAGATAAGGACTTTAGAGTAGCAATATGGAAGATGCTCAAAGACCTCCAAAAAACCATGGATAGAGTGGAACAGAACACTAATAAGAACCAAGAAAATATGAAGACAGAAATCACAAAACTCCAAACTGAAATAACATGTCAACTAACAGGCCTGAAAAAATCAGTAAACGAAGTGAATGACAAAATGGATAAGCTCTGGGACAGGGTATCAGAAGCTGAGAATAGACTTGGTGCTGTGGAAGATGAGATACATAACATTTCCATACAGCAGGAGAGATTGGACAAAAAACTTAAAGCAAATGAGCAGACAATGGAAAAATTAGTCAAAGAATGGGAACAGATGAAAATAGAAGTCTATGATAAGATCAACAGAAACAACTTAAGAATCATTGGAGTCCCAGAGACCCAGGAAGAAAATTTCCAGGAAGGATCAACGGTCAAGAACATCATTAAAGAGAAACTTCCAGAGCTAAAGAATATATGTGATCAAATCCTGCATGCTCGAAGAGTACCAACCAAAAGAGACCCCAGAAAAACCACCCCAAGACACATCCTAGTCACAATGACAAATCCCACAGATAGAGACAGAATTCTGAAAACAGCAAGATAAAAAGAGGAAATTACATTCAAGCAAGCATCCTTGAGATTTACAGCAGACCTGTCACCAGAAACACTCAATGCCAGAAAGCAGTGGTGGGATATTGTGACAAGACTGAATGAAATGAATGCTTCACCTAGAATACTGTACCCAGCAAAACTCACTTTCCGGTTTGACGGAAGAATACATGGTTTCACAGACAAAAAACAGCTCAGAAACTTTATAGACACAAAACCAGTCTTAAGAGAAAAACTGAAAGACCTAATTTAAAACAAGACTAACCAAAAGACACACCAAATTTCGATATAAAGATGGCACTAAATCCCAGGACAATTCTTTCTCTCAACGTCAATGGACTAAATGCACCAGTTAAGAGACACAGAGTGGCTAAATGGATCAAAAAACTCAATCCAACCTTCTGCTGCCTACAAGAAACGCACCTGAATAGTCAGAACAAACATAGACTCAAAATAAAAGGCTGGAGAAAAATTATCCAAGCAAACAACACCCATAAAAAAGCTGGAGTGGCCATACTAATATCAGATAATGCAAACTTTATACTCAGGAAGGTTGTAAGGGACAAAGATGGACATTTTATATTAATCAAGGGGTATGTAGAGCAGGAAGAATTCACTCTCCTAAACATATATGCACCAAATGAGGGACCAGCAAAATATTTAAAACAACTGTTGACAAATCTGAAAAACAATATCAATAACAACACAATAATTGTGGGGGACCTCAACACTGCTTTGTCAACATTGGATAGGTCAACCAGACTGAAACCAAACAAGAATATACTAGACCTGAGGAGAGAAATGGAAGAAAGAGGCCTAGTGGATATATATAGGACACTCCATCCCCAGAAACCTGGATACACATTCTTCTCCAATGTACATGGGACATTCTCCAGGATAGACTACATGCTGGCACATAAAACATACCTCCATAATATCAAGAGGATAGAAATTTTGCAGACTACCTTCACTGGCCACAAGGCTCTGAAATTATTTGTGAATTCCAAAGGGACTCAGAAGAAAAACTTTAACACCTGGAAGTTAAACAGCCTCATACTCAATAACCAGTGGGTCCGAGATGAAATCAAGAAGGAAATCAAAAGGTTCCTGGAAACAAATGACAATAAAGACACAAACTATCAGAACTTATGGGACACAGCAAAAGCAGTACTGAGAGGAAAATTTATAGCTTTGCAAGCACACATCAGGAAGGAAGAAGGAGCTTACCTGAGTAGCTTAATGACACAGCTAATAGAACTAGAAAGTACTCAACAAAAGGACCCAAAAATAGGAAGACAGAAGGAAATAACAAAGCTGAGAGCAGAAATCAATGAAGTGGAAACCCAAAAAAAAAAAAACAGTCCGAAAGATCAACGAAAGCAGAAGTTGGTTCTTTGAAAAAATAAACAAGATTGATAGACCACTGGCAAACCTAACAAAGAAAGAGAGAGAGAAACTTGATAACTCATATTAGGAATGAAAAAGGAGAGATCACTATTGATATGACAGAGATTCAAAGGGTAATCAGAAACTACTTTGAAAAACTCTACGCCACTAAAAATGAGAACCTGGAAGAAATGGATAAATTCTTGGACTCTTATAATCTTCCACGGTTGAAAGAAGAGGATGTAGCATATCTAAACACCCCCATCACCATTGATGAAATAAAAATGGTAATCAAAAGTCTGCCCCAAAACAAAAGCCCAGGCCCAGATGGATTCACTAATGAATTCTATCAAACTTTCCAAGAGGAACTACTACCAATCCTGGCAAGACTCTTTTATGAAATTGAACAAGTGGAAACACTCCCAAATAGCTTTTTATGAAGCCAACATCACCTTGATACCTAAACCAGACAGAGATGCTACGAAAAAAGAAAATTACAGACCAATATCGCTGATGAATGCAGATGCAAAGATCCTCAACAAAATCCTGGCAAATAGGATTCAATACCTCATTAAGAAGATCATCCACTACGATCAAGTAGGTTTCATCCCAGGAATGCAAGGATGGTTTAACATCCGTAAGTCTATCAACATAATACACAATATCAACAACAAGAAAAATAAAAACCACATGATCATATCAATAGATGCAGAGAAAGCATTTGATAAGGTCCAACACCCATTCTTGATCAAAACTCTCAGCAAGATGGGAATGGAAGGAACCTTTCTCAATATAGTTAAGGCCATCTACCACAAGCCAGTGGCAAATATTATCCTCAATGGAGAAAAACTAAAAGCCTTCCCTCTAAATTCTGGCACAAGACAAGGCTGTCCTCTGTCACCACTCCTATTCAACATAGCACTGGAAGTACTTGCTATAGCGATTAGGCAAGAAAAAGATATCAAGGGAATCCAGATAGGAAAGGAAGAAGTCAAGCTCTCACTGTTTGCAGATGACATGATGCTCTACTTAGAAAACCCTAAAGACTCTACCAACAAGCTTCTAGAAACAATAGACTCATATAGCAAGGTGGCAGGCTACAAAATCAATGCACAAAAATCAATGGCCTTTCTATACACCAATAGTAATAAGGAAGAAATGGACATTAAGAAAACAACCCCATTCACAATAGTGCCACACAAACTCAAATATCTTGGAATCAACTTGACTAAAAATGTGAAGGACCTATACAAAGAAAACTATAAACCTCTGCTCCAAGAAATAAGAGAGGACACGCGGAAATGGAAACACATACCCTGCTCATGGATTGGCAGGATTAACATAATCAAAATGGCAATACTCCCCAAGGCATTATACAGATTCAACGCTATCCCTCTAAAGATACCCATGACATTCTTCAAAGAAGTGGATCAGGCACTTTTGAAATTTGTTTGGAACAATAAACACCCTAGAATAGCTAAAGCAGTCATTGGGAAAAAGAATATGGGAGGAATTACTTTCCCCAACTTTAAACTTTACTACAAAGCAATAGTTATCAAAACAGCATGGTATTGGAATTAGGACAGACCCTCAGATCAGTGGAATAGGCTTGAATACTCAGAAAATGTTCCCCAGACATACAATCACCTAATTTTTGATAAAGGAGCAGGAAATCCTAAATGGAGCAAAGAAAGCCTCTTCAACAAGTGGTGTTGGCACAACTGGCTAGCCACTTGCAAAAAATTAAACTTAGACCCCCAGCTAACATCATGTACGAAGGTAAAATCCAAATGGATTAAAGACCTCGATATCAGACCCCAAACCATAAGATATATAGAACAACACATAGGCAAAACTCTCCAGGACATTGAGACTACAGTCATCTTCAAGGAGGAAACTGCACTCTCCAAGCAAGTGAAAGCAGAGATTAACAGATGGGAATATATTAAGTTGAGAAGCTTCTGCACCTCAAAGGAAATAGTGCCCAGGATACAAGAGCCACCCACTGAGTGGGAGAAACTATTCACCCAATACCCATCAGATAAGGGGCTAATCTCTAAAATATACAAGGCCCTGACAGAAATTTATAAGAAAAAAACATCTAATCCCATCAAAAAATGGGGAGAAGAAATGAACAGAAACTTTGACAGAGAAGAAATACAAATGGCCAAAAGACACATGAAGAAATGCTCCACATCACTAATCATCAGGGAGATGCAAATCAAAACACCACAGACAGTGGCACACATCACAAAGAATGAGAACAAACAGTGCTGGTGGGGATGTGGAGAGAAAGGAACCCTTATCCACTGCTGGTGGGAATGCCGTCTAGTTCAACCTTTATGGAAAGCAATATGGAGATTCCTCCAAAAACTGGAAATCGAGCTCCCATATGATCCAGCTATACCACTCCTAGGAATATACCCTAAGAACACAAAAATACAATACAAAAATCCCTTCCTTACACCTATGTTCATTGCAGCACTATTTACCATAGCAAGACTCTGGAAACAACCAAGATGCCCTTCAACAGACAAATGGCTAAAGAAACTCTGGTACATATACACAATGGAATATTATGCAGCTGTCAGGAGGGATGAAGTCATGAAATTTTCCTATACATGGATGTACACAGAATCTATTATGATGAGTGAAATAAGTCAGAGAGAGAGAGAAAAACGCAGAATGGTCTCACTCATCTATGGGTTTTAAGAAAAATGAAAGACATTCTTGCAATAATAAATTTCAGACACAAAAGAGAAAAGAGCTGGAAGTTCCAGCTCACCTCAGGAAGCTCACCACAAAGAGTGATGAGTTTAGTTTGAGAAATAACTACATTTTGAACTGTCCTAATATTGAGAATGTATGAGGGAAATGCAGAGCCTGTTTAGAGTACAGGCAGGAGTCGGGAGGGGAGGAGGGAGATTTGGGACATGGTGATGGGAATGTTGCACTGGTGATGCGTGGTGTTCCTTTTATGACTGAAACCCAAACACAATCATGTATGTAATCAAGGTGTTTAAATAAAAAAAAAAAAGAAGTGATCATTGAGTAGTGGTTCTGATCCAAAAAAAAAAAAAAACTCTTAGAAGTAATGTAGACTCCTATGTGTAAGATACTTGGAAGTAATTAAAGAAAGTTATATACTAGAAAGAATTTTATAGATAATAGATCTACATGAAATGGGAGGGGTTTTTGTACATTGCAAATATCTCATCTGTTTGGTTGGTTTGTTTCAGGCTGGTGCTAAATGCAAAATAAAGAAGAACTGATAAGGAGGAAGAGACAGTTGATAGACTTAAGAAAGTAGCAGGGAATTCTAGATAGTGATTTTTGAGTGTCCACTTTCTTGTTGTTGCTCACCAAATTCTAGGTGGGACTTATTGGATATTCGGAATCAGTTCGGTTCTACAAACTCTTTCACCTCATGATTGCTCTGAAGATATATGTAAACAGTATAAGTCATTGTAAGTGACATAAAAGTACCTGTTTTGAGGGAATAATTATCCTCAGGAGATTTAGGAAAAGAACATTTCATTCTTTTAAAGATTAAAGATATGAAGAGACCATTAAAGAGCAGAGAGACCTTTGAGTAATTTCATTCAACTTTAGTCTCCAGATAAGGTGATTGTCACCTAAAATGAAGCTAATTTGTGTCACACATACAGAATTGGCACCAAGTCAAAGTAAGGTCTATCTGCTAAATCCCTGAGCATTGCTATTTGACACTCACCTGATGTCTAATGGTGGACAGCAGGTGAAGAAGAAAGATGCATTAGAATAAAATAGAAACTTTGGACATTCATTGCAATTATTGAGGTCCAGGGATGAAAATATGAATGTGTTGGTTGTCTTACATGGTATATGGAGAAGATTTCTGGCTGCACTAGTGTCTAATGGTGTATGGAGATACTGTGGTTAAATTTGGTCTGACTGTGTTAGAGAACTTCTTTGATTCTTCTCCAGGGAAGTGGGGAACATAAACAGCATACAGCAAAAATGAAAAAGGAAGGAACCACACAAGTCTATGTAGGAAAACTGTGTTCTGATCTTTAATAAAGAATCAGGTGTATAGGGGCCGGGCAGTGGCGCTAGAAGTAAGGTGCCTGCCTTGCCTGCGCTAGCCTTGGACGGACCACGGTTCGATCCCCCGGCATCCCATATGGTCCCCCAAGCCAGGAGCAACTTCTGAGTGCATAGCCAGGAGTAACCCCTGAGCGTTACCGGGTGTGGCCCAAAAACCAAAAAAAAAAAAAAAAAAAAAAAAAGAATCAGGTGTATAAATAGGGCATATTTCCAATCAGGTTTTTCTATGGTATGAAAAGAATGCTCATATTTACAAAGCTCAAATATCTTTCCAGTTAACAGAAGCATTATCAGATACATTGTTTGATCTACAAAACAATTCACTTGGCTTAGGGTCCTGCATAGACAGACCTCGATGAGCAAGAGTCCAGAATTAAAAAAAAGACAAAGTTACTTTTAACATCTCAAAGCAGTTCCTGTCTGGCTAGTCTCAGATACAAATAAAGGGATTTAGCAGGGGGCTGTTTCCCTACCAGACTTCCTATTTTCGAGGTGAGAGATTTTTTGTATAAGGGGCAAATGAAGGAGACAAGCTATATCTAAAAGGGTTGCAGATTTTATACTTGGTAAAAGTTCAACAGCCCAATGTACATCCTAGCTATACTTTTTTTTGGGGGGGGATCACACCTGGCAGCGCTCAGGGTTTACTCCTGGCTCTATGCTCAGAAATCACTCTCGGCAGGCTTTGGGGACCATATGGGATGTCAGGATTCGAACCACCATCCATCTGTATGCAAGGCAAACACCTTATTTCCATGCTATCTCTCTGGTCCCATTTTTTGATGTAAATTCTGAGGTAAAAAATTCTGAGGTAAAGAATACTCAAGGTCCTTTAGAGATGTCCCAAAAGCAGGACTGCAAGGGCATTTTAAAGACAAAGAGGAAAGAAGTTGTTTTTAAGTGTCTTTTGGTGCTGAGTTTTCCAGGTAAAGTGACATTTAATCAAGGCTATATTTACCTGTAAAAATTCTTATGTTAGGAAGTAAAAAGTTCAACTATATACACACTTAATACAGCAGAAGGGAGATTCATATTTAGGACAATTAAATGTAACTAAGCATGCTTAATGCCAGCTTCACTAACAGAAAACTTGATCAGCTATCCACACTGAGGAAAACTTCTCAGTGGGCCTTCTGATGAGATCTCTCTTTTACCTTTATTATTAGAAATCTTGGTCAATCATCCACACTGAGGGAAGACTTTTTAATGGGCCTAGTTACGAGATTAGAGAGGTTCATATTTAGGTAAAATAAATGTATTAAGTATGAGATATATTGCCCTTACTTATCAGCAATGTTGGCCAGCCATCTGCTCTGAGGAAAGGCTTCAGTAGGCCTGATGCCAAAGCATTCATTAGATTGTTGTGGCAATAGAGGATGATTTGTTCTGCATATGGAAGAGCTCTGACAGTCTCCCAGAGCACAATAGCAAAGAAACATAAGCAAAGAATGATGTTTGTACAAGTTATTTTCTAGAAGGAATTATACTTTTAAAATATTGACGTTTTAAGTAGAGTTGTCACAGAGCAGAGTATTTCAAAATGTCACTATTTAGCCCTTATTTCCCCATTAACTCTTCTTGTCTTAGGAACTAAAGAGTTAGACTTTAAATAAATTGGGGTGAAGTGCAAAATGTGCATTTGTATATTGAGAAATTTTGTTGTTGTATTATTATTATTGTTTGTTTTAAGACCACACTAGTGATGCTCAGAGATTACTCCTGGAAGTGCTTGGGGTCCATATGGGATGCTAGTGATCTAATCTGAGACCTCTTCACGTAAGGCAAAATATCCTACCCTCTGTACTACCCCTTCAACAACAATATTGCTACTTTATATCAGGACCTAGCTTCAATAAGCTGTAACTCATAGGGGAATAATAATCATACACATATTTAAAATCACATGTACTCTAAGAATTGGAAGAGGAACTTTCTGTGGTGTCTTGTCCTTTTGAACTCCATTAAATGGTCAGTTTACTGATTTGTATTTCCTTATTTATATTTATTTTTCTATATCTATCTTAATTCCATCCTCTTCCTGCCTCATATCTGTTGCCCATCAATACTTTAATTTGGAGGGTGAGTTCTGTAGGATGCATCACCTGAAATTTGTCCTCTCACTTCTTGTTGAAGTTGCTTAGTGGAAGACACTCATCATAAGTGAGAAGACAGAAAGAGGTCAAGGCCTTTATTTCTCTTGTTACCCCACCATTTGACACTGTAGGGTGACTTCTAAGTTGATTTTCAATGATATTCATTTCCTCAGACTAGTTCCTTTGCCTGAGTATTTGATGGACCTAAGAGCTTTCTCCTAGCAATAAAATATGACAAAAGAGATGTTATATTGTGTTTAAGATTACTTTATAAAGACTGTGACTTTTGTCATGCTTATTTCAAAAACCATTATCACTGCAGTAACATATGATCATATATTTGAGAACAAAATCTATTTTTAATCTTAATTTCACAGGTGAAGAGGTAAGCTTCAGAGAATCACAGAACAGGTCCACAAAGAACCCAGAATCTGCCCTGGGACAAGAAATAGGAATTTCACAGTCACATGTGTGTTGTATATTTGCCAGTTACTTTATTTGGTAATGTATAGATAGGGACTGAAGTTAATTTTATCTTTGCACTCACTGTTTTCTGCCTAGAGCCATACTGTTTGTGTGTCTTGTTTATGTTATTGCCTATTTATATGCATGAAAACATGGCCTTCATTTATCTTTAAAAATTGATAAACAGGATTAGGAGGATCAGAAATAAGTAATAAAACTAAATCAAAGTACAATGTAGGTTGTTGCCAGATTTTCAGATTCTTTAAGGGCATTTGAAATCTGAATTTTCATGTGAAATTTTCTAATTTTCTTTCTCATTATTTAAAAACAAAAAAAAATCTTCTATGTTTCACTAGAGATCAGTCCTCAGAAACTTACATTTAATCAATTTGTTTTACCATTATCTGTTTTTATCTCTTTTCCATGATTAAGAATCAAATCACAATTTTATAGTTAGATCTTTTCAAAAGTGGTGTTCAGCTCTTAACTATTTTTATGATGGCAAGTACTGGTCCTTGTAGATCAATTTTATCTTTGAAAAACAATATTTATTGCCATAACCATTTTTGTGGTTGATTCTTTTACTTTATATTTGCAAACAGTGCTTTCAAGCATATCAAGTCTTCCTTTCTTGTTTCTTCTTTATTTAAAATATTTGTTTGTGAACCACATCTTGGCTTATTCTTGATTCTGTGCACAGGGATTACTGCTAGTGGTGATCATGGAACCATATACAGTACTGGTGATCAAACTAGGGTTTGAAACATGCAAGTTAAGATTATGATTGGTGTAGGGCCACACTTGACTTGGAGCTTGGAAAACTGTAAGACAATCTATATTGTGCAATCAACAGAGGAATTTTTATCTCTATCTATCTATCTATCTATCTATCTATCTATCTATCTATCTATCTATCTATCTATCTATCTATCTATCTATCTATCTATCTATCTATCATCTATCTATCTATCTATCTATCATCTACCTACCTACCTACCTACCTACCTACCTACCTATCTATCTATCTATCTATCTATCTATCTATCTATCTATCTATCTATCTATCTATCTATCTATCTATCTATCTATCTCTAGCTTCCAGGGAGAATATTAGCTCTTATGGTGTGGGAAATGGCAATAGTATTTCATCCCTCACCCACACTTGACAACTATCTTTTTTGAGGGGCTTTTGGAGTTAAAAGGAATGGTGGCAAAGGTTCAGAGGTATATATGTTAAAGACTATTTTGGGGGGAGATGTAGAGATAGCTTCATAGGTGGGAGTGAAATGTTTTGTAAACAGGAAAAACTGTTTGGTCCTGGCATAACATTGTCCTTTGATTTTCACTGGGATTAGATTAGTTCCTGAGCACTAGTAGCCCAAAAACAAAAGGCTCAAAAAATTAAACTGATCATGAAAGATAGTAAAGTAATTTAGGCACTAGTTTTACCCTGTAACTTTAACACTGGTTCAATCTCAAGTACTACATATTATCCCTTGAGCACTCTAGGAGTGAGCACAGAACCAGGAATAAGCTCTAAACACAGCAAGGTGTCATTCAACAACCAAAAATATTTGGATAAATATAATAATTAATTTTAGCATCTTAATATTTTTTACTATTTTTCAAGCCATATAGTATTTCATTTTTATACATTTTTACTTAGTAACATATGAACTTGAGTTATTGGGATTTTAATAATGATGCCTATATTGAGCCACACATATTTTTATTATTGATTCATGACATGTTTACATATTGTAGAGTTGAGAGTGTTAGCATCATATCTCTGTACTTGTATAATTACATTACACTTAACACCAAAATTCCAATATTACTCTATTATCAAGTAATCTTTCTGTTTATTTGGTTCCCTCTAGCAATTACTATAATTTCCATTGTATCTGGGAGTTACATGTTTTGTTTTTTGTCTCCTGTTTTTTAAATTTTTAGATTTAGTTTGGTGCCAGGACCTCATACATTTTAGTCATGAGCTCAATCTTCAACCTGGAAAAGAATTTTTGTATTAATTTAAAAAGCAATTAAAAATTTTCCTAAAAACATTTTATAATAAATGTTCATAATAGTTTAATGCTTATGATATTGGATGAACAAACTTACTGAGTTTTACTACTACTACTACTACTGTCTCAGTGTCTCCCCTGATTTACTTTGTGTTTTCTCCTATGTTTGCCTGCACTATTTTTTTGAGTTTTGTTATCTAAGGCTAAGGTTTGCTTGCATTAAATAGTCTATATTTCTTTTTTCTTTTTTCTCTTCTTTCTTTCTTTCTTTCTTTCTTTCTTTCTTTCTTTCTTTCTTTCTTTCTTTCTTTCTTTTCTTTCTTTCTTTCTTTCTTTCTTTCTTTCTTTCTTTCTTTCTTTCTTTCTTCTTCTTTTTTCTTTCTTTCTTTCTTTCTTTCTTTCTTTCTTTCTTCTTTTCTTTCTTTCTCTCTCTCTCTCTCTCTCTCTCTCTCTTTCTTTCTTTCTTTCTTTCTTCTTTCTTTCTTTCTTTCTTCTTTCTTTCTTTCTTTCTTTCTTTCCTCTTTCTCTCATTTTTCTCTTTCTCTCTCTTTCTCTCCCTCCCCTCTCTCTCCTCTCTCCCCTCCCTCCCTTCCCTCCATCCCTCCCTTCTTCCCTCCCTCCCTTTTTTTTCTTTTCTTTTCTTCCTTTCTTTTCTCTCAGAAGTATTGAGAGCTACTCCTGACTTTGTTCCTTCGGTCACTTTTAGATGTGCTTGTGGGATTATGCAGGCCTTTCTTTAATGGTTTAATTAGGGACTTCCACATACAAAGTCTGTGATCTAACCCATTGAGCTCTCTTCCTTTCCCCAACTTAATTTTTTAATTTAACAAAGTTTTATTAATATTTATAACATTTACTTTGTGTTTACAATAAATTATTATAAGCAAAGTGTTTATAATGCTGTTTGTAATTATTATCTTGGTGTCTACAGTTACCATACTCCACCACCAAAGTGCAAAAGAATCCTTATTGATGGTCTTGTCACATGCAGTTTGCCTTCTCCATGTAATCTAGTATTTTCAGTTTGTCAACATAATTATTTTTTCTGATTGTCTGAAAGGTAAAGGAGTCATCAGATCTAGAAAAGTTTCAAGGGAGGTAATTAATTTGGGTAGCATTTCTAAGCAAAGTGGCCAGAAGAGAAAAGAAAGTGAAGGTCTTTGGGTACTTAATGTGAAACTTTGATGTATAATTGGTGCATGTGGTATAAATGGGATTCTATTAAAATAATAACAACAAAGAATATTAGCTGTTGATAGAAAGTTAAGTTCAGTTATTATGGTAGAATTTTAAACAGGAAGCAGAGGAATTTTCTTAGTTGACTGACAGATTCCGCCCTTTAATAATTGGAGTCTGTTCTAAAGAACTAACTGGTTTGGCCAGGGTATGGGATCTTTCCAAATGCTAGCCTTTGTGATTAAGCATCCTTAATCCTTAAGATATGTCAAGGTATTATATCTTATAGCACGTATTGTTCATTTCCTCATAGAGATGAGTTGGCCAAATGAGGTTTTAATGTTCCTTTCATTAATCTGTGCGTGATCCTGGGTTAGAGACCAGGAACAGAATGGATGGTAAGGTTTTCAGGAAACAATTGATTTTGTTCTCTATGGAAATTCTAGAATTTCTTGGATGTTGTTATTTCCAACTAACCCCAAGTCTTTCCTCCCACTGATATTCTGGCACTCTCAAAAGTAGAATTCCAGCCTCCATTCTGCTTTCTGTTATGAGTTAATAACAAGTAAGTGGCTCATTTATATATTATTACTTCTGTAGAGACTTAGGGACACTTAGAGAAGAAGATATAAAAAAGGAAGTAAATTTATTGGTGTCTTGCTTTCAGGGCAGGGCTCCCTGCATTGCCACCTAATGATGAGATGAAACCAGAAGACACTCTGTTACCCTGATTTCAATATAGGATCTGTACAAAAACCAGGATCACTAACTATAGAAACCTGACCATGACAACCGTGATAGTGAAGAACTTTTACTGGGATCATAGAGAAAGACTTTGGAGTTAGACAATTTAGTATGCCTGAAGCCTGCAGTTGATTTTATGCCAGAATGCATTATGGATAAGGTCTACCTGTTTTTAGGCCAAAGGTTTTTCCTTTCCATTTTCCACATATTTTTCTGTGCCTATGTGAAACAGTAACAACAACAACAACAATAAAACAAAACAAAGCCCCAAGCAACTAACCAAACAAACAAAATTCCCCTACACATTTTGGAATGTTTTCAATCTCTTATCTTCTAAACTGGGACTCCTGACTTACTCAAGAACCTTGAGACTCAGACTACTTAATTTTACCACATATTACTGCAATTTTCAATAAAACCTAAGAAGAAAGGATCAAAGGAAAACTGGAGTCCAGAGGCCAAGTGGTCTCAGATGCATTGGCATGGAAAAAAAAATAAGGACAGAACAAAACATCCAAGCAGAAGTCAATTATAAAAGAATCAAGGGACCTAAAGTTTAACAATCTAAACTTTAAGGGGCCTTTTATATTGGCAGGCCAGGGGCAAAGGGTAGTGGATAGGATGCACTCTGGGCCCATTGATGGAAGGAAGTTGACACTGGGGGTGGGAAGGGCCCTGACTCATTATATATCTCAAATTCAACTGTGAAGGATTCTGTTGAACACAACTATTTCAATAAATTAAAAAAAGTAATACTGAAAAAAAGACAGAGTGACAAGGACAGTAATTCCTCTGTTAGACTCTGCCATATACGGTGTTTCAGGAAGTAAAATAAGGTTCCCTGGTATAATATGCTGGTGGAAAAAACAATGTCTAAAATCTAAACCAACCCAAAGGCATTGGGGTCTTTGAAAGAAGGGACTTGTCTCTGGAGCCCAGAATATCATTGAGATGCAGAATTCCAGGACCAAGCAGATGAATTCCTGATAAGGAAGTTTGCTGGACCTTCTGGAAAGAGAAGCTTCACCAGTGAAAACAGTCATGCAAAGAAGACCATATAAAAAGAAGACCAGCAATTACTCCAGACTGTCCCCTTTGGGACAACTATTGCAACTATTGAAGCAAAAGACTGGGGATTGGAGGGTGGCATGGTGGAAGGGTAAGGGAAACAGTTTTGCAAAACGGTTTATAATCAAAATTGGCAGAGGAAAAGGAATGTATATGCTGCCCATACCTCTTCTCTTAAGATGTGGAATTTTTCATAATTTAGGTCCATTTTCCCACTCACCTCTGCTTGGGTCTTATACTGGCTGAAGAAGCCCATGTTCTTTCTTGGGCACATATGTAAAACTATTACTTCCTTCCTTTCTTTCTCCAATAAACTTGTTTTACATCACTACTCATCTCCTTGAATTCTTTTCTGTGAGGAAAAAGAGATGATCTAATAAGCCTAAGCAGATTTGGGACTGACTTTCCTTTTCTGTAAAGAGCAATTCCTCACTCCAGCCTGAGTTCACAGCTCCCTTAAAAATGAGTGGCAGGATCATTTCCCATACTGTGCAGAACAAATGGATTTCACACTTGACGATTGTAGGTAGAAAAGGGAGCAGTGTATATCCTTCTCTAGACATTTGTCTCTTTCCCTCTCACTTCTCATAAGCTACCCCAGGGTCCCTACTCCTCTACTGATGGGGTCAAATCTACCACTGGTAAAAGAGTAAATGCATAATTGTAGCTTTATTAAGTTGTTTCTGTTTTGTGCATTTGTAGTAGAGCTTTCTCAGTGTGGGGCATAGGACATCTCTGGATCCATATGACTTCTCTAATATTTATTTTAATATAACATAAATAGATGTGGTACTGCTTTATAGGAGAAGTTCAACTCTTGCCATTATTTGCTCCACAATTCAATTCCCAGAAGCTTCTGTTCTGATAACCCTTTTTTTTTAAAACAAATTTCTTTGCCTACCTGGTCAGAATCATGTTCTTGCTGTTTTCTGTGCTCTGGCTCCTTCAAATATAAAATATTAGGTTTTTTTAAATTGAATTTCTTCTGTGTATGATCAACATAAAGTGTTTTGTCTGTTTTGAAACTTCAGGGTTAAATTTCACACAAAAATTTTTAATAGTCATCTGAATCTCAAATCTCATTGACCCTGACTGCCATGGAGACTTTATACCATCATCTTCTCTTGAGATCTTTGTCTGTCCAGGCTTCCTTTTTCCTGCAAACACTTTTCCCAGCTATTTATCTCACTTTATCCTTCATGGTTCATCAGTAAACATTTGCTCAGTGTTTCTGCATGCACTGTTCTGGTTACTGATTAGTAAGTGGTTTAGATCTTTGACTTCTATACTGTGGGAATCAAGTTCTCCTCCAACAATATAAAATGAGGCATTTGTCCATGTATATACATCACACACTTTATTTATGAGAAAAAACTTTGTACACTCAGATAAACTAAAGCTCTATTAACACCGAACTTTCCCTGGACTGAGTGCCAACTCAGGTGGTCTGCCATGGGTTCCAGGTGGACTCTATTAGGGGTCCCCAGGCTTCCCCCTTCCCTACTCTAGGGAGGAGGAGCAAAGGGAGGGGCCGGGAAGATAGCTGGCTTCTGGTGCTTTGATCCTGGAGGCCAGCTCTTCCCAGGTATTGGGGTTAGGGAACACCCCATGCCGGATGGCATTCTCCCTATCTATCTCCCCTTTATTCCAGGTATTCACTGGTTGCCGGCCTAGGTGCACTTTATCGTGGTCCTCAGTCTTTCCACCTTTGTCTCCCTACACTAAGCGGGGGACACATGGGGTGGAGGGTGGGCCAATGCAGCACTAGTGTATGTTTTGACATTCACTGATATTTTTTTTTCTCATTGATCTCCATTTTAAAAACCGTATATATTCAAAATAAAAATGGGAGGATGGAC
Source organism: Suncus etruscus (assembly GCF_024139225.1). Lineage (NCBI taxonomy): Eukaryota > Metazoa > Chordata > Mammalia > Eulipotyphla > Soricidae > Suncus > Suncus etruscus. The sequence continues at coordinate 81,417,545 of NC_064858.1, forward strand.
TCTCAGTCTGGGAGGAGACCACTTTGTATGGGGGTACCATATATATTCAAAATAAAAATGAGAGGATGGACTATCAGGCTGGGAAGAGGTCAGTACTCTTTTTCTACCTGTTCACTCTCAGCGACTTCTTGGCCTCTTCCTTTCTTCACTGTGTAACTGTGTTTGCTACCATACTAGGTTTCTGATTAGTTCCCACATACGGTGACTATTGAGTTCACTGTCTTAAGTTAGATTTTTAATTTTTCCCACTTTTTATCCCTTTGTTATTTGTTAAATAAGGAAGTTAGTAGAAGTGTTTCTCCATTTAAAGTTTATATAAAAACCAAGTCAATTCGATTGTCGGACTTGTTCTAATATCCCCATAGGCACCAATTTCGCCATGTAATACTGTTCTTCCTTTGCATAGGCACATTAAAATGGGAAATTATATTCAAACACATTCTTATCTTACAGAGATGGGGACACACAAATCTTGTAATGCTGTAGGACCTTACACCCTGAGAATTGTCTTAAAGACCTGGCTCATTGTTAAATAAAGAAGTTTGTAGAAGAGTCCCTCCATTTAATGTATATATAAGAACCAAGTCAATTAGATTATTGGACTTGTTCTAGCATCCCCATAGGCACCAGTCTTGCTGGGAACTATTCAATAAGAAATTTTGGTGAAAGAGTCCCTCAGTTTAATGCTTATGTTTGAACCAGGTCACGGGGATTGTTGGACTTGTTCTTGTGGCCCCCTTATGTGCTGATAACACCAGGTGCCATTATTCCTTGTTTGCATGAGCACATTAAAATGGAAAATACTATACATACAAATAAGTTCTTATTTAATAGAGATGGGAACACACTAATCTTGTGGTGCAATGGAATCTTTTTTTTTTTTTTTTTTTTTTTTTAATTTTTTTTTTTATTTAAACACCTTGATTACATACATGATTGTGTTTGGGTTTCAGTCATAAAAGGAACACCACCCATCACCAGTGCAACATTCCCATCACCCAAGTCCCAAATCACCCTCCTCCCCACCCAACCCCCGCCTGTACCCTAAACAGGCTCTACATTTCCCTCATACATTCTCAATATTAGGACAGTTCAAAATGTAGTTATTTCTCTAACTAAACTCATCACTCTTTGTGGTGAGCTTCCTGAGGTGAGCTGGAACTTCCAGCTCTTTTCTCTTTTGTGTCTGAAAATTATTATTACAAGGGTGTCTTTCATTTTTCTTAAAACCCATAGATGAGTGAGACCATTCTGCGTTTTTCTCTCTCTCTCTGACTTATTTCACTCAGCATAATAGATTCCATGTACATCCATGTATAGGAAAATTTCATGACTTCATCTCTCTGACAGCTGCATAATATTCCATTGTGTATATGTACCACAGTTTCTTTAGCCATTCATCTGTTGAAGGGCATCTTGGTTGTTTCCAGAGTCTTGCTATGGTAAATAGAGCTGCAATGAATATAGGTGTAAGGAAGGGGTTTTTGTATTGTATTTTTGTGTTCCTAGGGTAAATTCCTAGGAGTGGTATAGCTGGATCGTATGGGAGCTCGATTTCCAGTTTTTGGAGGAATCTCCATATCGCTTTCCATAAAGGTTGAACTAGACAGCATTCCCACCAGCAGTGGATAAGAGTTCCTTTCTCTCCACATCCCCGCCAACACTGTTTATTCTCATTCTTTGTGATGTGTGCCATTCTCTGGGGTGTGAGGTGGTATCTCATCGTTGTTTTGATTTGCATCTCCCTGATGATTAGTGATGTGGAACATTTTTTCATGTGTCTTTTGGCCATGCGTATTTCTTCTTTGTCAAAGTGTCTGTTCATTTCTTCTCCCCATTTTTTGATGGGGTTAGATGTTTTTTTCTTGTAAAGTTCTGTCAGTGCCTTGTATATTTTGGAGATTAGCCCCTTATCTGATGGGTATTGGGTGAATAGTTTCTCCCACTCAGTGGGGTGGCTCTTGTATCCTGGGCACTATTTCCTTTGAGGTGCAGAAGCTTCTCAGCTTAATATATTCCCATCTGTTAATCTCTGCTTTCACTTGCTTGGAGAGTGCAGTTTCCTCCTTGAAGATGCCTGTAATGTCCTGTAGTGTTTTGCCTATGTGCTGTTCTATATATCTTATGGTTTTGGGGCTGATATCGAGGTCTTTAATCCATTTGGATTTTACCTTTGTACATGATGTTAGCTGGGGGTCTAAGTTTAATTTTTTGCAAGTGGCTATCCAATTGTGCCAACACCACTTGTTGAAGAGGCTTTCCCTGCTCCATTTAGGATTTCCTGCTCCTTTATCAAAAATTAGATGGTTGTATCTCTGGGGGAACATTTTCTGAGTATTCAAGCCTATTCCACTGATCTGAGGACCTATCCTTATTCCAGACCATGCTGTTTTGATAACTGTTGCTATGTAGTACAGTTTAAAGTAGGGAAAAGTAATTCCTCCCATATTCTTTTTCCAATGATTGCTTTAGCTATTCGAGGGTGTTTATTGTTCCAAAAGAATTTCAAAAGTGTCTGATCCACTTCTTTGAAGAATGTCATGGGTATCTTTAGAGGGATGGCATTAAATCTGTATATGCCTTGGGGAGTATTGACATTTTGATGATGTTAATCCTGCCAATCCATGAGCAGGGTATGTGTTTCCATTTCCGTGTGTCCTCTCTTATTTCTTGGAGCAGAGTTTTATAGTTTTCTTTGTATAGGTCCTTCACATATTTAGTCAAGTTGATTCCAAGATATTTGAGTTTGTGTGGTACTATTGTGAATGGGGTTGTTTTCTTAATGTCCATTTCTTCTTTATTACTGTTGGTGTATAGAAAGGCCATTGATTTTTGTGTGTTAATTTTGTAGCCTGCCACCTTGCTATATGAGTCTATTGTTTCTAGAAGCTTTTTGATAGAGTCTTTAGGGTTTTCTAAGTAGAGTATCATGTCATCTGCAAACAGTGAGAGCTTGACTTCTTCCTTTCCTATCTGGATTCCCTTGATATCCTTTTCTTGCCTAATCGCTATAGCAAGTACTTCCAGTGCTATGTTGAATAGGAGTGGTGAGAGAGGACAGCCTTGTCTTGTGCCAGAATTTAGAGGGAAGGCTTTCAGTTTTTCTCCATTGAGGATAATATTTGCCACTGGCTTGTGGTAGATGGCCTTCACTATATTGAGAAAAGGTTCCCTCCATTCCCATCTTGCTGAGAGTTTTGATCAAGAAATGGGTGTTGGACCTTATCAAATGCTTTCTCTGCATCTATTGATATGATCATGTGGTTTTTTTTTTTCTTGTTATTGATGTTGTGTATTATGTTGATAGATTTACGGATGTTAAACCAGCCTTGCATTCCTGGGATGAAACCTACTTGATCGTAGTGGATGATCTTCTTAATGAGGCATTGAATCCTATTTGCCAGGATTTTGTTGAGGATCTTTGCATCTGCATTCATCAGTGATATTGGTCTGTAATTTTCTTTTTTGGTAGCGTCTCTGTCTGGTTTAGGTATCAAGGTGATGTTGGCTTCATAAAAGCTATTTGGAAGTGTTTCTGTTTGTTCAATTTCATGAAAGAGTCTTGCCAAGATTGGCAGTAGTTCCTCTTGGAAAGTTTGATAGAATTCATTAGTGAATCCATCTGGACCTGGGCTTTTGTTTTTCGGCAGACATTTGATTACTGTTTTAATTTCATCAATGGTGATGGGGGTGTTTAGATATGCTACATCCTCTTCCTTCAACCGTGGAAGATTATAAGAGTCCAAGAATTTATCCATTTCTTCCAGGTTCTCATTTTTAGTGGCGTAGAGTTTTTCAAAGTAGTTTCTGATTACCCTTTGAATCTCTGTCATATCAGTAGTGATCTCTCCTTTTTCATTCCTGATACGAGTTATCAAGTTTCTCTCTCTCTCTTTCTTTGTTAGGTTTGCCAGTGGTCTATCAATCTTGTTTATTTTTTCAAAGAACCAACTTCTGCTTTCGTTGATCTTTCGGATTGTTTTTTGAGTTTCCACTTCGTTGATTTCTGCTCTCAGCTTTGTTATTTCCTTCTGTCTTCCTGTTCTTGGGTCCTTTTGTTGAGCATTTTCTAGTTCTATTAGCTGTGTCATTAAGCTACTCAGGTAAGCTCCTTCTTCCTTCCTGATGTGTGCTTGCAAAGCTATAAATTTTCCTCTCAGTACTGCTTTTGCTGTGTCCCATAAGTTCTGAGAGTTTGTGTCTTTATTGTCATTTGTTTCCAGGAACCTTTTTATTTCCTCCTTGATTTCATCTCGGACCCACTGGTTATTGAGCATGAGGCTGTTTAACTTCCAGGTGTTAAAGTGTTTCTTCTGAGTCCCTTTGGAGTTCACAAATAATTTCAGAGCCTTGTGGTCAGCGAAGGTAGTCTGCAAAATTTCTATCCTCTTGATCTTATGGAGGTATGTTTTATGTGCCAGCATGTAGTCTATCCTGGAGAATGTCCCATGTACATTGGAGAAGAATGTGTATCCAGGTTTCTGGGGATGGAGTGTCCTATATATATCCACTAGGCCTCTTTCTTCCATTTCTCTCCTCAGGTCTAGTATATTCTTGTTGGGTTTCAGTCTGGTTGACCTGTCCAGTGTTGACAAAGCCGTGTTTAGGTCCCCCACAATTATTGTGTTGTTGTTGATATTATTTTTCAGATTTGTCAGCAGTTGTATTAAATATTTTGCTGGCCCCTCATTCGGTGCATATATGTTTAGGAGAGTGAATTCTTCCTGCTCTACGTACCCCTTGATTAATATAAAATGTCCGTCTTTGTCCCTTACAACCTTCCTGAGTATAAAGTTTGCATTATCTGATATTAGTATGGCCACTCCAGCTTTTTTTGGGTGTTGTTTGCTTGGATAACTTTTCTCCAGCCTTTTATTTTGAGTCTATGTTTGTTCTGACTATTCAGGTGCGTTTCTTGTAGGCAGCAGAAGGTTGGATTGAGTTTTTTGATCCATTTAGCCACTCTGTGTCTCTTAACTGGTGCATTTAGTCCATTGACGTTGAGAGAAAGAATTGTCCTGGGATTTAACGCCATCTTTATTTCAAAATTTGGTGTGTCTTTTGGGTAGTCTTGTCTTAGATTAGGTCTTTCAGTTTTTCTCTTAAGACTGGTTTTGTGTCTGTGAAGTTTCTGAGCTGTTTTTTGTCTGTGAAACCATGTATTCTTCCATCAAACCGGAAAGTGAGTTTTGCTGGGTATAGTATTCTGGGTGAAGCATTCATTTCATTCAGTCTTGTCACAATATCCCACCACTGCTTTCTGGCATTGAGCGTTTCTGGTGACAGGTCTGCTGTAAATCTCAGGGAAGCTTGCTTGAACATGATTTCCCCTTTTGATCTTGCTGTTTTCAGAATTCTGTCTCTATCTGTGGGATTTGTCATTGTGACTAGGATGTGTCTTGGGGTGGTTTTTCTGGGGTCTCTTTTGGTTGGTACTCTTCGGGCATGCAGGATTTGATCACATATATTCTTTAGCTCTGGAAGTTTCTCTTTAATGATGTTCTTGACCATTGATTCTTCCTGGAAATTTTCTTCCTGGGTCTCTGGGACTCCAATGATTCTTAAGTTGTTTCTGTTGATCTTATCATAGACTTCTATTTTCGTCTGTTCCCATTCTTTGACTAATTTTTCCATTGTCTGCTCATTTGCTTTAAGTTTTTTGTCCAATCTCTCCTGCTGTATGGAATTGTTATGTATCTCATCTTCCACAGCACCAAGTCTATTCTCAGCTTCTGATACCCTGTCCCAGAGCTTATCCATTTTGTCATTCACTTCGTTTACTGAGTTTTTCAGGCCTGTTAGTTGACATGTTATTTCAGTTTGGAGTTTTGTCATTTCTGCCTTCATATTTTCTTGGTTCTTATTAGTGTTCTGTTCAACTCGATCCATGGTTTCTTGGAGTCTGTTGAGCACCTTCCATATTGCTAGTCTAAAGTCCTTATCTGAGAGGTTGATTAGTTGTTCAGTCATTATCTGGTCCTCAGAATTGTCATCTTCATTCTCTATGTCTGATGCTGGCCTGCGCTGTTTCCCCATTGTCACATTTGTATTGTGGGTTTTTCTACGTGTTGTAGTGGTATTCATTGTCTATATGATGTAGGCAGCACACTCCTCTGGCTCCTCCCTTTCTGGATGGGCTGACTTGCCTCTAAGGGAGGGGAGTCCTCCGTGGATGAAGCCTCACACTGGGTCAAATCTTAGGCCCGAGCATGTAACAGAGAAGACAGTCCAGAGAGAAATGTTTGCTTCTGTGATATAGCGCCGTTCTTAGTGTGATTTTTCCTTCTTGTTGCAATGGAGTTCTTTCCTTAGAAAGAGTGCACGGCCGCGTAGCGAAGCGGAGCGGCCGTGCTCCTCTGAGCCTCTTTTTGCCCCACTCGCAAGAGTTTCACGCAAGAGGACAGTAGACAGACATAGACAGGTCACACTCACAGTCTTTCACAGGTGAGCCCCACTGGGCCGGTGTACTTTCGCGGATTTTCCCCGCCTGGTGTCACACACAGGGAGCCAGCTTTTGCAAAGGATAGCCGGTTTTTATGCTCTGAAGTCCCTCCCTGAAAATGGCGTCTGGGCGAGCGAGGTTTCTGGAGGCTCTTTTTGCCCCACTCGCAAGAGTTTCACGCAAGAGGACAGTAGACAGACATAGACAGGTCACACTCACAGTCTTTCACAGCTGAGCCCCACTGGGCCGGTGTACTTTCGCGGATTTTCCCCGCCTGGTGTCACACACAGGGAGCCAGCTTTTGCAAAGGATAGCCGGCTTTTATGCTCTGAAGTCCCTCCCTGAAAATGGCGTCTGGGCGAGCGAGGTTTCTGGAGGCTCTTTTTGCCCCACTCGCAAGAGTTTCACGCAAGAGGACAGTAGACAGACATAGACAGGTCACACTCACAGTCTTTCACAGCTGAGCCCCACTGGGCCGGTGTACTTTCGCGGATTTTCCCCGCCTGGTGTCACACACAGGGAGCCAGCTTTTGCAAAGGATAGCCGGCTTTTATGCTCTGAAGTCCCTCCCTGAAAATGGCGTCTGGGCAAGCGAGGTTTCTGGAGGCTCTTTTTGCCCCACTCGCAAGAGTTTCACGCAAGAGGACAGTAGACAGACATAGACAGGTCACACTCACAGTCTTTCACAGCTGAGCCCCACTGGGCCGGTGTGGTGCAATGGAATCTTACAAACCCTGTATACTGACATGATGACCTGGCACAGGCCTCAGAGGTTTGGGCATTTTCCAGTCACCTCTGAACCAGGGAAGCCAGTTATGAAATATTCAACGTGTTTATGACATCACCTGGAAGCAATCCTCTACTGGGAAGACCCTACTGCTGCTCTGACATCGATTTACTCAAAAGAGTCTTCCCTTGACACTGAGAAGAGTTAAACAACAACAATGACTTGCATACTGGACAGGGCTTTCTGCATTGCTCATTAATTGTGAGATGAAATTGGACACCGCTCCGCACCATCCTGACTTCAGTGTGGGATGTACTGATTCCAGGACCTTTAATGCAGAGGCATGAGATCAACAACAGAGACTGTGAAAGATATAACTGTATGGGCACTGCAAACAATGACCGGGATTGGACAAACTGGTTTTCCTGGAGCCTAGAAATGGTCTTCTGTCAGGAAACTTCAGGGGTAGGGTCTCCTTGTACTTAGGCCAAAGTTTTTCCTTTCCATGACCCCCATACTTTGGTGGGCCCATGCAAACGATAATTACCACACTAATATTGTTTTTACAGTGCTCCTTTGACTCCAAACCTTAAAAAAAGTTGATAGTCACTATCACTAACAGGTATAAATAGCACAAACCTGAGAACAACAATTCATGTTAATTTATAAGAATTGTGTCCTTGTGATGTCTTATAAATAATGCACTGTATGCATACTGAGTAGTTGCATCATGCTGATATATTTAATTTTGTGTGTATCCTGTAATTATGTTATAATGTTTTCAGAGAACTTACTGTAAAGAACAAGATATACCTTTGATGTACAAAAAAACCCACTAAACTTTCAACATATATATGTTATACATACATAAACTCAAAACTCTTTCTTAATTAGGCATTTTGATATATTATGCCAATTGATAGTGAAGTTTCAGGCATATAATATTGCATGTCAGTTTAAGAAATGAACACTTGACTACATCATACACACATTTCTTTTTTTGTTTGTTTTGGGCCACACTCGGTGACTCTCAGGGGTTACTCCTGGCTATGCACTCAGAAATTGCTCCTGGATTGGGGACCATTTGGGATGCTGGGATATCAAACCCAAGTCCATCTTGGGTCAGTCACATGCAAGCCAAACACTCTATTGCTGTGCTATCACTCTGGCTGCATCCACCCATTTCTGATGTTGTGTGACAGTGCCCTTGAATGCATTCACACTACTCATAAGGAAGGTCATACCTGTAGATATCTACCATTTTATTTTCAGGAGACACAGTAGTAGCCCTATAAGGCGGAGACACAGTGGACAGGTCTGTGAGCATTGCTAAAGTTCTCATATAGGGTCATGATTTGTGGCTGGGTTCTTAGAATATTGTTTTTTATTTTATTTTTGGAGGAAGGGGAAATCCCATGTGGTATTTAGGGACCTGTGGGGGCTATCCTGATGATTGTTTGCCAATTGGGGAGTCAGTTGAATGCTTAGGCAGAGGATGTGATTCTTCTTGGGTAGTGTTATGCCAGGACAAGTAGTGCTCCTTGGTGGAGCTTGGGGGGTTTTCAAGACCACATAGAGTACAGTTTGGGATGTCATGAGGTGTCAGTAATCAAACTGGGGTTGAATATATACAGGATGTATGATTTAAGCCCTGTACCTTGTCCCCTGCTTTTTATTTAATTTCCTATTTATTCTCATTTGATAGTCATGCTGAACTGAAGAGGAAGCCTCATGTCCAAATCCCAAGGGTCTAGGGAACATGGGTCAGGAAACAAACACCAACACAGACAATAATCCATATAAGGTTGAAGAGAATAAATAATACAAGTCTAGGAATCTTCCACAACAAACTTTCTGCTCACTAGCAAAAGATACCAGCAGACAGATAGACTAGTTGTGGAAAGAAACTGTAAGCCACTTCTTGAGAAACCAAAAGCAGGTAACTTGCCAAAAGGCAGATCCCTTTGTTCGTGAAGTCAGGTGGGAGGAATCTGGCCCTGCTGTGTAATTACAAATTGGGAGAGACTGTGCGTGTTGCCTGTGCGTGTTTCTCTACTGTACTTCTCCTGAACCTCTTCTGAAAGGTCTATTTTAAGACAACACAGACCAACAGAAATGGCAAACGTATACACAAAGATGACATTAAATCCCATGACAATCATCTCCCTCAATGTCAATGGACTAAATGCACCAATCAAGAGATACAGAGTGGCTAAATGGATCAAAAGATGAATCCAACCTTCTATTGCCTACAAGAAACAAACGTGAACAGTCAGAACAAATATAGACTCAAAATCAAAGGCTGGAGGAAATCATCCAAGCAAACAACACCCTTAAAAAAGCTAAGGTGGCCATATTAATATCAGACAACACAAACTTTACACTCAGAAAAGCTGTAAGGGACAAAGATGGACACTTTGTAATAATCAAGGGATATGTGTAACAGGAAGAAATCATACTACTAAACATATATGCACCCAATGAGAGACCATAAAATCATCTAATCCAATTATTGACAAAATTGAAAGAGGGCATCAATAATAACACAATAATTGTGGGAGACCTCAACACGGGCCTGTCAACACTTGATAGGTCAACCAGACTGAAACCCAACAAAAATATACTAGCCCTTAAAAGAGAAATGGAAGAAAGAGACATAGTGTGTGTGTATGTGTGTGTGTGTGTATATATATATATATATATATATATATATATATATATATATATATATATATATATATATATATATAACACTTTATCCCCAAAACCTGGATATACATTCTTCTCCAAATGTATGATTCATTCTCCACAATAGACCACATGCTGGCACATAAAACACATCTCCATAAAATCAAGAGGATAGAAATTTTGCAGGCTAATTTCCCTGACCACAAGGCTCTGAATTAGATGTGAACTACAAAGGGACACAGAAGAAGAACGTTAACAACTGGAAATTAAACAGCTTGCTACTGAACAACCAGTGGGTCAGAGATGAAATCAAAGAGGAAATCAAAACTTTGCTGGAAAAAAATGACAATGAAGACACAAACTATTAGAATCTATGGGACACAGCAAAAGCAATACTGAGAGGAAAATTTATAGCTTTGCAAGCACACATGAGGAAGGAAGAAGGGGCATACCTCAATAGCCAAATGACGCAGTTCATAAAATTAGAAAATGATAAAAAAATATGAAACCAAAAACAGAGAGACAGAGGAAATAACAAAGCTGAGAGCAGAAATCAATGAAGTGGAAATTCAAAAAAATCCAAAATATCAACAAAAGCAAAAGTTGGTTCTTTGAAAAATAAACAAGATTGATAGACCACTGGCAAAACTCACAAAGAGAGAAACTTGATAATCCATATCAGAAATGAAAAGGGGGATATCACTACAGATATTGCAGAGATTCAAAAGGTAATCGGAGAACTATTTTGATATTTAATATGCTATCAAATATGAGAATCTGGAAGAAATGGATAAATTATTGGACTCACATAACCTTTCATCGCTGAATATGGAAGATGTTGCATATCTAAACACCCCCATCACCATTGCAGAAATTAAAACGGTAATCAAATGTCTGCCCCAAAACAAAAGCCAGGCCCTGATGGATTCACAAATGAATTCTTTCAAACCTTTCAAGAAGAACTACTACCAATACTTGCCAGGCTCTTTCATGAAATCAAAAAAATGGGTACCCTTTCAAATAGATTTTATGAAGCCAACATCACCTTGATACAAAAACCTGACAGAGATGCTGCCAAAAAAGAAAATTACAGATCAATATCCTTGATGAACACAGATGCAAAGATCCTGAACAAAATCCTGGCAAATAGGATCCAATGACTCATCAAGGAGATCATTCACTATGAACAAGTAAGTTTCATCCCAGGAATGCAAGGATGGTTTAACATCCATAAATCTATCAATATCATACACAACATCAACAAGAAAAATAAAATCCACATGATCATATCAATAGTTTCAGAGAAAGCATTTAACAGGGTCCAATACCTATTCTTAATAAAAGCTCTTCAGGAAGATGGGAATGAAAGGAATCTTTCTCAATATAGTAAAGGCCATCTACCACAAGCCAATGGCAGATATTATCCTCAATTTATAAAAACTAAAAGCCTTTCCTCTAACTTCTGGTACAAGACATGGCTGTCCTCTCTCACCACACCTATTCAACATAGTACTAGAAGTACTTAATGCTGTAGCAATTAGGCAAGAAAAAGATATTAAGGGAATCCAGATAGGAAAGGAAGAAGTCAAGCTCTCATTGTTTGCAGATGATATGATACTCTACTTAGAAAACCCTAAAGACTCTACCAAAAAGCTTCTAGAAACAAAAGACTCATACAGCAAGGTGGCAGGCTACAAAATTTTCACGCAAAAATCAATGGCCTTTTTATACACCAATAATGATAGGGAAGAAATGGACATTAAAAAAAAAACCCATTCACATTAGTGCCACACAAACTCAAATATCTTGGAGTCAACTTGACCAAAGACATGAAGGACCTATATAAAGAAAACTATAAAACCCTGCTCCAAAAAATAAGAGAGGACATCAGGAAAAGGAAACACATACCCTGCTCTTGGATCGGCAAGATTAACATCATTAAATTGGCAATACTCCCCAAAGCATTCTGATTTTTCCAGCAAATAAAGATCTTATTAGTTTATAGAGAAACTTATTAAATAACAGTGATCTGTTAATCACTTACAGATTAACTCCAGGTGTTTTGCAGGTTACACAGAATGCTAATGAGCAATGGATCAGAGCCTGCCAAGTGTTTAAGCTAAAGTTTTATGGAGAGTAATATATTCTAAGTAGATAAAAAGATATGGAAGTATATTACTCAATAATTACCTTAAAATTTGATGTACAAATGATGTAATTTCAAGGAGATAGTAGTATAAGGAAAGAATGATAAGCAGAACAAATATGAAGTATAGTTATATACAATATTTTTATTATTACTATTGTATAAATGTAGAAAAATTGATTCCTAAGAAAAGCCAATCAAAACTGCAATGAGATATTATGTCTTGTTGGATAAATGGTTTATTTGAGAGGATTACAAACAAATATTTTACAGAATGTGAGGAAGTAAAAATAAAAAAAGCAATCTCTGGTAAGACTGTACAGCTACTACAGAAAATTAGTATGGAGATACCTTAAATATAAAAAATAAAAATACAGAAACGGTGGTACATACACACAATGGAATATTATGCAGCCATCAGAAGAGATAAAGTCATGAAATTTTCTCAACATGGATGTACATGGAATCTATTATGCTGAGTGATATAAGTCAGAGAGAGAGAGAAAGATGCAGAATGGTCTCACTCATCTAAGGAAAATGAAAGACATTCTTGCAATAATTTTCAGAGACAAAAGAGAGGAGGGCTTGAAGTTACAGCTCACCTCATGAAGCTCACCACAAAATTTAGTTTAGTCACATGAGTTTAGTTAGAGAAATAACTACATTGAGAACTATCCTAATAATGAAAATGCATCAGGGAATTTGAAAGCCTATCTAGAATACAGGCGGGTGGGGTGGGGAGGAGGGAGATTTGGGACATTTGGTGATGGGAATGTTGCACTGGTAATGGGGGGTGTTCTTTACATGACAGAAACCCAACCACAATCATGTTTGTAATCAAGGTGTTTAAATAAAATATTATTAAAAATAAAAATAATAAATATAAATTCATCCAAACTCAAATTTTGTATAGAATAGTTAATTAACTAAATTATTTATAAATATAAAAACATATAAACATGATTAATAAGATATTTGCAGTACTATTTTACAGCAACGTTACTTATGATATTTGAATCAGGTACTTAACCTAAATTTCTATTAACAAATGACTGGATAAAGAGCTGACCTGTATATGATGTACTATATATAAGTATATAATGTATATTATATACAGATTTGACTTCTATGTATACCAAAATGCATGAAATAATATAACTACATAATACATATTATTCTGCTATTTTTAAAGTTTGAAAGTGATGTTCTTGGGACAAAAAGCATATAAATTTAAGTTATTAAGCTGAATGAAATAAAGAAATAAAAGACAATTACAAGATAATTTAATTAATTTCTGAAAGATGAACTGGCAAACTAACTGCAAAAACAGCAGAAAATCTTTGATCTAGGGAAAACTATGATATTATGACAATTACTGAGGATCAGAGGATGGGAGTAATAATGGGAATTGTGAGTAAGAATTTTGTTCCAACACCAGAAATTAGGTATTGGGGCTCTTAAACACAAACATAAAACACCAGGATGGCCTGACCTGTGACCCTCTACCATTCCCTTTGGGGACACAATCTGACCATATTTTAGGTACACCGGTTTTGGGACTGATTATCACCAGGCCTTTTTTTGGGGGGAGGGGGCACACCCAGCGATGCTCAGAGGTTACTCCTGGCTATCTGCTCAGAAATATCTCCTGGCAGGCACAGGGGACCATATGAGGCCTTTTATAGAGTTAAGTACAGGCACCATACCCCTGTATCTTCCATCTTCTGGGAAGCTTGGCAGCTGTAACCTGGAAGCTTTCTGAAGCTTGGCATCCCACAAAGGCAGTCACTATGTTCCAACTGGACCAGCTCTATAGGCTTACTTTTTTCTTGAACAAGCTGTACACTGAGCCATGAAAGATTATGGCTTCATCAGTCCACGCAGCAGAAAACGGATGATCTTGGAATGAAGGAAGACAAGACTTCCAAAGCCATGCTTGCTGCCTCAGTCACCCACAATCACCACTTTTCCAGTGGCCTTGCCTTATCTGTGACCCTCTAGGATTCACTTTGGGGACACTGATTTAACCACCCTGGTTTTGGGGCTGATATCACCGGGATTTTTGGAGCTTGTGTGGGCACTATCCACCCACCCAATCAGTATATTTTGTCTTCTGAGAAGCCTGACAGCTGTAACCATGCCACAAATACTGTCACCATGTTTAAACCAGGCCAGCTCCAGAAATTTACTCTTTTCTCAAACGAAATGTAAACTGATCTGTGAAAGATCATGGGTACACTAGCCCATGCAGCAGAAAGCTGAGGGTGTGCTAAGTCCCCGCCCAGTTGAAGCCATGCCAGAGCCATGCCCCCAACACCCAGAATCACCATTTTCCCTATGGCTCTGTCTCATCAATGACCCTCTATGATTCCCTTTGGGGCACCAATCTGACCAAACTTCAGGTCCACCGGTGTTTGAGTTGATATCACCAGGGCATTTTGGAGCTTGTATGGGGCACCCTCTCCACCTGTATCTTTCTTCTTCTGGGAAGCCTGGAAGATGTAACCATACCCACAAATGCAGTTACCATGTTTGAATTTGACCAGCTTTATAAACTCACTCTTTTCTCTAATAAGATGTAGACCAATCCATGAAAAGATTATGGCTTCACCGGCCGACTCAGGAGAAAGCTGGCCATTTTGGGAGAAAAAGGAGGCCTGGCAGCTGAGTACATGCCACTAAAGTTTATAGTATTAGTGCAATGTTTTTTGTTTGATGCTGTCATCCCTAAAGGAAAACCCTACTTTAACATAATGGACAGATAACAACCAGAGCTTACTAAACCATAGATCATTGTAATAATGACTTCATTGAAAATACAATTATTTTTATAAACCGTCCTTGCTTCTGTACTTTTTTCTTTACTTTTTCTTTTCTCCATTCAATATTCTATTTTATTTCTTTATTATTCTGTAACTTTGCTTTCACTTATCTGAAAACAAATATATTATGATCAACTATGTCATCTATGTGATGCATTTTTTAAAAGAAAACTCAGTGACAAAACTGACCCCTGAAGTCTTATAGTATTGTAAACCTTTGCTAAATCTGCACACGAAAAAATGATCCCCCAAATGGAATTGATCTCTATTATATTACCTAATTATATATAATAGGTACACTTGTTTTTTGTTTGCTTTTTGTTTTGTTTTGTTTTTATCACACCTGGCAGCCCTCAGGGGTTACTCCTGGCTCTACACTTAGAAATCACTCCTAGCAGTCACGGGGGACCATATAGGATGCCAGGATTCAAACTAACGTCCTTCTGCATGCAAGGCAAATGCCCTACCTCCAGGCTATCTCTCTGGCCCATAATAGGTACACTTAACAATATAAAATACATGACTATATAAATATAAAAAAAACATTATCAAATTGCCTATTATACTAACAAAAATTTCTTTTTTTCTTCTTTTGTTTTTTTGGGCCACACCCAAAATGATGCTCAGGGGTTACTCCTGGCTAAGTGATCAGTAATTGCCCCTGGCTTGGGGGGACCATATGGGATGCTGGGGGATGAACCGCGCAGTCCTTGCAAGCACTTGCAAGGCAGACACCTTACCTCTAGCACCACCTCACTGGCCCCACAACATCTCTAATATTAGAAAAATTATAGACAACTCATTAGAATCTTAGAAGGTTGAGTTGCTTAAATTGGTAAAAAAAAGATCACTTGTGTAGTAAAGGGTGAAAACTAAATTTTTGGTGGTAAACATAATATAGTACATAAAAGCATTGATATATAAGGTTTCATACTTTGAATCTGTAAATATTATTAACCAAAATTACTGTATAATAAAATATTAAAATATTGGAATACTGATTGGGAAAGAGGGACATTTATATATTCCCCCTCTATTTGAGGGGGAATCTCATGAATAGTAATTATTAATATTAATACAACAGCAGACTTAAATAAGTTTGTTAGAAATTTAAGTATGTTTCTTAGAATAAATATGGAATGCAGATTTTGGCAATGGTATTCTTTCATTGTGTTATTTTGTAGTAAAATTCTAACTTTGCCTAACTACAATCATATTTGTAATGAAGGCATTTATTTTTTTGTCTTCCTTTTCACAATACAGACCAGGCAAAGGGTCTGGTGTGAGGTGTATATGTATATACCTCCTCTTTCTATATAGTCAGTATAAAGAACACAGCCTGTGGTAAGCATTGGGAGGCCTTATTTTTTTTCTTTTTTTTGATTTATATATATTATTATATATAATATATATAACCCTTCACCAGCACAACATTCCCATCACCAATATCCCAAGTGTCCTTCCTCCCCAACCCACCCCCCCCACTCTAGAAGGCTTTCTACTTCCCTCATTCAGTCACATTTTGTTATGATAGTACTCAGTGTAATTATTTTTGTGACTGCACTAAACAATCCCTGTGGTGAGCTCATGTTGAGAGCTGGACTCTCTAGTCCTCCTCTATTTTGTCTCTGATAATCATTACACAAATGTTTTTCATTTTTCTCAAAACCCATAGATGAGTGAGACTATTCTGTGTTTATCTCTCTCCCTCTGATTATTTCACTCAGCATAATAGATTCCATATACATCCCTGTATAGGAACATTTCATGACTTCATCTCTTCTGACGGCTGCATAGTATTCCATTGTATATATGTACCATAGTTTCTTTAGCTATTCATCTATTGAGGAGCATCTAGGCTGTTTCCAGAGTCTGGCTATTGTAAACAGTGCTGCAATGAATATAGGTGTGAGAAAGGTATTTTTGTATTGTATTTTTGTGTTCCTAGGATATATCTCTAGGAGTGGTATAGCTGGATCTTATGTGAGCTCAGCTTCCAGTTTTTGGAGAAATCTCCATATTGCTTTCCACAAAGGTTGAACTAGACAGCATTCCCACCAGCAGTGAATAAGAGTGCCTTTCTCTCTACATCCCCGCCAGCACTGCTTGTTCTCATTCTTTCTGATGTGTGCCAATCTCTGTGTTGTTTTGATTTGCATCTCCCTGATGATTAGTGATGTGGAGCATTTTTTTTCATGTGCCTTTTAGCCATTTGTATTTCTTTTTTGTCAAAGTGTCTGTTCATTTCTTCCCATTTTTTGATGGGGTTAGATGATTTTTTTCTTGTAAAGTTGTGTCAGTGCCTTGTATATTTTGGATATTAGCCCCTTATCTGATGGGTATTGGGTGAATAGTTTCTCCCACTCAGTAGGTAGCTCTTGTATCTGGGAAACTATTTCCTTTGAGGTGCAGAAGCTTCTCAGCTTAATATAGTCCCATCTATTTATCTCTGCTTTCACTTGTTTGGAGAGTACTGTTTTCTCTTTAAAGAGAACTTTAGTCTCAATGTCATGGAGCATTTCACCTACATGTTGTTTAATATACTTTATGGTTTCAGGTCTGATATCTAGGTCTTTAATCCATTTGGATTTTACCTTTGTACATGATGTTAATTGGAGGTCTAAGTTCGCTTTTTTACAAGTGGCTAGCCAGTTGTGCCAACACCACTTATTGAACAGGCCTTCTCTGTTCCATTTAGGATTCCTTGCACCTTTATCAAAAATTTGGTGATGGTATATCTGGGAAACATTCTCGAATATTCAAGCCTGTCCCACTGATCTGAGGGTCTGTCTTTATTCCAATACCATGCTGTTTTGATAACTATTTCTTTGTAGTAAAGTTTAAAGTTGGGGAAAGTAATTCCTACCATATTCTTTTTCCCAATGATTGGTTTAGCTATTCTAGGGTATTTATTGTTCCAAATGAACTTCAAAAGTGTTTGATCCACTTCTTTGAAAAATGTCATGGGCATCTTTAGAGGGATCGGATTAAATCTGTACAAAGCTTTGGGGAGTATTGTCATTTTAATGATATTAATTCTGCCAATCCAAGAGCAGGGTATGGATTTCCATTTCTGTGTGTCTTCTCTTATTTCTTGTATCAGGGTTTTATAATTTTCTTTGTATAGGTCCTTCACATCTTTAGTCAAGTAGACTCCAAGGTACTTGAGTTTGTGTGACACTAATGTGAATGGGGTTGTTTTCTTAATGTCCATTTCTTCCCTATCATTATTGGTGTATATAAAGAAGTCAAGCTCTCACTGTTCACAAATGACATTATACTATACTTAGAAAACCCTAAAAACTCTATCAAAAAGCTTTTAGAAACAATAGATGCATATATCAACGCAGCAGGCTGTAAAATTAACACACAGAAATCAATGGCCTTTTTATACACCAATAATGAATCAATGTGTTTAAATAAAGATATTCATTAAAAATTCTCACTTTGTTCACTGAGGAAATTCATCAATTAAAAAATTACACATCCTGGCCACTCTTGCAGTAAATAGAGGCTAAATGATTAAATATTTGCAGAAGAGTTGTGTGAGATATTAGTAGGAGAGCTTCTTGAGAAAGTAGGGGAAGGCTTCTTCAAAAGTACCGACTAAGCTAGAGCCAGAGAGATAGCACAGTGGTAGGGCGTTTGCCTTGCACGCAGCCAGTTCAGGACAGATGGTGGTTCAAATCCCAGCATACCATATGGTCCCCTGTGCCTTCCAGGAATTATTTCTGAACACAGAGCCAGGAGTAACCCCTGAGCACCTCTGGGTGTGACCCAAAAACAGAAAAACAAAAAAAGTACAGACTAAGTTGCACACACCCTTTCTGCCTATGTCCTTTCTTCATACTGTGTGGAAGCTGGACATAGTGACTAAAAGTCCATGGCAGCACTGCTTTTTGACCTTGAATAGTGGAAATTAATTCTAAAAATGTTGGAGTTAAAAGAGAAAAAGTGGCTGAATTCTTGAGCTCTCTGTACTTGTCCTGGATTAAATTTCTATTTTGCTTGGTCGGGGGTGGGGGTGGGGGTTATGCCTTTTAGCTTTTTGTTTTGTATTTCTATTTCAGGCAGCCAAACCAAAATTTAAACCTTTAAATATTTATATTTAACAGATCTATAAATCTGTTAAAGTGTTACAGAAAAAAGGCAAACCTCTACCAAAGCCAATCAATTCAGTGAAGGCTATGAAAGCAAGAGAAGTAGTACACTGAAGTAAAGAATTTCTATCAGATGTGTGCAGACCTGATGTATTGTCTCACACTGCTTCCTCCTGAGTTCTGGAATTTTAGACCCTAAATTCCACCTCAGACTGGAAAGCAAGGGAGAGGTAAAGGGTTGTTGGCAGGAGGTGTTTATAACAGAGGAGGTAGAAATGGGTATGATGGGGTTCCAAACCACAAGTGCTATCATCAGCCAGCCATTGGGAAGAGAAGCCCAAGAAAGGAGGCAATGTCATTGAGTGAGGGATGTAGAAAGTCTGTCTTGAATACAGGTGGGGGTGGAGGTGGGGGAGGACAGAATGGGGGCACTGGTGATGGGAACATTGCACTGGTGAGGAGGATGTTCTTTTTATGACTGTAACTCAACTACAATTATGTTTGTGATCACAGTGTTTAAATAAAGATATTATTTAATATTAAAAATAAAAAAATTGCCTTTGCTCTAGTTCTCGGTGGTACTGGGGGTTCTCTTGGTGAGCTCAAGTTGCTCAGCAATCATTTCTTATGATTTTCTTTTCTTTTCTTTTTTTTTGGGCCACACCCGTTTGATGCTCAGGGGTTACTCCTGGCTAAGCGTTGAGAAATTGCCCCTGGCTTGGGGGGACCATATGGGACACAGAAAAAGGTACTTTGCATGTGGGAGCCCTAGGTTTTCTCACTGATATCACATAAACTTTAAGAACTGTCAGGTTTACCCAATAAAAATAATAAAATGATGAAAAAATAATGAATGAAAGCAAGTTTAAACAGTGGTATATAAAATTGGAAAATACAGAGCTAATTAAAGAAATGTCAGGCAACTAGAAAGTAAATATTACTATCTGGCAAACAAAGTTCAAAAGCCAAAAGAACTAAAGAGAATGTAAAGTACAATGATAAATTATCACTAAAATGGTAAATTTTGTCAAGAATATAAAATTACTACAAAAATGTAAGCACTGAATTTGTGTTAAATGAAGCACAATCTGTTATCAATCTGAGGACTATCTGACAGAACCATGTTCTCTGTAGGAGACATCAATTTATGAGCCCCAAGAAATGTGTATATGAACTACCCATAATTTTGTTCATAAGAATTTAAATAGCACCATAAACAAGTTTGCTTTGAATGTTATACTCAATGTAAGGAGGATAAAAATTCTTATTAACACCTACAGGACTATACAAAATTATGTACCAAAAATGTCTGAATTGATTTAAAAAAATGAGATGGTAAAGGTCACACTGTTTTATTTTACAAATAACAAAAGGAAGCAATAACAATGAAAAACTAATGATTTGAATTTATTTATAGAGATTGAAATCATAGAGCAATCAACCACCATAAATTGATTTGAGTATTTACCGTATTTGCCGACATATAAGACGACCCTTCAACCCATGAAAAACTTCCTAAAAGTCTTAAAAGTAAGTTACTTCTTAAAAGTAAGAGGGGTGTGGATCACTCGTCCCTGAAGCTGGAACAAGTTTCAGCATGCCGTTTACCAGCATATAATATGACTCCCAACTTTTAGGAAGTTTTTCATGTGTTGAAGGGTCATCTTATATGTTGGCAAATACGATATTTGCTTGGAATTCCACTTGCCATTTCTTAAAATTTTTTTGGGGCAAATAATATAAAGTAAATTTGTTATATGACTGCCAAAGGAGCAGTCTAAGGGGTGAGAGGTAAT
Organism: Suncus etruscus; assembly: GCF_024139225.1. Classification (NCBI taxonomy): domain Eukaryota; kingdom Metazoa; phylum Chordata; class Mammalia; order Eulipotyphla; family Soricidae; genus Suncus; species Suncus etruscus. Next base: position 81,438,266 of record NC_064858.1, read on the forward strand.
CTGGGGACATTGGTTGAGGAACAGGGACATTCGTGGTAGGATTGGTTTAGGATTGTATGCCTAAAAATCTTTATTATGAGCAACTTTGTAAATCTTGGTATCTTACTAAAAATAAAATTAAAGCAAGAAACGAATAAAACTAAATTTTGAAAAAACCATCACAATAGCTTAAATACATGTAACCTTTTTTTTCTGAAATGCAGGCCATTCTCATTCCAAAGCTGTGTTCTTCAAATCAGACAGGGGAGTATGCACACATCTCAACCACAGTTTTCCACAAGTTTACCGTTGTCTAGATTAATCACTCCCATTGTGTCATCTAATGAGCCATTTGTTTTCCAAACTTCCCCATCACCAAACATTTATTTAATCTTCTAAGCTTTCAGTGACTCCGTTCTTTACAAAAGCCTCCAGGATAGTGAACTTGACTAATGTCTAAAAATTCTGGACAAGTTCAAGTAACTTCAAGAATGTAAGCATGGCCTTCCCAGTCATCTGGGTGCCAAGTTCCTTGACCTGATCATGGCTTTCCATCAACTTGCTTGACCATTATTTGGACTATATTGTTATTTAGAGCAAGTCTATTTCTGGAAACACCCACTCCCTGACTGTCACACTAGGTATTTCCTTTATATTTATTTTTCAAATTCCCTTATTTGTTCTTTTTATTCTCTTTAAATTTATGCCTAGATTAGTTTGCTTCCTAGTCTGGGCTAAATTTCTTGGCCAGCCACTTAACATAGATCTTGGTACTCTTTGGCCCCAGGCACTAATATGCTAGATATACAAGGTACTCATAGAACTTAACAAGAAAAACACATCTAACCCCATCAAAAAATGGGAAGAAATAATGAACAGACACTTCCTCAAAGAAGAAATACAGATGGCCAAAAGGCACATGAAAAAATGCTTCACATCATTTATCATTAGGGAGATGCAAATCAAAACAACAATGAGGTATCATCTCACACCATAGAGACTGGAACACATCACAAAGAACAAGAACAATCAATACTGGTGTGAATGTGGGAAGAAAGGAACTCTCATTCATTGCTTGTGGGAATGCTTTCTAGTCCAGCCTCTGGAAAACAATATGGATATTCTTTTAAAAAAACTGGAAATTGAATTCCCATATGATCCATCTATATCACTTCTAGGAATATACCCTAGGAACACACACACACACACACACACACACACACACACACACACACACACACACACACACACACACACTGACTTGACTGTTGTAGCCTGCAAAGATACACCTACAAGAGCTGTTAAATAAAAAAAAAATTAAATAAAAGACCTGTAATACTGAAGACTTGTGGTTGGAGTGCTAATTTTACACATCATCTTTCAGAATTCCTGCTGGTGCTCAGGATTATAATAAACAAAAAATTTCTGGGTTAAATATTTACATGAATTAAGGAGCTAATTCAAAAACAGAGAAGTGCGGGGCTGGAGAGATAGTATGGAATTAGGGCATTTGCATTGCATGCAGAAGGACAGTGGTTCAAATCCCGGCATCCCATATGGTCCCCTGAGCCTGCCAGAAGCAATTTCAGAGTCAGGAGTAACCACTGAGCGCTGCCGGGTGTGACCCAAAAACAAACAATAAAAGAACAAAAAACAAAGAAGTGCTAGTCCTGCTTTTATTTATCATTTGTTAAAAAGATAAATAATTTAAAGTAGTGAGAAGCTACAAATCTGTAAGACTTCATTTTTTCTCAATTCATCCTGTCATAGGCTTTAGATAACATAAGTGAGATATTGATATCCTCAGAAAATTGAAATCAAGAAATCGTGACAGGACAAACCAGAGTTGTTAAAATTGCATTTTGGTATTAGTGATCTATATTGCTGTAGTATGGTTTTCTTTTTAACATTTTTATTGAAAATGTATATTTTTATTATTAAATTACTGCCATACAGTCAAAATGCTGTTGGTAGTTGAGTTTTGATCATTCAATTTTCTAACACCTTCTTTCACCAATGTTCATTTCTCACTATCAGTTTTTAAAATCACCTTCCTATTGTCCTATCACACCCACCAAAGCCTATCTTTATAGCAGACACTTTTCTTCACACTCTCTTTTTCTCACTCTCTTTGTCCTTTAAGGCACCATAGTTTGCAATTTTCGTACTGAAGGGAGGTAATACACTTCAATTTACTTAATTTTCAGTCCCAATTTCAAGTCTTGTCCAAAGTGATCATTTTTAACTATTATTGTCATAGTGGTCCTTTATCTTTTTTTAATAATATAATTTTTATTTTGATCATAGTGGCTTACATATTGTTGACAATAATATTTTAGGTACATGTTAACTTAATATCAAGGGGATTCCCATCAACGAATTGTTCTCCTTACACCTCCGTTCCCATCCTACTTCCCATATCTTCCTCCCTCACCCCCGGGGCTGCAAGAATACGTGGTCTCCTCTGTGCCTAATTTGCTACTTAGTGGTCTTACACCTGTTAGGTCTTGGTAGCTTCCTTATTTCCTCTTGTAACTGGGAGGCGGGACTAAATAGATCAAGTTACATGATTTTGTTTGAAGAAGAGAAAAGTAATAAACTGGGGTAAAAATCAAATACGCCGAAAATGGGCAGAGTCCTTCTAGAGGCTCTCATCATCGGTTTGAGAGACGAAGGGGAAAAAGGTGAATCACCCCAACAGTACAAAAAGAAGTGTCAAATAAAATATCCAGTGAGCACTCCAACAATAAAGGTAAGCACTACATAAAAGCCATGATCTTGAGATAAAAACATGGCAGAGCACATAAAGAAAGAAAACAAAAACAAAAACAAACAAAAAAAATGTAATGCCAAGCATCTCTTTGGAAATTCCTCAACCATCCACGCAGGGGAAAAAGACATCCACAGTGGGCCTTTTGAGGAACCCCATGGGGGTTATTTTAGTTCTCCCCACCAGGAAAATCTGATGATACAACTGGTGGGCTGAGTCCCCTTAAAAGTTTAGGTATGCCCTGGCACTAAAGATATAATCCTTTAAAATAAATTTTCAAATTTTGTGTTTGTTCCATATTACAATAACATTTTGAATAAATTGATATTAGATAAAAAAGAAAACAAAGGAAGAAAATAAATATATAAATATAAATGGAGACAACAACTTCAATAACCACACCAAAACAAAGAAATCGACAAAACCTAGATAGATAAATAAAAAAAGGAGAAAAATTGTTTTGTGCTTTTTTTTTTTAAGAATGGAATTTAAAATTTATATTTCTTTTTTTTTTCAGGAAAGTAAAAAAATCTGATATTTATTTTTAATACAACTATTCTGCAGGAAATGTATTTTTATAGTAACATAACATATAATATAATTGACATAATAATAATACATGTAAGTCAAAGAAAGTTTCTGATTAAAAACACAATTTTCTTTTCATAATGGCTTACATATCTTTCACAGTAGTATTTTAGGTACATATTAACAATGACTCAGGGGAATACCCATCACCAAATATGTCCTCCCCCCATTCCAGTTCCCTTTCTACAACCCATATACCCCACCATCAACCCCCAGGCTGCTAGAGTAAGTGGACCCCTCTTTGTCTGGCTTACTATTAGTGATTACATATCTGTTTGGTCCTGAAACCCTCCCTTGTTTCCCCCTCTATTTAAGAGGCAGAGCTAGATAAATTGAGGTATGTGGTTTTGTTTGAAGGAAAGAAAAGCAATAGATTGGGGTACAAAATAAGAGGGAAAAAATGAAAAAGAAGTCAAAAGTCAAATACGCTGAAAATGGGCGGAGTCCCTCTAGAGGCTTCCAACCTCAGTTTGAGAGAGGATGTGAAAAAGGTAATTGAAACACCACAACAATACAGAAAGAAATATCAAAATAAATAACCAGTGAGCACTACAGCAATAAAGACAGGCACCACACAATAGTCTCGGTTCTGAAATCAAATCATGCTCGAGTGCCAAAAAAAAAAGACAAGACAAAATAAAATAAAATAAAATAATATTGGAGAAATAAACCTTAATCTCCACACCAAAATAAAGAGTCAAAAACAAAAATTGATCAATCGATAAACAAACATGTGGAAAAATGATTGTTTTGTGCTTTTTTTTTTCCTTTTCTTTTTCCCCCTGCATAGGCACAGTGACTATTGGGGATATTGTAGAGGGAATTCCCTTGTGGGTCCTTTATCTGAAAAGCACCTCCCATGCTACTATTATATGTATTTAAGTATTGGTCTTATACTGTTTTTTTGGGGGGCCCCACATATGAATGCAGTAATTCTATATCTGTACCTATCACTCTGACACATTTTATTAAGCATGACACTCTTTATGTTTATCCATGTATAAGGAAATTTCATGACTTTATTTTTCCCTAAGAATTTTATAGTATTTCATTGTGTAGATGTATCCACTAATCTATTCTTGGTACTTGGGTAAAACTGCATTGAACATAGGAGTGCAAATATCTTTTCTGCATTATAATTTTGAACCCCTTAGGATATTTTTCCAAAAAAGGTACTGTTGGAGCTAAGGGAATATCAACTTCTACATTTTGAGGAATGTTCATATTGTGTTAAAAATGCTGATCATGGGGCCAGAGAGATAATGCAGCAGTAGGGCATTTGCCTTGCACGCGGCTGATCCAGGATGGATCTCAGTCGGATTCCCTGGCATCCCATATAGCCCCCTTCCCCCCAAGCCAGGAATGATTTCTGAGTGCATAGCCAGGAGTAACCCCTGAGTGTTACTGGGTGTGGCCTCCAAACAAAAATTAAGTAAATAAATAAAATAGCTAGAGACTATATTCCCACCAGCAGTAAATGAGAGTCCCATTTTCCCACATCCACACCAGTACTGGTTATTATTCTTTTTGATGTGTGCCAGTCTCTGTGTTATGAGATGATATCTCACTGTTTTAATTTACATATCTCTTATGATAAATGATCTGGAGCATTTTTTCATGTGCCTTTTGGCCATCTGTATTTTTCTTTGAGGAAATTTTTTATCTTTTCTCCCCATTTTTTGATGAGGTTAGAATGCATTCCATTGTGTATATGTACCAGTTTTTATAGGCATTCATCTGTTGAAGGGCATCTGGATTGTTTCCAGATTCTGGCTATTGTAAATAGCATTACAATAAATATAGGTGTGCAGTAGGCATTTTTGTAATGTTTTTGAGTTTCTAGGGTATATCCCTAGGAGTGGATAGCTGGATCATATTGGAACTCAATTTTCAATTTATTTGAGGACTCTCCATATTGTTTTCCAGAAAGGCTGGAGTAGATGGCATTTCCACCGGCAGTGAATAAGAATTCTTTTCTTCTCATATTTATGTCAGCACTGGTTTTCTTGTTCTTTGTGAAGTGCTAGTCTCTGTGGCATGAGATGTTACAATAACCAGAATCTGGAAACAATCCAGCTGCCTGACACAAACGAATGACTAAAGAGTAGTACCTCTATGCAATGGCACATAGCACCTCTAACCTATCTACACAATGTAGTACATCTACACAGCTGTTAGGGAAAATGAAGTCATGAAATTTGCCTCTACATGGACTATGGAGACTATTATGTTGAGTGAAATGAGTCAGAGAAAGAGAGAGAGTCACAGAATAGTCTCACTCATCAGTGGGATTTAAAAAAAATAAAAGACAGTATGTTAATAATATCCGGAGACAATAGAGATGCGAGAGGGAAGGCCAAGCTCATGATATTAAGCTTACCACAAAGAGTGGTGAGGGCAGTGAGAGAAATTAACTGCACTAACAACTACCATGACAATAGAATGCCTGCCCTGAAGAAAGGCAGGAATTTGGGGAGGAAGGAAATGAAGAATATTGGTGGCAGGAAAGTTACACTGGTGAAGGGTGGTGCACATTTGATGACTGAAACCCAACTACGAACGTTTTTGTAATCATGAGCATAAGTAAAAAAGTTATTATTATTATTATTAATTTTGGTTTTTGGGTCACAACCGACAGCACTCAGGGGTTACTCCTGGCCCTATGCTCAGAGATCGCTCCTGGCAGGCCGACCTTCTGTATGAAAGGCAAACGCCTTACCTCCATGGCCCCAAGAAATTATTTTTAAAAAGTATATACATGGTACCTCCAGGTATTTCTTTCTTTCTTTCTTTCTTTCTTTCTTTCTTTCTTTCTTTCTTTCTTTCTTTCTTTCTTTCTTTCTTTCTTTCTTTCTTTCTTTCTTTCTTTCTTTCTTTCTTTCTTTCTTTCTTTCTTTCTTTCTTTCTTTCTTTCTTTCTTTCTTTCTTTCTTTCTTTCTTTCTTTCTTTCTTTCTCTTTCTTTCTTTCTCTTTCTTTCTTTCCTTTCTTTCTTTCTTTCTTTCTTTCTTTCTTTCTTTCTTTCTTTCTTTCTTTCTTTCTTTCTTTCTTTCTTTCTTTCTTTCTTTCTTTCTTTCTTTCTTTCTTTCTTTCTTTCTTTCTTTCTTTCTTTCTTTCTTTCTTTCTTTCTTTCTTTTTTCCTTTCTTTCTTTTTTTTTTTTTAGTAATTTTTATTGAGGTACATAGTGACAATTAATTAGGGTCATTCCCACCACCAGGGTTGTCCTCTCTCCACCCCTTTTCCCAGCATTTGGGAACAACTGCTGGCTCCATACATGCTCATTACCACACATGTACGGAGCCAGTAGTTCCCTCCAGGCATTTTTTATATTCTCCAAACAAGTCTGTAAAACTTGCTAGTGGGTCAATTATGAATGCTTCACAGTTGTCCTAAACAAGGAAAGGGGCTAGCTGTATGACTTTGTCTTTATATACTTTTGATAATAAAAGCCAGTTCTAAAGTACTGATGCTGCCTCCTCTGGAACTTTGACAATGTCAAATTTCTGACTTATTCCTTAAGTCCTTGCAGGCATGTTCAAGGCCATCCCAGACATATAAATTACTAATTAATTTGTGGAAGTTTCTTCACAAGTAAGACTTGGTGTTCCTGTTAATTTTTATATGAGTTGGAATAAGAAAAGCTGCCCATTGGACTATGAAGGACACAGGGATTTCCTATTTCCTGCAGAGATTCTAGTAAATTTAGGAAATCATGTGTCCTGAAATGCTCTGATGTGACATGAGACTGATCTTGCTTCCCTTTGGCTCTCTCTTGGATAGAATTCCATTCCCTCCACCTATTCACCTATGGAGCTAATAATGAGAAAACCACAAGATGTATGCTGAAGTATTACTTTTCAGAGGCACTTAAAAGGAAAGGGATTTAGAAGAAATTCATTACACTTATTAGTATCTATTAGACTAGCAGGGATGAAGGAGGCAATATTATTATGTAATAAGGAGGTAATATATTATTACACATATCTGTGTAATTGAGTTATAATAAAAATTTCTGCATTCTAGCTTTACTTTTTGCTATGAGTATATAACTATTGTTGATTATATGTGAATATATATCAGGAGGCTGGGTAAACCTTTAAAATGTCTTTTCAAATTATGAAGATTGACATGTTCAGCTTATTTCTCCAAGTATCAATGTATTTTATTTTTTTATTTTTGGTTTTTCGTAGTTGATGGTTTTGGTTTTTGATTTGTTCTTTTTGTACTTTTGTTGTTACTGACTTATTGTTTTTTGTTTGTTTTGTTTTGTTATGTTATGTTAACTTTTTCTTCTTTTCCCCCCTTTCTTCTAAAGGGATATTTATAACACCTAGATGGACTCCTTCTAGTTCTTTTTCTTTTTTGTTGTTTTTTTTTCTTTTCTTCTCCCTTATCTTTTGTTATATTTCTAAATAATCACATTACTGGAATCATCTTCTTCAGCCTCATAATTTGAGAGGGAAAATGGATGGTATCAAGACCAGACATTTGTATGAACATTTAGTGGAAATAAAAAATGATCAGACTTGAATACCAAACCCAAAGTCAATGACAACAGAATCGAAACCCAATCTACAACAAACTGTACAAGTGAGTAACAGTTACACTTGCGTTGCAGGGGGTAAAGGAGGGAGATATGGGATGCATGTTGGGAACAGGGATGGCGGGAGGACAACACTGGTGGTGGGAATGCCCCTCATTCATTGTCACTGTACCTTAAATATTATGTGAAAGATTTGTAATTCACTTTGACCACAATAAAAATTAAAAAAATAAAGAAATTCAAAAGGTAATCAGAAATTACTTTGAGAAACTTTATGCCACAAAACAAGAGAACCTGAAAAAATGGATAAATTCTTGGACTTCTATAACCTCCCAAGGTTGAACCAAGATGATCTGGAGTATCTAAACAGACATATCACTATTCATAAAATTGAAATAATAATAATAATCAAAAAAATTCAGAAAAACATTGTTTACTATGATAATAATAGTTGGAACTGATCACTCTGGACAAGAACTGGGTAAAGTTGAAAGTGGGAAAATATGCATGGCACCCCTTATTAACAACAATGCAATCCATAGTTTCAAAAGGCGAAAGAGAGAGAGAGAGAGAGAGAGAGAGACAGAGAGAGAGCGAGACAGAGACAGAGAGAGACAGAGAGAGACAGAGAGAGAGACAGAGATACAGAGACAGAGGGAGTGTGAGAGAGAAGCAAAATGCCTGCCCCAGAGACAGGACAGAGTTAGGGGTGGGTGAGAAGGAAACTGGGGACATTATGGACATTGGTGGCAGAAAGGTGCACTGGTGAAGGATGGTGTGTACATTCTATGACTGAAACCCAGATATGAACTTTTGTAACCATGATTCTTACATAAAGCAATAATATATATATATATATATATATATATATATATATATATATATATATATATATATATTAAAAAACAATGTGTTTTTGGGGCCGAAGAGATAGCATGAACGTAGGGTGTTTGCCTTGCATGCAGAAGGACGGTGGTTCGAATCCCAGCATCCCATATGATCCCCCGTGCCTGCCAGGAGCAATTTCTGAGTGTAGAAGAGCCAGGAGTAACCCCTGAGAGCTGCAGGGTGTGATCCAAAGACCAAAACTAAACAAACTAAAACCAATGTGTTTTTTATTGTCAAAAATGCTTTTCACAGAGACAAAACAAAAACTGTTGAAAATATAAGGGAAAAATTTAACAGGGGACATATAAAATGCCCTCTCTCTTACTTAGAATTGGTTAGCTCTGACAAAAATGTTTTATGTTTTTTCATTGAGTGAACACAAAATGAACATAATTTTCTATTCTGATAGGGTAGTAAATAGGGGATATTAATCAATACTTGCCACAACGAAAACCTCACAATAGATCTAAGGTTGTAAAAGCAAAGGGCACAATTTTTCTTTAAAAATACAATAATATAAGTAATATTTCAATAAGAATTTTTTAAAATCATTTGGATATACTTCTAAAAGAACAGCTTTCTAAATATCTTTGGAATTCAATTACTGGTTATTTGGGAATTGACAACTTGAACTCTTTACATTTTAACATGTGGTTTGCAATCAGTGTGGCTCTCAGAGAAGTCACCATTTTGAAGGAATTTTTCTAGAATAGAAAAATGAAATCTTGAAGTGAAGAGAAGAAAACATTTAACTGCAGAGACTAGAATATAAAAACCAAATAAACATAATAGCAGGCATTATCTCATCCAAGTTGATAACTGCACATAGAAACCAAAGAAGATTCTCTGAATCCTATTTCCTCGGAAAAATTTCTAAAATGCAGCTGTGTGTTGGGTTGCTAGTCTGGGAAGTAGAACTCTTCCACGTGTTGGATCTTTAGTTTCCACTGTAGTTTCCAGAACTCTCCTACTTCCCTGATGTTCAAGATTCCTGCCCTCTGGCTACTACTTGTTGGCTTTATTCACTTATCCCCTTCCTTTATTTATGATTTAGGTTCCTGGATTTTCCAAGAACTACTGCTTTCCATCTCATGTTCTGCCAACATCTTCTATATTTTTTATTTTTTGGGAGAACTTCCAGTAAGTTTCACCTACCATTAAAATTAGTACCATTTAAAAATGTTTTGTTTACTGTGATTACAAGGTTCTATTTATTTATTTTTTCAACCCTTAGTACCCTGGCTGCTTTAGCTTCTCTACTTCTGTATTTATTATCTCTCCATTATACATAGATTTCATAATCTGCCATTTTATAATCTAATACATTCTATGCAAGAAATGAATATTAACTCCTAGGAATATACCCTAGGAACACAAAAATACAATACAAAATCCCTTTTTTATACCTGTATTCATTACAGCGCTATTTACAATAGCCAGATTCCAGAAACAACCAAGATGCCCTTCAACAGACGAATGGCTAAAGAAACTGTGGTACATATACACAATGGAATATTATCTCAGGAGAGATGAAATAATGAAATTTTCCTATACATGGATGTACATGAAATCTATTATGCTGAGTGAAATAAGCCAGAGGGAGAGAGATAGATGAAGAATAGTCTCACTCCTCTATGGGTTTTAAGAAAAAAAATACATTTTTGCAATAATTCTCGGAGACAAAAGAGAGGAGGGCTGGAAGGTCCAGCTCACTTCATGAAGCTCACCACAAAGAGTGATGAGTGCAGTTATAGAAATAACTACATTGAAAACTATCATAACAAAGTAAATGAATGAGGGAAGTAGAAGGCTTGTCTAGAGTCCAGGCGGGGGTGGTGTGGGAAGGAGGAAGATTCAGGACATCGGTGATGGGAATGTTGCACTAGTGAACGGGGGGTTTCTTTACATGACTGAAACCCAACTACAATCATATTTGTAATCAAGGTGTTTAAATAAATATATTAAAAAATGAATATGTATTGAGTTATTTGCAAAAAGTGAATAATCTTTAGGAACCATATCTTACCATCATTATTCTCTTGGAATAACCTCAAGAAAGACTCTAGCCTTTGAATTAAAATTTTATGACATCTTACATAAATAAAATCTAAGTCTTAAGGAATTATCAGGAGCTGTCAGATTTTGGATAATCTGAGAATGCTTCCTAGAAGAAGCAGCTGAGGAATTGTTGATGAGGGACTTGTCAAAGGGACTTGTGAAAGGAGAGTCAGCATTGTGCAGAAATGCTGATGGGAGCTCTGAAAAATATGAAGATGGCACATACTTGTAAAGAGGCTAAATGATAAAGTGTTCCCATCAGAATGGTGGAAGAGATAGAAGCAAAAGTAGATTTGAGTGAGAATGATCCCACCCCATACTTTGGCTTTAACTAGGTCCTTGTCTACCCATAACTGTTGCAAGTCAGCCCCTGAAAAGGTTGACTGATGGAGGGATGGAGGATGAGGTCTTTTCCCTCCAGCTCGGAGCACGAGTCTGCCACCCTGTCCAGCCAATGGTTCTGAGGTGAAACGGCATGTAAACAGCTCGCAGACAGTCAGGCTTGTGGAAATATTAGCTTTATTCGGTGGACAAGACTGAAGTCCAAAGTCTCAGCCTCAGTGCCAGCCAAGAAAAGCCCCCCCCCTGCCTTCCACAGACCCTTGTTTTTATCCCCCAGAATCAGGTATACCACCCAATGGTGGGATCAGATACCACCCAATGGTGGAAGCATAATCAGGTACCACCCTAGGGTGGGGGCAGAATGCCAGGTCACACCCTAGGGTAGGGCACAATCACCAATCAGGGTAGGGTCAGTAACATAATAATCCCATAAAATGTTTACATATACAACACATAACAAAGCATTGCACTTGAAGGCATACAAACACTCTAGCAGTTCCAGGTGACAGCATAGAATGAGAAAGGAAACCAGTCAAAAAAAGGAAGTGAGAAGAAAGTTTACTGTTAGTAAGATGCAACAGGTCTTTATTCAAAAATGTACCCTGTGACATGTTTTTCTTTTTTAATAAAGTTGTTGATTAGAGTGGCTGGATCAGGCCCTGGCTTTTACCTTTACTCAGCCAACTGACTTCTCTGCTCCACCTCATCTCTCTGCTCTTGTGTATTAGACACATATCAAATGGGGCTGGGAGAGACTTCTGTCTTGGCATGTGCTTTGCATAGGTAGCTTTCCTCAAACTGTGGGCTTTTCATATGCATAAGAGAAACTCCTTGTATAGAATAGTTTCCACAAACCATGCTTTGCTGTCTACTGTGGTAATGTTTACGTCTAGTGCAGGGTTGCTTTCTGCTGGAGTGTGCAGAGCTCTTTGGCTTCTGTTGATTTTGCTGTAGATTGTTATAGCCTACTTTGGGACAGCAGAGGGTGCTATTGAACAGATAAATATTCATCAGTAAAAAGAGTGGTCGAATTTCATGTTCCAGAATTGTTCTTTAGTCATTTAAAGCTGAGTAAATATATTAATTTAGCTTGAGAAATAATTCTAATAATCATATATAAAGTTAATATAATGAGTCTCCACATCCACTCAAATTTAAACATTATATTTAATTAAAAGTTAAGCCAAAAAATATCAATTGATCCTGAATTCTCTTCTCACCCAGAACTAGATGTTATTATGACATATTTATCTAATTATTGTACACTCTAGCTATTTTACTATGTAGGTATTTATTTGTTCATATTATTAAGTATTACTATATATTTAAGATTGTATATATAAGGATGTTTTCATACTTTAAATTTTTTTGTCTTGGAGTCATACCTGGGGCTGCTTACAGAGTTATTCCAGGCTCTGTACTCAGAACTTTCATAGAGGAGTTGAGCAGAAATCAGGATAAGTATTATGTAAAAATAAAATATCTACATTCATTTACAAAAATATATTTACAATATATACTATTGCATTTTAATTATTTTAATCAGTTGTGTGCATGAACACATGTACACAATTTTCTCTGCCTCCCACAAGAGCAGGTTTTTTTGTTTGTTTGTTTTTGACTCATACCCAGCAGCGTTCAGAGGTTACTCCTGGCTCTACACTCAGAAATCTCTCCTGGCAGGCTCAGGAGATCATATGGGATGCCGGAGTTCGAAACATAGGTCCTTCTGCATGCAAGGCAAATGCCTTACCTCCATGCTATCTCTCCGGCCCCAACAAGAGCAGGTTTTTAAACACTTTTTAGTACAGCACTGGATATATCAGAACTACTGCCATTTTTACAACGACTACCTGAGCCTGTAATGAGCACATAATCATATAATGAGCACATAATGAGAACATAATTAGAAAAAATTGTACCGTGGAGGTCTGTACTGACCCTCCGGGGTGTTTCTCTGCAGAGAACACAGAGCACAGGACGAAGCAGGAGGGAGAGGAAAGGACCCCGGGCCTGGCTGGGGTAATGGGCTCTGGATTCCTCCCGCCCCTAACCCAGCCTCGGGGCCATCATGTCCCCCACACCCCCAACTGCCCCATGATCTCACCGTACCTGCCAACTGCCACGGGGCCCACCACACCCATCCCCATGGCTCCCAGGCCTTGTAGGCCTTGTCCAGGGGAGGCAGTCCCCACTCCCACACTGACTTGATGGGGGATGAGGAGAATACTCACCTTACAATAATATATAGCCACAAGGGCATGTCTCCTCCCCCCAAATAAAGAAATTTCATTGCAGGGAGAGGGCCGCTCAGGGGTGGCAGCAAAGCCGCTGGTCGGGTCCAGGGTCACCCTGGCCTATTCTCTCTCTCAGCCCCCAGGATCTTACAAAGGCTCCTGCTTCTGGGCAAAGGCCTGTCAGACCATCTTGGGGTTTTAGAATCACCCCGGAGCCCTGAGAGGACCTGTCATCCAAGCACTCAAGGAATGTGACTTAAGTCCAAAGGCACAATGGTCCTGCACCCTTCACCCTATGCCCACCTGGAGCAGCAGTCACTGCCCTTCAAAAATACCCAAAAGGAGCCAGCTGGATTCCCCAAAGCTCCTCAGGTTCTGTCTGACCTCCCATTGGCTGCTCCTCCCTGGGCCCTGGACTCTCTGAGGGATGGCGTCTGCACTGACATCCTCAGAATTCATGGCCTGGGACTTGAGGACAGGGAGAGGAAGGTCCCCCTGGCTCCTTACCTCTCAATAAGGGGCGTCTCCTCCTCCTTGCCCTCCAAAGCTGAAAAGAAGAGAGTGAGGTGGGGATTCTCGGCACTTCAGAGAAACCTTGGGTGAGGAGCACAGTAAGACAGAGTAAGTTTTCTTCCGGAATCATTGACACAATGAGACAACTGTCTCATTCTCAGTAGGCCCACGCCCATGCTACCAGCTAACTCTGCCGAGGAAACTCTAAGGCCGTTGATCATGGACTGCCTTAGGGAGAACCCTGGTCCCCTCTGCTGAGTGGCTCTCAGAAACTCGTGTCCACTGTCCTGAGAAGCTGCCCAAGGGACCACTGTGTGAGTGGCCCCTTACATGGGTCTGTGACTTGTTATGCAGAGCTGAGACTCCAGTTCTCCAACAGCCCTACATGTGGTACTTCATCTTGGACCCTGCCACAGAACTCAAATAGTCTCTGAACTTGACGTAATAGGCTTCCCTGAACCCCTACTCTTTGCACTCTGCTCTGCTAGAGGATTGATGTTCTATTCTGGCTTCAGACACCCCAGTCTCAGTGTGTCTCTCAATTGTCTCCTTCTGATACACTGTCCTACCGTGAAATCCCCAGGAACTCATCCTGCGTCCTTACCTGGTACCACTCATGACTTTTCTCACCAAAACGAGTCACAGAACATAAAGCACCACCCTCAAAAGTAGTTTCAGGTACAGAGACCTGCCTTGGGCCTCTTCCCTGGGGACTGGGTCAGGGAAACATGGGAGATCAAAAATCTCCATTTTGAAACACAAGTGCACATGCCTCTTGCCTACGGCAAATGAGACTAGAACAAGCAGGTCTGGTTTATATAGACATCGGTAACATCACTAGCCACTGAGGTCACAATAGATCACAGGGATTCCATGCTAAAGGAGGCCACAGAGCATATAAGTTTATGATTTTTAACTTTAATTCCAGTATGATTGCAGTCACATTAATTCATTTTAAGAAGAATTCTTGGGAGAAGCAAGAGGAGGGCCAAGGCAGATATCTGGCTTCCTGTTCCTTGAGCCTGGAGGCCAGCGATTCCCAGGTATGGGGTTAGGGGACACCCCATGCCAGAGACTACTCCCTAGCTTGGGGGGTGCTGGGAGGCTTGGCAGGCCCCCAGCCGTTCCCCTCTTTTTCCCCTTTATTCCAGGCCTTCCCTGGTTGCCGGCTCAGGTGGACTCTATAGTGGTCCTCAGTCTTTCCTCCTTTCTCTCCCTACACTAAGTGGGGGGGAACACATGGGGTGGAGGGCGGGCCTATGCAGCACTGGTGTATGTCGTGACATTGACTGGTATTTTTTTCTCATTGGTCTCCATTTTAATATATACCAGATATATTCAAAATAAAAATGGGAGGATGGACTCTGAGGCTGGGAAGAGGCCAGTATTCTTTTCCTACTTGTTTACTCTCAGTGGCCTCTTGGCCTCTTCCTTCCTTCACCATGTAACTGTGTTTGCTACCATACTAGGTTTCTGATTAGTTCCCACAAACGGTGACAATTGAGTCCACTGTCTTAAGTTAGATTGTTTATTTTCCCCACTTTTTATCCCTTTGTTACTTGTTAGATAAGGAAGTTTGTAGAAGTGTCCCTCATTTAGCGTTTATTTAAGAACCCAGTCAATTGGATTGTTGAACTTGTTCTTGCATCCCCAGAGGCATCAATCTCGCCATGTGATACTGTTCTTCCTTTGCATAGGCACATTAAAATGGGAAATTATATACAAACACGTTCTTATAGAGATGGGAACACACAAATCTTGTAATGCAGTAGGACCTTATACCCTGAACATTGTCATAAAGACCTGGCTCATGTCTTGAAAGATTGGGCATTGTCCATTAACCCCTGAACCAGGGATGCCATCTACAAAACAACCATGGTTGTGTACTACATCACCTGAATGCAATCCTCTACCAGGGAAGATCCTACCACTGCTCTGGCACTGACCTATTCAACAGAGACTTCCCTTTAACACCCAGAGAACTTAACAACAATAACAGCCTGCTTTAAAGACTGAGCTCTCTGCATCACCCTCTGATTGTGAGTGAAACTAAAGGGTGCTCTGCATCATACTGACTCTTATATAGGATATGAACATATTCCAAGATCCTTGGCTACAGAAACCTGATACCAACAACAGTGACTGTGTGAAAAATCAAAGTGTATTGGCACTACAGACAATGACTTGGGTTGGACAACCTAATATGCCTGAAGCCTAGAGTTGGTCTTGTGCCAGAAAACTTCAGGGGTAAGGTCTTCTTGTATTTAGGTCAAGGCTTTTTCTTTCCATGCCCCCTATATTTTGCTGGGCCTATGCAAACAATTTCCACTAACACATTCTTTGCTGTGCTCCTTTGACTCATTCTTAATGAATTATTGTATTATGATCAATTGTGTCAACAATACTACAGCTTTTAATTTAAGGGAGTTGCATAAATTTTTTGGCTTTGGATTGCTTTATGTAAGAAATATTGTAATGTACTACAATCTGGGGGCTTGAGGGACAAAGTAAATGTGCATATATTAAAATTAAAAAAGAATATTAAAAAGACACTAAAAAGGAAGAATTCTTTAGTTAAGTCTACTTGAAATCATTAATTCTAAACTTTTGTTTTGGGGGCATTTCTTAGTTATTAAAATTTTCTTACTTTTAAATAAATAAAAAAACTAACTAACTAAATAATAATAATAATAAACAAAAACTAAATTAAATTGTATTACTTTATTTTATTTTTATTTTTATTTTTAATTTTGTTTTTTGGGTCACACCCAGCAGCACTCAGGGATTACTCCTGGCTCCACACTCAAAAATCACTCCTGGCAGGCTTGGAGGACCATATGGGATGCTGTGATTTGAACCAATGACCTTCTGCTTTAAAGGTAAACTCCTTATCTCCATGCTATCTCTCTGCCCCTACTTCATTTAAATACCATGATTACAAGTCTGTTTATGGTATAGTCGGTTTTTTTTAAATTTACAATGTTCTTTTTTTTTTTTTTTTTTTTTTTTTTTGGTTTTTGGGTCACACCCAGCGGTGCTCAGGGGTTACTCCTGGCTGTCTGCTCAGAAATAGCTCCTGGCAGGCACGGGGGACCATATGGGACACCGGGATTCGAACCAACCACCTTTGGTCCTGGATCAGCAGCTTGCAAGGCAAATGCCGCTGTGCTATCTCTCCGGACCCTACAATGTTCTTGATTGATTTTCATTTATACAATTTACAACACCTTTCACCAGTGCACAATTCCCACCACCGGTGTCACGTTTCCCTCTTGCCTTCCCTCTGCCTAACCCCTGCCTTCTTCTATTTCTATTCCTTCTCTCTGGCAAAATTCTGACAAATAGGATCCAATGCCTCATCAAGAAGGTCATACACCACAGCCAAGTAGATTTTATTCCAGGAATGCAAGGGTGGTTTAACATACATAAATCAATCAACATAATACACCATATCAATAGAAAGAAAAAGAAAATCATATGATCACATCAATAGATGCAGAGGAAGCATTCAGTAAGGTCCAACACCCATTCTTGATAAGAAAAAAACTTCATCAAGATGGGAATGAAAAAAAAAACTTTTCTTTATTCTATTGCCCCCTTTCTACTTTTTATTTGCAAATTTTGTTTGACTTTTTAAAAATAGGAAAAAGTATCACCCACCTTTATCATGGTAAAATTAAGATTTAAAAATTGTATATATTCATGGCCAGAATAATAGTACGCCAGCTAAGGTGCTTACTTTTCATTCACCCCAGCACCCATTTGGTCTTCCAAGCCCAACGAGAGTGAATCCTTAGTGCAGAGACAGAAATAAACTTTGAACATTGCTGAGTGTGCCCCTCCAAAAACTATAACAAGATCATATATATATAATTTTTGAGTTGGACCAAATTTATTTCTTTTTTTAATATATTTTATTTTATTTAAACACCTTGATTACATATATGATTGTGTTTGGGTTTCAGTCATGTAAAGAACAACACCCATCACCAGTGCAACATTCCCATCACCAATGTCCCAACTCTCCCTCCTCCCCACCCAACCCCCGCCTGTACTCTAGACAGGCTTTCCATTTCCCTCATACATTCTCTTTATTAGGACAGTTCAGAATGTAGTTATTTCTCTAACTAAACTCATCACTCTTTGTGGTGAGCTTCCTGAGGTGAGCTGGAACTTCCAGCTCTTTTCTCTTTTGTGTCTGAAAATTATTATTGCAAGAATGTCTTTCATCTTTCTTAAAACTCATAGATGACTGAGACCACTCTGTGTTTTTTTCTCTCTCTCTGACTTATTTCACTCAGCATAATAGATTCCATGTACATTCATATATAGGAAAATTTCCTGACTTCATCTCTCCTGACAGCAGCATAATATTCCATTGTGTATATGTACCACAGTTTCTTAGCCATTCTTCTGTTGAAGGGCATCTTGGTTGTTTCCAGAGTCTTGATATGGTAAATAGTACTGCGATAAATATAGGTATAAGGAAGGGATTTTTGTATTGTATATTTGTGTTCCTAGGCTATATTCCTAGGAGTGGTATAGCTGGATCATATAGGAGCTTGATTTCCAGTTTTTGGAGGAATCTCCATATCGCTTTCCATAAAGATTGAACTAAGCAGCATTCCCACCAGCAGTGTATAAGAGTTCCTTTCTCTCCACATCCCGCCAACACTGCTTGTTCTCATTCTTTGTGATGTGTGCCAATCTCTGGGGTGTGAGGTGGTACCTCATAGTTGTTTTGATTTGCATCTCCCTGATGATTAGTGATGTGGAGCATTTTTTCATATGTCTTTTGGCCATTTGCATTTCTTCTTTGTCAAATTGTCTGTCCATTTCTTCTCCCCATTTTTTGATGGGATTAGATGTTTTTTTCTTGTAAAGTTCTGTCAGTGCCCTGTATATTTTGTAGATTAGCCCCTTATCTGATGGGTACTGGGTGAATAGTTTCTTCCACTCAGTGGCTCTTGTATCCTGGGCGCTATTTCCTTTGAGGTGCAGAAGCTTCTCAGCTTAATATATTTCCATCTGTAAATCTCTGCTTTCACTTGTCGGAGAGTGCAGTTTCCTCCTTGAAGATGCCTGTAGTCTCAATGTCCTGGAATGTTTTGCCTATGTATTGTTCTATATATCTTATGGTTTCGGGTCTGATATCGAGGTCTTTAATCCATTTGGATTTAACCTTTGTACATGATGTTAGCCGGGGGTATAAGTTCAACTTTTTGCAAGTGGCTAGCCAGTTGTGTCAACACCACTTGTTGCTAGAGTCTTTAGGGTTTTCTAAGTAGAGTATCATGTCGTCTGCAAACAATGAGAGCTTGACTTCTTCCTTTCCTATCTGGATTTCCTTGATATCTTTTTCTTGACTGATCGCTATAGCAAGAACTTCCAGTACTATGTTGAAGAGGAGTTGATGAGAGCGGACAGCCTTGTCTTGTACCAAAATTTAGAGGAAAGGCTTTTAGTTTTTCTCCATTGAGGATAATATTTGCCATTCGCTTGTGGTAGATGGCTTCAACTATATTGAGAAAGGTTCCTTCCGTTCCCATCTTGCTGAGAGTTTTGATCAAGAATGGGTGTTGGATCTTATCAAATGCTTTCTCTGCATCTACTGATATGATCATGTGATTTTTATTTTTCTTGTTGTTGATGTTGTGTATTATGTTGACAGATTTACGGATGTTACCATTCTTGCATTCCTGGGATGAAACCTACTTGGTCGTAGTGTATGATCTTCTTGATGATGCATTGGATCCTATTTGCCAGGATTTTGTAGAAGATCTTTGCATCTGCATTCATCAGGGATATTGGTCTGTAATTTTCTTTTTTGGCAGCATCTCTGTCTGGATTTGGTATCAAGGTGGTGTTGGCTTCATAAAAGCTGTCTGGGAGTGTTCCTGTTTTTTCAATTTTATGAAAGAGCTAGGCTAGGATTGGCTCCTCTTGAAAGATTTGAAAGAATTCATTAGGAAATCCATCTGGACCTGGGCTTTTCCTTTTGGGCAGATGTTTGATTACAGTTTCAATTTCCTCAGTAGTAATGGGGGTGTTTAGATATGCTACATCCTCCTTGGAATGTTATAAGTGTCCAAGAATTTTTCCATTTCGTCTAGGTTCTCATGTTTAGTAGCATAAAGTTTCTCAAAGTAGTCTCTGATTACCCTTTGGATCTCTGCAATATCTGTCGAGATCTCCCCCTTTTCATTTCTAATACGGGTTATCAGGTTTCTCTCTATCTTTCTTTGTAAGTTTTGCCAATGGTCTATCAATCTTGTTTATTTTTTCAAAGAACCAACATCTGCTTTTGTTGATCCTTTGAATTGTTTTTTGGTTTTCCATTTCATCGATTTCTGCTTTCAGCTTTGTTATTTCCTTCTGTCTCCCTATTTTTGGTTCCTATTATTGGTCATTTTTTTACTTTATGAGCTGCGTCATTAAGTTATCCAAGTATGCCCCTTCTTCTTTCTTGATGTGTGCTTGTAGAGTTATAAATTTTCCTCTCAGGACCGCTTTTGCTGTGTCCCATAGATTCTAGCAATTTGTGTCTTCATTGTCATTTGTTTCCAGGAAAGTTTTAATTTCCTCTTTGATTTCATCTCGGACCTACTAGTTGTTCAGTAACAGGGTGTTTAATTTCCAATTGTTAAAGTTTTTGTTTTGTGTGCCTTTGTATATCACATCTAATTTCAGAGCCTTGTGGTCAGCAAAGTTAGCCTGCAAGATTTCTATCCTCTTGATTTTATGGAGGTATTTTTTATGTTTCAGCATGTAGTCTATCCTGGAGAATGACCCATGTACATTGGAGAAGAATGTGTATTCAGGTTTTTTGGGATGGAGTGTCCTATATATATATCTACTAGTCCTCTTTCTTCCATTACTCTTTTCAGGGCTAGTATGTTTTTGTTGGGTTTCAGTCTGGTTGACCTATCAAGTGTTGATAGGGCCATGTTGAGGTCTCCCACAACTATTGTGTTTATTGATGTCTTCTTTCAGAGTTGTCAGTAACTACATTAGATAATTTGTTGGTCTCTCATTGGGTGCATATATGTTTAATAGTCTGATTTCTTCCTGTTGCACATATTCCTTGATTAGTACATAGTGTCCATCTTTGTCCCTTACCACTTTTCTGAGTATAAAGTTGGTGTCATCCAATATTAATATGGCTACCCAGCTTTTCTAAGGGTGTTGTTTGCTTGGATGATTTTCTTCCAGCCTTTGATTTTGAGTCTATGTTTGTTTTGACTATTCAGGTGTGTTTCTTGAAGGCAGCAGAAGGTTGGATTCATCTTTTTGACCCATTTTGCCACTCTGTGTCTTTTAATTGGTAAATTTAGTCCATTGACCTTGAGGCAGATGATTGTCATAGGATTTAATGTCATCTTTGTAGAGAAGTTTGCTGTGTTTGTTGATCTCTCTTGTCTTAAAGTAGACCTGTCTTTCCTTTAAGGCTGGTTTTTCATCTGTGAAGTTTCTGAGCTGCTGTTTATCCATGAAGCTATGTATCCTTCCTTCAAACCTGAATGTGAGTTGGGCTGGGTGCATTATTCTCAGTGAGGCATTCATTTCATTCAGTCTGGTCAGAGTATCCCACCATTGTCTTCTGGCCTTGAGAGTTTCTTGCGACATGTCTGCTGTAAGTCTTAGGGATGCTCCTTTGAATGTAATTTCCCTTTTTTATCTTGCTGCTTTTAGTATTCTATCTCTATCTGTGGGATTTGTCATTGTAACGAGGATGTATCTTGGGGTGTTTTTCTTTGGGTCTCTTTTAGCTGGTACTCTTTGGGCATGCAGGATTTGATTGGATGTTATCTTTAACTCTGGGAGTATCTATTTGATGATGTCTTTGACAGTTGATTTTTCCTGGAGATCTCCTAACTGGGCCTCTGGGACTCCGATGATTCTTATGTTCTTTCTGTTGAGTTTATCAAAGACTTCTATTTTCATCTGTTCACATTCCTTGAGTAATTTTTCCATTGCCTGATTGTTTGTCCTAAGGTTCTTTTCCAGTTTCTTCTGCTGTGTTGAGTTTTTCTGCATCTCATCTTCCCATACTTCAATTCTGTCCTCAGCTGTTTTTACCCTGCTGTCAAGGACATCCACTTAGGTTTTCAGTTGAGCTACCGTGTTTTTCAGATCTGCTATTTCAGTTTGGAGTTTTCTGATTTCTGTCTTTGTGTTTTATTCAGATATATCTATGCTTTCTTTGACTTCTACAAATATCTTCCATATTTCTATTTTAAGTTCCTTATCCGAGAGGTTAATCAGATGGTTGGAATTTTTTAGGTCATCCAAGCTATCGTCTTCATTCTCTGTGCATGGTGTTTGCCTGCGAGTTTTCACCATTATAACGCTAGTAGTGTGGTTTATCCTGCATGTTGTGGTGGGGTTTATTGGTTAGAAAGAGTGCGCAGTCACAAAGTGAAGCGGAGTGGTTGTGCTCTTCTGGGGCCTCTAGGTGACAGTTTTTGGGGGTTCATTTCCCAGGGCTCTGAGGAGAGCTTCAAGAATTCAGGAAAGACAGAAAAGCACAGGACAGGGCTCTCTTCATGTCCTCAGTTTCCTCAGAAGAAGCACAGCAGGGTAGAGACTCCATAGGTAGAGAAATCAGCACTCCACCTGGTATCCCCCCAGCCAGCCATTTCTTACTCACTCACTTGCTCGCTGGGCAGCTTCAGGATGCAGGTTTTTTTGGGTTCGCTTCCTAGGCCTCTAAGGAGAGCTTCAAGAATTCAGGAAAGACAGAGAAGCACAGGACAGGGCTCCTTTCAAGTCCTCAGTTTCCTCAGAAGCAGCACAGCAGGATGGAGACTCCGCAGGTAGAGAAATCAGCACTCCAACTGGCAACCCCCCAGCCAGCCATTTCTTACTCAATCACTCGCTCACTGGGCAGCTTCAGGATGCAGTTTTTTGGGGGGTTTGCTTCCCAGGGCTCGGAGGAGAGCTTCAAGAATTCAGGAAAGACAGAGAAGCACAGGGCAGGTTTTTCTTTAGGTCCTCAGTTTCCTCAGAAGCAGCCATATGATCTTCTTAATGAGGCATTAAATCCTATTTGCCAGGATTTTGTTGAGGATCTTTGCATCTGCATTCATCAGCGATATTGGTCTGTAATTTTCTTTTTTGTAGCACCTCTGTCTGGTTTAGGTATCAAGGTGATGTTGGCTTCATAAAAACTATTTGGAAGTGTTTCCGTTTTTTTCGATTTCATGAACGAGTCTTGCCAGTATTGGTAGTAGTTCCTCTTGGAAAGTTTGAAAGAATTCATTAGTGAATCCATCTGGGCCTGGGCTTTTGTTTTTCGGCTGACCTTTGATTACCGTTTTAATTTCATCAATGGTGATGGGGGTGTTTAAATATGCTACATCCTCTTCCTTCAACTGTGGAAGATTATAAGAGTCCAAGAATTTATCCATTTCTTCCAGGTTCTCATTTTTAGTGGCGTAGAGTTTTTCAAAGTAGTTTCTGATTACCCTTTGAATCTCTACCATATCAGTAGTGATCTCTCCTTTTCATTCCTAATACGAGTTATCAAGTTTCTCTCTCTTTCTTTGTTAGGTTTGCCAGTGGTCTATCAATCTTGTTTATTTTTTCAAAGAACCAACTTCTGCTTTCGTTGATCTTTCGGATTGTTTTTGGGTTTCCACTTCATTGATTTCTGCTCTCAGCTTTGTTATTTCCTTCTGTCTTCCTATTTTTGGGTCCTTTTGTTGAGCACTTTCTAGTTCTATTAGCTGTGTCATTAAGCTACTCAGGTAAGCTCCTTCTTCCTTCCTGAAGTGTGCTTGCAAAGCTATAAATTTTCCTTTCAGGACCTCTTTTGCTGTGTCCCATAAGTTCTGATAGTTTGTGTCTTTATTGTCATTTGTTTCCAGGAACCTTTTTATTTCCTTGTTGATTTCATCTCGGACCCACTGGTTATTGAGTATGAGGCTGTTTAACTTCCAGGTGTTAAGATTTTTCTTCTGAGTCCCTTTGGAATTCACAAATAATTTCAGAGCCTTGTGGTAAGCAAAGGTAGTCTGCAAAATTTCTATCCTCTTGATATTATGGAGGTATGTTTTATGTGCCAGCATGTAGTTTATCCTGGAGAATGTCCCATGTACATTGGAGAAGAATGTGTATCCAGGTTTCTGGGGATGGAGTGTCCTATATATATCCACTAGGCCTCTTTCTTCCATTTCTCTCCTCAGGTCTAGTATATTCTTGTTGGGTTTCAGTCTGGTTGACCTATCCAGTGTTGACAAAGCCGTGTTGAGGTCCCCCACAATTATTGTGTTGTTATTGATATTATTTTTCAGATTTGTCAACAGTTGTATTAAATATTTTGCTGGCCCCTCATTCGGTGCATATATGTTTAAGAGAGTGAATTCTTCCTGCTCTACATACCCCTTGATTAATATAAAATGTCCATCTTTGTCCCTTACAAGCTTCCTGAGTATAACGTTCGCATTATCTGATATTAGTATGGCCACTCCAGCTTTTTTATGGGTGTTGTTTGCTTGGATAATTTTTCTCCAGCCTTTTATTTTGAGTCTATGTTTGTTCTGACTATTCAGGTGCATTTTCTTGTAGGCAGCAGAAGGTTGGATTGAGTTTTTTGATCCATTTAGCCACTCTGTGTCTCTTGACTGGTGCATTTAGTCCATTGATGTTGAGAGAAAGAATTGTCCTGGGATTTAATGCCATCTTTATATCGAAGTTTGGTGTGTCTTTAGGTTAGTCTGGTCTTAAATTAGGTCTTTCAGTTTTTCTCTTAAGACTGGTTTTGTGTCTGTAAAGTTTCTGAGCTGCTTTTTGTCTGTAAAACCATGTATTCTTCCGTCAAACCGGAAAGTGAGTTTTGCTGGGTATAGTATTCTGGGTGAAGCATTCATTTCATTCAGTCTTGTCACAATATCCCACCACTGCTTTCTGGCATTGAGTGTTTCTGATGACAGGTCTGCTGTAAATCTCAAGGATGCTTGCTTGAACGTAATTTCCCCTTTTTATCTTGCTGTTTTCAGAATTCTGTCTCTATCTGTGGGATTTGTCATTGTGACTAGGATGTGTCTTGGGGAATTTTTCTGGGGTCTCTTTTGGTTGGTACTCTTCGAGCATGCAGGATTTGATCACCTATATTCTTTAGCTCTGGAAGTTTCTCTTTAATGATGTTCTTGACCGTTGATTCTTCCTGGAAATTTTCTTCCTGGGTCTCTGGGACTCCAATGATTCTTAAGTTGTTTTTGTTGAGCTTATCATAGACTTCTATTTTCATTTGTTTCCAATCTTTGACTAATTTTTCCATTGTCTGCTCATTTGCTTTAAGTTTTTTGTGCAATCTCTCCTGCTGTATGGAATTGTTATGTATCTCATCCTCCACAGCACCAAGTCTATTCTCAGCTTCTGATACCCTGTCCCAGAGCTTATCCATTTTGTCATTCACTTTGTTTACTGACTTTTTCAGGCCTGTTAGTTGACATGTTATTTCAGTTTGGAGTTTTGTGATTTCTGTCTTCATATTTTCTTGGTTCTTATTAGTGTTCTGTTCAACTCTCTCCATGGTTTCTTTGAGTTCTTTGAGCATCTTCCATCTTGCTACTCTAAAGTCCTTATCTGAGAGGTTGATTAGTTGGTTGGTCATTATCTGGTCATCAGAATTGTCATCTTCATTCTCTATGTCTGATGCTGGCCTGCGTTGTTTCCCCATTGTCACACTTGTATTGTGGGTTTTTCTATGTGTTGTGGTGGTATTCATTGGCTATATGATGTAAGCAGCACACTCCTCTGGCTCTGCCCTTTCTGAATGGGCTGACTTGCCTCTAAGGGAGGGGAGTCCTCTGTGGATGAAGCCTCACACTGGATCAAATCTTAGGGCCGAGCATGCAACAGATAAGACTGGCCAGAGAGAAATGCTTGCTTCTGTGATATAGCACAGTTCTTAGTGTGATTTTTTTCTTCTTGTTGCGATGGTGTTCTTTTCTTAGAAAGAGCGCATGGCCGTGTAGCGAAGTGGAGCTGCCGTGCTCTGCTGGAGCCTCTTTTGCCCCACTCCCAAGAGTTTCACGCAAGAGGACAGTAGACAGACATTTACAGGTAGCACTCACAGTTGGGCCCCACTGGGCAGGCGTAGATTCTTGGCTTTTCCCTGCCTGATGTCCCAAACAGGGGACCCTGCTTCTGCAACAGTCTGCAGGTTTTTATGTTCTGGAGTCCCGCCCTGGAAATGGCCTCCGGGAGAGCAAGTTTCTGGAGCCTCTTTTGCCCCACTCACAAGAGTTTCACGCAAGAGGACAGTAGACAGACATTTACAGGTAGCACTCACAGTTGGGCCCCACTGGGCAGGCGTAGATTCGTGGCTTTTCCCCGCCTGATGTCCCAAACAGGGGACCTGGCTTCTGCAACAGTCTGCCAGTTTTTATGTTCTGGAGTCCCGCCCTGGAAAATCCCACTGTTTTTTTTTAATTGATTGATTGTTTGCTTTTTCCCCATTGAGATCTGTTTTATAAAGCAATGCTGTTAGAAGAGTATCTCTGTATAGAATTCATGTTTGAACCAAGTTATGGGGAATGTTGGACTTGATCCTCCGGCCCCAGATGCACCAACAATACCTTGTGGCATTGTTTCTCTTTTGCATAGGCACATTAAATTGGGAAAATAATACATATGCAAATAAGTTCTTATCTAATAGAGATGGGAACACAAATTTGCTAATAAAAATAGGCCTTATAACCTGAACATTGGCATAATGATTTGGCTTAGGCCTCAGAAGTATGGGCATTGCCCATACACCCCTGAACAATGGATACCATCTATGGAAAAAAACATAATTGTCTATAACAGGATGCATACCTCTACCAGGGAAGACCTACCACTGCTCTGGCATTGACTTGCCCCAAAAAGTGCTCTCAACACCCAGATGACGCAGTAGAAACCTACTTGCAGGGCAGATCGGTTTACATCTAATGGTGTGCTAAAACTAAAGTATGCTCCACATCAGCCTGACATTGATGAAAGAAATGCATAGAATCCAGAATCTTTAAATATAGGAACCTGATACCAACAACAGCTAAAGTATGAAAAAGTTTTACCGGGAACATGGAGAATAACCTGGATTGGACAGACTGGTATGCCTGGAGCCCAGAGTCGATCTTATGCCAATAAACTTCTGGGGGTGAGGCCTTCTTGTAGTCAGGCCAAGGACTTTTCCCCCGTTTTCCCCATATTTTTTTGGGCCTATGCAAACAATGGTGATTGCCACTGTCACACATTTACTATAGTAATATTTTAACACTAATCCTTTAAAGAAAACTTAAAAACAAATAACTGAACTTAAAAACAAATAACTGTAGTAGAATGCCTGTCTCAAATACAGGCAGGGGATGGGAAGGGAGGAGGCATTGAGAGAGAGGAATGTTACGCTGGTGAAAGGAGATGTTCTGTCTGTGACTGTAACCCAACTATTGTCATGTTTGTAATCATGGTGTTTAAATGAAGAAAACAAAGAATAGGAATATTATTTTAGTAAATGAACATACATTTTGGTATGTGAATCTTTATTGCTGCACAGAGAAGGAAGAAATAAAGAAGTTTTCTAGCCCCACCCCCCCAAAAAAAGAGAAAGCTTATAAGAGATGTTGTGCCAGAATTAAGGGTTCTGCCAGAAGTATTATCCTTCTAATGGCCTCTGGCTATCAATGCCATTTCCTGTTCTTAACTAACATGAATTTAGATCTGACACCTTATTGGTGCAGTCTGCTTATTTTATAGCAGGAGTCTTGGAGGCAGTCTCAGCTTTGACTAGGCTCTGAATCTTTACCTATCTCTTCTTTCTGCCCTTCATATTACCACCATGAAGTTTGTAGTGTTCTTTGTACTGGTCGGACTTTCTATTTCCTTGGTGTCTGGCGGTAAGTAAAACTCTTACTTGAAGATAGAGTAATACATGTTCTTATTGCACAAACAAAACATGAGATAAAATTTCCTTGTGATTCTCAGGAAAGCTTGAAACCTGTCATCTACTTTTCCATTCCTTACTCTGACAACACTTTGCTCTTTGATATTAAACTAGACTCTACTCTTTTTTATACCTAATTTATTTATATCTTTATTCAATTCCAATCTTGGAATCCAATATTAATATTAGTATCCAGAAATGTGTTTAAATGGTTATAAAAAGTTAATATAGGGAGGCCAACGAGTAGACAGCAGGCCGGGTTCTTGCCTGGCATGTGACCAACCCAGGTTTGCTCCCTGGTATTTCATATTTTCACTGAGTCCTAACAGGAGTAATTGCAGTATATTTGATATGATCCCAAATCAAAAAGAAATTTAGGAATAAAGTTACCACATATGTGTGTTGTATATGTGTAATTTTGTGGGTCTTTAATACCTGTACATTTGATTTTTTTGAATCTGAAATCACACTTAGATTCTATAAATGTTATAACTTTCAGTATTATACATATATTCTTTTACTCTTATTAGCAAACTGGTGGTCATTTACATCTTATTTTTCTGTATTTTTCAGAGGAAATAACTACAGCCAGTCCCTCCAGTGGTGAGTATGCATTTGTACTTCAGTTACTTTCTGCAGACTTTCCATCTCAGCTTTATGCCAAGTTACCATAGGGGATAAAGGCCAGAAAACTATAATCTTTACACCTGGCTTCTAAAATCTCTTGTGAATTTAGAATTTGCACTTACTTCTTACTTCTTATATTTGTTGCAGAAATTATCAGTATGACTGATATAAATTTTAATCATTCATTTTTGCTCCAAGAATAAAATAGGGAAATGTCATCAAACTGTAGTGTGAGGATTGGGAGTTCTCATATATGATGTTCCTGATAAACATAATTTGTTGAAAGTACTGTGTACATGCGTATATGAAACCAGTTTATCCAAGAATGAAGAAAGTCATGTGACTTCTAAATTAAGCAAAAAAAAATGAGGGTAAATGTATCACAAGTTACAGAGGATTTGATGTAAGTGGGGCATAAAAAGTCTCATAGTTTGCTCTTGTTATGGTCTTTGTGTCACAAATTCATTCTTTACCTTTCCTATAATATCCTGCATAAATTGTTCTGTATATACTATGTCCAATGCAAACAATATGAAAATTTCAATTTTCATTTTCTATAGTGTAGAGTAGACATATCACATGTCTTAGACATAAGTGTATTAGATCTTGTGAGGCTTCCCAAAGTGTGCAATATATCCTGTCCAAAATATATAGTCTAATTAAATATATTCCATTTCCATAATGAGGTCAAAGGCAGCTTGGCCAGAATAAGTATAAAAATTAGTTTTTGATATAGTTTTAAATTGTGCTCATTACTTTTTAATATATGTAGTATAAGGAATGAGAGTAATGATTCTCTGAAATCTTCCCACCTTCCTTGGAATGTGGAGTTAATTTCAGAAATTTGTTTAAGTTCATTTTTATCTTAATAGACCCAAATTCTCCCAGTATAAAGATCTTTTTTTCTGAAAATTATTGTTGTACTCTCTGGAATCTATATTTTGACACAGATGGAAAAAATGAGACTTCTTTCCAAGTCAGAACCTCAAGGAAATGAAGAAGACATTATTCTTGAGTATATAGACTAAATTATTTTCTTACTATGGTTTATTTACCCCTCTGCAATTTACCTTTTAACTTTTACTTATTCACAAACTTCAATATTTAGTTGAACTTATTCTGTGGGAAAACCCTGGCATGTCACTCCCTGAAGAATTTCTTTTTGTTTCCAAGCAGCAGTCCTTGTAAATATGAAGAACTGTGGAATTGTTCTTTTAAGCTTAGGCCTGAGAAAAAAGCATATACCTTTTTCTTAACCTCCTGACCTTGGGGGGATAATCTAAGTGCTGTCTTTCTTTCCAAGTTCATAATTTGGAGGATATTTATATGAGAGAATAGCTGTTAAATTAAAGCATATTATGGAACTGATGATATTTGAAAAGTTATTTAAAGTGTGAAATGCACATCTAATTCTGTTTTACCATTTCAATCTTTAAAGAAAAATCAAGTATCTTTTACAGAAAGTTTTTTTTTTAATTTCTGATGACCCTCTTACACTGACACATGATCTTTCTCTAACTTCTGTTATAAAAAAAACACTCCTCACTACACATTCTCATCCACTGAAGGCTCTGCAAGCTCTGAAACTACCACATCTGCTGGAGCAAATGCAGCTTCTGAAGCTATCACAACTGCTGAAGATAATTCTATTGGTCTGGACTTCAAATTTTGGTTAAGTAAGTCCTCTTTTGTGTGTCTAAAATCTCAATATTGCTTATTATGACTTCAAATATATTTTGAGTATTCAAAAAAGAAGCTATGTAAGAAAATCTATTTCCTTTTCAATATTTAGGAATTCCTTGTGTATTTAGAAATCAAGTTCACAGATAGCTATATCAATGGAGAAAAGAGCCTGTATTGACTTATATAACAATATTACTTACATTCTAGGAATATTTAGTTTGTTTTGGAAAGTTTGCCTGTAGAAATATTAACTAAGAAATTATAATGTATAATATAATGAAAGCCTGCATGTATCGAAGAACAGAGTTTGATTGGGACCCCAAACTGGGAATTGTTCAAGGCGTTTCTGCATTGATCAGGGGATAGGTGATTTTGAAATTTAATTCAGTGCAGGAATATGATCTCAGGTCACTTTTTTTTTAAACCTTTGGATTGGTTGAAAAGAATCTTTAACCAAAAAGCTACAATGCATGGTCTTTGGAACAACCAGTCAATAGTTGGAACAACCAGTCATTTCCTTTTCAGTCACAGATTAGGAGGGAAGGAGTACTACTCATTTTTGGTATTCCCTTAGAGGTTAAAATCAGAATTATTTATTTCTTTAGTTTCTGATAAAAGACTTAGGGCCTGTTGTGATAGTACAACACCCAGAGAGCTTGTCCAGCAGATAGTTTACCCAGGTTCGATCCCTAGCACCTTATATAGTCCCATGCTTGTTAGGAGTGATGCCTGAGTGCAGAGCCAGGAATAAACTCTGAGCACTTCTGCATGTCGCCCCAAACAAAAACAAAGAGACAACTGTTGAGACTATCATAGCAACTCAAAAATTTTCTTAATATTTATACCTGTTAGAAATAGAAGTCTGATTCGAAGTAGGTTTCATTATAGAATATCATTGGAAAGACCAAAGTATGTGCCTGGAGAAGTATTTATACATCTTTCCAAAATTATTTTATTTCCTGATATTTCCAGAACTAGAAAATAACACTTCAGTGAGGCCTTCCTGTGGCACAAAATTTTGAGTGTTATTCATGATATTACCAGGAGCTTAGAAATCTTTTTTTTTTTTACTCCTGGCTCTGTGCTCATGTATCTCTTCTGATGGGCCTGGAGGTGACCATCTGCTGTATCAGGGATTGATCATGAGTCAGCTGCATGTAAGGAAAATATCCTCCCCATGATATGATCTTTTTTAAATTTAATTTTTATTTTGATCATAGTAGTTTACATATTGTTGACAATAATATTTTAGGTACATATTTACATAAAATCAGGGGGGATTTCCATCACCAATTTGTCCTCCCTACACCTCCTTTTTTGTCCTGCCTCCCATATGCTCTTCCCTCACCCTTAGGGTTGCCAGAATATGTTGTTCCCTCTGTATCTAGGCTAATACTTAGTAGTCTTGCACCTGTTTGGTCCTGGCGCCTCCCTTATTTCCCCCTCTAACTGAGGGGCAGGCTTAGAAATCTTTTGAGTATCTTCAGTGTTCCTAAAAGATCCTAGAGATTAAGGGCAGAATATCATCTGGCATTTCCTAAATCATTTATTCATATTTTTAATTTAGTGTGTCTTCTCTGATAAAATTGATTGATTCTGAATATATAATTATTTTATTATAATGTAAAATTCACATTTATACCATCATCTGTATATTATAGTAACTATATAAGCAATATTTTTAAGGTCAAGAAATAAAACAATTATAAAACAAACTTCAATAAATTACATATAGGCAGTAAGAAAATATATTGGTCGCAGAAAGTCATTTTTGGGTTTTGTGGGCCATACCAGTGACACTCAAGTGTTACTCCTATTTCTTGTGCTCACAAATTACTCCTGGCAGGCCCACGGAACCACAAGGAATGCTGAGGATCAAACCCACACCAGCCATGTACCTTCTATGCTCATTCCAGTCCTAATCAAAACCTTTCTTAAAAGCATTTCTACTGAAGTACTTTGATTTACAATACCGTTTATCATATACTTCATGAATACTTAATTCTAATATCACATCCATCAACAGAGAGCCTGCTTCTTTCCATCAATATCTCAAGGAGCCTCATCTTCAAATGTAAACTCAGTCTGTTAGTCAAAATCTTCAATTCTGATAAATTGGATCACAATTGTCCCTATATTGTATGATGGATCTCTCTCTATTTTTTTTTGTGGAGGTGGTAATACTTGTATACATAATTTACTAAAGCAAATTTTTGTAATTCTGCAAAATTATGAATTCATAACTTGACTTGTTCCTTAAGATATAAAGTATAAATTGGCATAATGTTGACATAAAATAAATTCTGAAACATAATATTTATTAAGTGAAGAGTGTTAAGGAAACTTAAAGGAAGATACTCAATAATTCTATAGAACTATAAATGTGTTTTATCATGAGATGAAATATTAGCTTCATGTTAGAAAATGTTGTATTATGAATATTGCTTAGGGATCCTCATTGACAAGCAAAAATATAATAAAAATCTCTAGGGTATAAGGAACAACACAAATCATATACACAAAATTTAACATAAATTGTGTTTGTTCATTATTTCAAATGTATAAATCACTTATTTGGTCTAGAAACATTTCTTAGTCTATTTGAGGGCAACCATACATAGGCTTCATGTATGAATATCATTTGCAATAAAGATGTTGAAGAGTTTGTCTATATAGAAGCTCCTTCTATACTTTTATGAATTCTCTAAATGTTGCCTGTCCTTTAATCTCTGTTTCATTTCCTCACATATGAAAGATAATGTGGCTAGATTATTCTTGGTGAGGTGTTTATTCATCTAGTTTTTGTACTATGTCATCCACTCTTTGGGAGTCTCATATGACATATCTATTGTGAATCTTAAAGGGATTTCCTTTAAATGTAAGTTTCTTTTAATCTTTTAAGTTGTTTTTAATCTTACTGCCTTCAACATTATGTCTTTATCTTTTCATTTTGCCACTTTGAGTACAAAGTGTCTTTGAAAAACAATTTTTATTTAAAGCATTCTTATTTACATAGTTAAGTTTTAGACATACAAGGTTTTAGTACCAATCCTATTACCAGTGTCAACTTCCCTCCACCAATATTTCCAGAGTTCATCCCATATCACCAAACCCTGACCCAGCCATCAAAAACAGATTTAAAATTTCAACTTAAAAATTGCAAAAGTGCCTGTTACAACGTGTCATGAAATTACTATATATGAGTCATCTTTTTTAAACTTTGGGAAGTTTGTTTTTTTCTGGAGGGGTCACACCTGGCAGTACTCAGGGGTTACTCCTGGCTCTGTGCTCAGAAGTCACTCCTGGCAGGCTCGGGAGACCATATGGGATGCAGAGATTCTAACCTGAGTCTGTCCTCCTGTATTGGCTCCATGCAAGGCAAATGCCTTACTGCTGTGCTATGGCTCCAGCGCCAACTCTGGGAAATTTTTATCTATACTTTCTTTAACTATAGTTTCTTTATTGAATTAACCTTTCTGTTCTTCTGGAACTTCTATGACTTGTATCCTTTCTCTTATATTATTCAGTTACTTAGCATGCTGTTTAACTTTTACAGACCTACATTCTACCTTCTGTTGTTTCTTTCTAATTTCCTCCCTCTCATTTTGGGTATCCAGGATCTTTTCCTCAGCTCCTGTTATTCTGTAGGCCAGATCTTTTACTAAGGCTTTTAAAACAGTACCTACCATCCTCTTCATTTTTGCTTTGCTTGTTGGATTTTTCCTTTAGACTCCCACACTTTTTGGTGTGTGATTAACCATGTCATCATTTTTTGGGGGGGGCACACTCTGTTATGTTTAGGGGTTATTCCTGGCTATATGCTCAGAAATTGCTCCTGGTTTGGACAGGGGATCTAATTGTGGTCCATCCTAGGCTAGCACTGGCAAGGCAGATGCCTTACCACTCCATGCCATAGTTCTGGCCCCTCATGTCATAATTTTTAAATGTTATTAGATATTCTCACAGTAGTGTCACTAAAGTAATTTTATGAAGATTTAATGAGATGTTTGTACTTGTTAAGCCATCTGTGCTATTATTTTCTATCATTAAACATGGTGGATTTTTATGTAATTTTCCAGAGGCTTATTCTATTTTTTTGGAAAGGAAGTAGATATTTTCAGCAAAAATGAAAATATCTTTTTTTGGTATTACTCTGAGTGAAGTGAAAATTAACTTTCTCATAATTCTTTAGGAGTATAAAAAGGTAGGTTTTCAAAGAATCCACTGATATATTTTTTTCCTCTTTCAGATGTGCTTGATATTTTCGACAAGCTGGCCCAAGGTAGATAGAGAAATTACTGAAATGGAATCATCTTGAGTCTTCTGCAAGTGATATACTAGCCATAAAATATTTTACTTGATTTAATGTAATTGATACCATGAACATAATCTATCTTTTATTTCTAATCAATTAATTACTTTCAAATAAAAATAATTGTGAGCAACATAAAAAGTAGTAAAGTAGTATTTATTTAAGGGTTTATGTGTCAATGCTTTAGACAATACAGTGTGTAGATATATGGATTTCAATTACTCCTTCCTTGTGTTAGAATTAGCTAGTGGCTTTTCCACATATTAACTTTTAAAGTGACACACAACTTGATAAAAATAAAGTGACTAGATATTATTTTCACATAAATACAGTAGCTAAGATTTTCAAGATATAAGTAGGTTCCATTGGCTTGTACTATATAGTACTTGTATTATATATAGTATTTTTACTATATATAGTACAAGCCAATATATCTATATCTATCTATCTATCTATCTATCTATCTATCTATCTATCTATCTATCTATCTATCTATCTATCTATCTATCTATCTATTTATCTATCTATCTATCTATACACCAAATCATTCTTTTATTTAAGAGTTAGAAGGCAGATGCCAGCACCCTTCTGCCTCTCTACTCTGCTGTCCTGCATTTTCGGCCTGATTTCACCCTTGGTGCGGCTCATCAGCCAGCTTGCCTTCCTGTGAACTCTCCGGGGAGTCTGCCTTCCCGTGAGCCTTCCTTGGAGGTGAGCTGACACGCCCAGAAAGGGAGGAGCCACCGAACTCTGCTGGATCTCAGATGCCAGCACCCTTCTGCCTCTCTACTCTGCTGTCCTGCATTTTCGGCCTGATTTCACCCTTGGTGCGGCCCATCAGCCAGCCTGCTTTCCTGTGAGCTTTCCGGGGAGTCTGCCTTCCCGTGAGCCTTCCGTGGAGGTGAGTCGACACGCCCAGAAAGGGAGGAGCCACTGAACTTCGCTGGATCTCAGATGCCAGCACCCTTCTGCCTCTCTACTCTGCTGTCCTGCATTTTTGGCTTAATTTCATCCTGGGTGCGGCCCATCTGCCAGCCTGCCTTCCTGTGAGCCTTCCGTGGAGGTGAGTCGACACGCCCAGAAAGGGAGAAGCCAGAGGAGCACGGTTGCTCCGCTCCCCTTCGCGACGGTGCACAGCATTTAGCCAATGAATACAATCACAACACATAGAAAAACACGCAGTACTAGTGTGACAATGGGGAAACAACATGGGCCAGTGCCAGACATAGAGAATGAAGATGGCAACTCTGATGACTTGAACATGATCAACCACCTAGTCAGTCTCTCAGATAAGGAGTTTAGAGTTGCAATATGGAACATGTTCAAAGAACTCAAACAAAGTATAGAAGAGAAAACTAAAAAGAATCAGGAGAATATGAAGATAGAAATGAGAAAACTCCAAACGGAAATTTCAGATCAAATAACAGGTCTGAGAAACTCAGTAGATGAATTGAAGAAAAACATGTTTGAGATTTCCCACAGGTTAACAGCAGCTGAGGATAGAATCAGTACACTGGAAGATGAGATACATAACAATTACATACAGCAGAAGAAATTGGAAAAAAGCCTCAAAGCAAATGATCAAACAATGGAAAAATTACTCAAAGAATGGGAACAGATGAAAATAGAAGTCTATGATAAGCTCAACAGAAACAACTTAAGAATCATTGGAGTCCCAGAGACTCAGGAAGAAAATCTCCGGGAAGAATCAACAGTCAAGAACATCATTAAAGAGAAACTACCAGAGATAATGAATACATGTGATCAAATCCTGCATGCCCGAAGAGTGCCAACTAAAAGAGACCCCAGAAAAAACACCCCAAGACACATCCTAGTCACAATGACGAATCCCATAGATAGAGACAGAATTCTGAAAGCAGCAAGATCGAAAAGAGAAATTACATTTAAGGGAACATCTTTGAGATTTACTGCAGACCTGTCACCAGAAACACTCAAGGCCAGAAGGCAGTGGTGGGACATAGTGACAAAACTCAATGAAATAAATGCTTCGCCTAGAATACTGCACCCAGCAAAACTCACTTTTAGGTTTGAAGGAACAATACATAGTTTCACAGACAAACAACAGCTCAAAAACTTCACAGACTCAAAACCATTCTTAAAAGAAAAACTGAACGGCATACTTTAAGACAAGGCTTACCAACAGACACACCAAACTTTAATATAAAGATGGCACTAACTCCCAGGACAATTCTTTCTCTCAATGTCAATGGACTAAATGCACCAGTTAAGAGACACAGAGTGGCTAAATGGATCAAAAAACTCAATCCAACCTTCTGCTGCCTACAAGAAACGCACCTGAATAGTCAGAACAAACATAGACTCAAAATAAAAGGCTGGAGGAAAATCATCCAAGCAAACAACACCCCAAAAAAAGCAGGAGTGGCCATATTAATATCAGATGATGCAAACTTTATACTTAGGAAAGTAGTAAGGGACAAAGATGGACATTTTGTATTAATCAAGGGATATGTACAGCAGGAAGAAATCACCCTCCTAAACATATATGCACCGAATGAGGGGCCAGCAAAATATTTAATACAACTGTTGACAAATCTGAAAAATAATATCAATAACAACACAATAATTGTGGGAGACCTCAACACGGCATTGTCAACACTAGACAGGTCAACCAGACTGAAACCCAACAAGAATATACTAGACCTGAGGAGAGAAATGGAAGTAAGAGGCCTAGTAGATATATACAGGACACTCCACCCCCAGAGGCCTGGATACACATTTTTCTCTAATGTACATGGGACATTCTCTAGGATAGACTACATGTTAGCACACAAAACATATCTCCATAATATCAAGAGGATAGAAATTTTGCAGGCTGCCTTTGCTGACCACAAAGCCCTGAAATTATATATAAACTACAAAGGGACACAGAAGAAAAATTTTAACACCTGGAAGTTAAATAGCCTCATACTGAATAATCAGTGGGTCCGAGATGAAATCAAAGAGGAAATCAAAACCTTCCGGAAAACAAATGACAATGGAGAAACAATTTATCAGAACCTATGGGACACAGCAAAAGCAGTACTGAGAGGAAAATTTATAGCTTTGCAAGCACACATCAGGAAAGAAGAAGGGGCATACCTGAATAGCTTAATGACGCAGCTCATAGAATTAGAAAGTGCTCAACAAAAGGATCCAAAAATAGGGAGGCAGAAGGAAATAACAAAGCTGAGAGCAGAAATCAATGAAGTGGAAACCAGAAAAACCATCCAAAAGATCAACGAAAGCAGAAGTTGGTTCTTTGAAAAAATAAACAAGATTGATAGACCACTG
The DNA here is from genome assembly GCF_024139225.1 of Suncus etruscus. Classification (NCBI taxonomy): domain Eukaryota; kingdom Metazoa; phylum Chordata; class Mammalia; order Eulipotyphla; family Soricidae; genus Suncus; species Suncus etruscus. Next base: position 81,476,047 of record NC_064858.1, read on the forward strand.
GCAAAACTAACAAAGAAAGAAAGAGAGAGAAACTTGATAACTCGTATTAGGAATGAAAAAGGAGAGATCACTACTGATATGGTAGAGATTCAAAGGGTAATCAGAAACTACTTTGAGAAACTCTATGCCACTAAAAATGAAAACCTGGCAGAAATGGATAAATTTTTGGAATCTTATAATCTTCCACGATTGAATGAAGAGGATGTAGCATATCTAAACACACCCATTACTATTGAGGAAATTAAGAAAGTAATCAAATGTCTGCCCAAAAACAAAAGCCCAGGCCCAGATGGATTTACTAATGAATTCTTTCAAACCTTTCAAGAGGAACTACTACCAATCCTGGCAAGACTCTTTCATGAAATTGAAAAAACAGGAAAACTTCCAAATAGCTTTTATGAAGCCAACATTACCTTGATACCTAAACCAGACAGAGATGCTACGAAAAAAGAAAATTACAGACCAATATCGCTGATGAATGCAGATGCAAAGATCTTCAACAAAATCCTGGCAAATAGGATTCAATGCCTCATTAAGAAGATCATCCACTACGATCAAGTAGGTTTCATTCCAGGAATGCAAGGCTGGTTTAACATCCGTAAATCTATCAACATAATACACAACATCAACAGCAAGAAAAATAAAAATCACATGATCATATCAATCGACGCAGAGAAAGCATTTGACAAGGTCCAACACCCATTCTTGATCAAAACTCTCAGCAAGATGGGAATGGAGGGAACCTTTCTCAATATAGTTAAGGCCATCTACCACAAGCCAGAGGCAAATATTGTCCTCAATGGAGAAAAACTGAAAGCCTTTCCTCTAAATTCTGGCACAAGACAAGGCTGTCCTCTCTCACCACTCCTATTCAACATAGCACTGGAAATACTCGCTATAGCGATTAGGCAAGAAAAGGATATCAAGGGAATCCAGATAGGAAAGGAAGAAGTCAAGCTCTCACTGTTTGCAGATGACATGATACTCTACTTAGAAAACCCCAAAGACTCTATCAAAAAGCTTCTAGAAACAATAGACTCATATAGCAAGGTGGCAGGCTACAAAATTAACACACAAAAATCAATGGCCTTCCTATACACCAATACTAATAAGGAAGAAATGGACATTAAGAAAACAACTCCATTCACTATAGTGTCACACAAACTCAAATATCTTGGAATCAACTTGACTAAAAATGTGAAGGACCTATACAAGGAATACTATAAAACTCTGCTCCAAGAAATAAGAGAGGACACGCGGAAATGGAAGCATATACCCTGCTCATGGATTGGCAGGATTAACATCATTAAAATGGCAATACTCCCCAAAGCACTGTACAGATTTAATGCGATCCCCCTAAAGATACCCATGACATTCTTCAAAGAAGTGGACCAGGCACTTTTGAAATTTATTTGGAACAATAAACACCCTCGAATAGCTAAAGCAATCATTGGGAAAAAGAATATGGGAGGAATTACTTTCCCCAACTTTAAACTTTACTACAAAGCAATAGTTATCAAAACAGCATGGTATTGGAATAAAGACAGGCCCTCAGATCAGTGGAATAAGCTTGAATACTCAGAGAATGTTCCCCAGACATACAATCATCTAATTTTTGATAAAGGAGCAAAAAATCCTAAATGGAACAAAGAAAGCCTCTTCAACAAGTGGTGTTGGCAAAACTGGGTAGCCACTTGCAAAAAATTGAACTTAGACCCCCAGCTAACATCATGTACGAAGGTAAAATCCAAATGGATTAAAGACCTCGATATCAGCCCCAAAACCATAAGATATATAGAACAATACGTAGGTAAAACACTCCAGGACATTGAGGCTAAAGGCATCTTCAAGGAAGAAACTGCACTCTCCAAGCAAGTGAAAGCAGAAATTAACAGATGGGAATATATTAAGCTGAGAAGCTTCTGCACCTCAAAGGAAATAGTGCCCAAGATACAAGAGCCACCCACTGAGTGGGAGAAACTATTCACCCAATACCCATCAGATAAGGGGCTAATCTCCAAAATATATAAGGCACTGACAGAACTTTTCAAGAAAAAAACATCTAATCCCATCAAAAAATGGGGAGAAGAAATGAACAGACACTTTGACAAAGAAGAAATACAGATGGCCAAAAGACACATGAAAAAGTGCTCCACATCACTAATCATCAGGGAGATGCAAATCAAAACAACGATGAGATACCACCTCACACCACAGAGAATGGCACACATCACAAAGAATGAGAATAAACAGTGTTGGCGGGGATGTGGGGAGAAAGGAACTCTTATCCACTGCTGGTGGGAATGCTGTCTAGTTCAACCTTTATGGAAAGCGATATGAAGATTCCTCCAAAAACTGGAAATCGAGCTCCCATACGATCCAGCTATACCACTCCTAGGAATATACCCTAGGAACACAAAAATACAATACAAAAACCCCTTCATTATACCTATATTCATTGCAGCTCTATTTACCATAGCAAGACTCTGGAAACAACCAAGATGCCCTTCAACAGACGAATGGCTAAAGAAACTGTGGTACATATACACAATGGAATATTATGCAGCTGTCAGGAGAGATGAAGTCATGAAATTTTCCTATACATGGATGTACACGGAATCTATTATGCTGAGTGAAATAAGTCAGAGAGAGAGAGAAAAACGCAGAATGGTCTCACACATTTATGGGTTTTAAGAAAAATGAAAGACATTCTTGCAATAATAACTTTCAGACACAAAAGAGAAAAGAGCTGGAAGTTCCAGCTCACCTCAGGAAGCTCATCACAAAGAGTGATGAGTTTAGTTGGATAAATAACTACATTTTGAACTGTCCTAATAATGAGAATGTATGAGGGAAATTGAGAACCTGTTTAGAGTACAGGCGGGGGTCGGGTGGGGAGGAGGGAGACTTGAGACATTGGTGATGGGAATATTGCACTGGTGATGGGTGGTGTTAAAAAAAAAAAGAAAAAGTATAAAAGATGCACTACAATTTAGGATTAACTGGAAAAAAAAGAAATTTAAAAAAAAAATAAAAAAAATGTTTTTCCTATAATAGCATGCATACAAACATATTTATATTTAAGAGTATCTATAAAAAATATTATGAAGGCAAAAAGATAGGGATTGGAAAAAAAAAAGTAAAAAAAAAAAAAAGAGTTAGAGGGCGAGAAAGATGAATGAATCCTGTCATTGAACAACTACTCTGCACCTCCAGTCTTTGATTTTATAGAGACTGACCTGGAATTACATATAGGAAATGGTGATCTCTTTTGGACACAAACATTTTTTTTTTTTTTTTGGTTTTTGGGCCACACCCGGTAATGCTCAGGGGTTACTCCTGGCTATGTGATCAGAAGTTGCTCCTGGCTTGGGGGACCATATGGGACACCGGGGGATCGAACCGCGGTCCGCTCAAGGCTAGCGCAGGTAAGGCAGGCACCTTACCTTTAGCGCCACTGCCCGGCCCCCGGACACAAACATTTTATAAAATGCCATAGGGTTACAAATTGACTGTAATCAATAACATAAATAAAATGCCACTTTATAATCATATTCAGTGCAATAAAAAATCTATCCTAGTGTTCAGATCATGAAATACTATATGGCATTCTTCATCATTACAGTATGAAGCTTATTCTACTCTGATACCACATTAAACAAAGTAGTTTCTGCACCACAAAAGAAAAATTGACTAATATACAAAGACTACCAACAGAATGGGAGAAACTATTCACCTAATACCCATCAGATAAGAGGTTATTATTTAAGAATTATAAGGCACTGGTAGAATATAAGAAGAATAAAACTAACCCATAGAGAAATGGGAAGATGGATGTACAGAAACTTTCCCAAACAAGAAATATAGTTAAGAAAATTATTGGACTTGTCCCCTCGGCCCCCAGGGGCACCAATAATATGTTTTACTCTATGTCATTGTTCCTCCTTCGAATAGGCATATTAAAATGGGAAAATATTACAAATGCAACAAGTTCTTATTTAATAGAGATCGAAACACATATTTTGTAATGCAGTTTGGCCTTATACTCTGAACATTGGCATAATGACTTGGCTCAGATCTCAGAAGAAGGGGCATTGCCCATACACCCCTGAACCATTGACCATCTATGGAAACAACCATAATAGTCTGTAACATCATGAGGAAGCAAACCTCTACCAAGTAAGACCCTACCGCCACCCTGGCAATGAATTAATTCAAAGAATGTTCTCTTAACACCCATACGACTCAGCAACAGCAACAACCTGCTTGCAGGGCAGGACGTTCTGCATATAATGATGAGTTGAAACTAGAGAACCCTCCACATCGTCCTGACTTCGATGAAGGTAATGCACAGAAAGAAGACTCTTTAACCACAGAAACCTGAGACCAGTAACAGCTAATGTGCAAAAAAATTTTACTGGGACCACAGAGAATGACAACATATTATGCCTGGAACCCAGAGTCAGTTCTTTGCCATAAAACTTCACGGATGGGGCCGGAGCGGTGGCATGAGCTGTAAGGCGATTTCCTTGCACGCACTAGCTTAGGACAGACAGCGGTTCTATTCCCCTGGCATCCTATAAGGTCCCCCAAGCCAGGAGATTTCTGAGCGCATAGCCAGGAGTAACCCTTGAGCGTCACCAGGTGTGGCCAAAAAACCAAAAAACCAAAACCAAAACCAAGACAAAAAAGAACTTCAGGGATAAGATCTTGTATTTAGGCCAAGGTTGGTTTCTTTCCATTTTCCTCATATATTGCTGGGCCTAGTGCAAACAACAACATTTGCCACTCCCACACCGTTATTACTGTTTTTTTTTTAAACTCTTATCCTTTTTTTTTTTTTTAAAGAAGAGCTTACTAAACTTTCTGCTGGTGCTTTAATGAATTCATTGTGATTCAATAATTTTCGAATATATACTTGCTACTGAACTTTTTCTTCTTTCCTTTCTTTTCCATCTCTTTAGATTTTCTTTCAATTTTCTATTTTTTTAAAAACATGTTGCTTTTGGTCTTCCTAAAAGAAATGTATTATTATCTGTTATGTCAACTATGTAATGCATTTTCTTTAAATAAATTAAAAATCAAAATGTGAAAAAAATATAGGGTAAAGGGCACATTTAAAAAGGTTCTACATCAGTAATCATCAGAAAACATAAATCAAAAGCAGAGTGAGATAGCCTTTGTTTGTTTGTTTTGGGCTCACTCCTGGTACAAAGGGTTACTACTGGCTCTGTGCTCAGAAATTACTCATGGCAGGCTCACAGGCCTATATAGGATCCTAGGTATCAAACCCTGGTAAAACATGTGCAAAGCAAACACTCTACCTGCTGTGCTATTGCTCCCACACCAAATAAATAATATCTCTTTTAGTTTCTAATTGCTCTCTGGACTCTCCCCAAAGTAACTTATACACTCATTTAGAGCCACATATTTTGCACTGTTGTCCAGAGGACACATAGCAAAGTCTTTGCCTAAAGATCAGCAGGGTTTATGATACACATATAAATGTGAAAAAGTATTTCAGGCTGATTAGATCTTCTTATCACAGGATTATGAAACAAAATGGCACCGGATTGGGAACATAACTCTTGGAATATTGACAGATATTATCATGCTTTCAACAGTGGGATAAACTCAGAAAAAATTAAGATACTTAGAAGAGTCACTCAAATTTGAGCAGCTATTAAAATTTCAAGCACATTGAAAATAATTTTTTATTTTTATACCACATCACTGTCAATTCAGATTATCCCTAATATTTTTGTCATGTGCCATTCTCACTGGAGTGAGATGCTATCTCATTGTTTTCTTGATTTGAATTTCTCTAGTAGGTGATGATGAGCATCTTTTTCATGTAATTGTTGGCCATTCCTTGGTTTTCTCCAGAGAAGTTTCTGTTCATTTCCTCTGTATGTTTTTTGGTGGGATTGTTTTTGTTGATCTGTGTTAGTACTTTATATATGCTAAATATGAATTCTTTATTTGATATATTGATATACTTATCTATCAGTAAGCTATCTTTTAGCTTTAGCCCATGTTTCCTACACTATGCAGAAACGCTTTTATTTGATCTAGTCCCATTAATGCATCTATCACCATGCCAGGAAGACGTTCATGTCACTCAGTCCTACACTTCCCCTTGGTCAAATTGTCTGTTGTGCTGAGTTTTCTCAAAATATGTACCTCATTTTAGTTAAAAGTATACCTTTAATTTTTACTCCAAACAACATACCTTGTTGCTAAGGGAAACAGGCAAGAAAAGAGTAGGAATCCTGACAGTATCAAAAGAAGTAATAAAATCAAATTATAAATTAAATAATGAAATATCTTACACACTGTTGACCTGCATTCCATTCCTGGATGCCACTGAATTTCAAAGAGTAATTTCTCAGCACAGAATGTGGAGTAAAATCTGAGCACTACTATATGTAGCTCCAAACTTCAAAGTAAACAAATACATAGACTTAAAATGTTTATTTAATTTGAAATTGATGACTATCTAAGGAAATGAAAAAACATTCATGATCACAGATGAGAAGAATCAGTATTATCAAACTGACCATATCACCTAAACTACTATATAAATCTAATATAATCCTTATTCAAATTCTGGCAACATTATTCATTGACTTAGAACAATCAATTATAAAGTTTGTCTGGAACCATAAAAGACCTAATATAGGCAAATTATTTCCTAACTTACAGCTCTACTGCAAAGCCATGGTGATCAAAACAGCATGGTATTAAAACAAAGATAGACTTTCTTGTCAGAATAGATACTCTAGAGCCAATCTGCCATGTACATGGTCAATTCATTTTTGACAAAGGAGCCAAAACTTAAAATGGAATAAAGAAAGTTTTTTCAACAAATGTTGTTGGAACAATTGAATATCCACATGTAAGAAATTGTAGATAGATTCATATCTCACATCTTACAAAAAGTCAATTCAAATAAATTCAAAGACATGAAAATTAGTTCCCAAGTTTATAATGTTCATTGAGAAAACCTTGGGTTTTCAAAGAAGACTGCGATGATAGGATGCCAATGGTAAGAAATATAGCATTAACTCTGAAGAAATTGGGACTACATCAAACTAAAAGGTTTCTGTATGACAAATGAAACATGAGCTAAAATTAGAAAGCTGATAACTGAATAGGAGAAAAATTTGCACTTATCAAATGAAGATTTACTATCTAGGATACCCAAAATACTTGCAAAGATTAACTCCACAATATCTAAAAACTCCATCAAAATGGGGACAGTAAATGAAAAGTAACTTCTCTGAGAAAGACCAACATCTGGCCAACAGATTCGTGAAAAAATGTTCATCGTCACTTTTTATTAGGGAATTCCAAATTAATATAACAATAAGATAACAATCATCTTACACCAGTGAAGATGGCACATATCAAAAATACTGGGAATAATCTCTGTTGGAAGGAAGTGGTGAGAAAGGAACTCTCATCCATTGCTGGTGGGAATGTTTCAACTCCTATGAAAAACAGCAATTTCTCTTTTGTGTGTCTATTCCCAGGACAAAAACGGATGTATGCATACTGCTATTTATTTCAACACTCAGTACAATAGCTAAGACTTGGAATCCACCTAGATGTCCAACAACAGATGAGTGCACTATGAAGATGTGGTACCTATATACAATGGGATACTACATAGCTGTAAGGAATGATGCAATCATGCAACTTGCAACAGGAATAGAACTGGAAGATACTATGTTAAATGAATAATTCAAAAGATTAATACAGAATGATATCTCATATGTGGTATTCAGAAAAATTGCATGAAGAAATGCAAAGGTATAAATGAAAGTTGTCTCAAACATCCTTTGACCCAGAGTACAACCAGAAGGAAAGAAACTGAGTAGAGGCAGAGAAACACAAGTTTGAAAGGATAGGGGCCGAGGTCAAGCAGTCTCAGGTGCATTGGTGGAGTTTGATAGAAAAAAAGGGAAAGAAATATCTATATCTATCTATCTATCTATCTATCTATCTATCTATCTATCTATCTATCTATCTATCTATCTATCTATCTATCTATCTATCTATCTATCTATCTATCTATCTATCTATCTATCTATCTATCTATCTCTAAGCCAGAGTCAACAATAATGGAAACAAGAGACCCAAATTAACAATCAAAAAATTTTTGTGTGTGTGTGTGGTTTTTGGGTCACACCCGGCAGCTGGCAGGCACGGGGGACCATATGGGATGCCGGGATTCGAACCGATGATCTCCTGCATGAAAGGCAAATGCCTTACCTTCATGCTATCTCTCCGGCCCCAACAATCAAAAAAATTTTTTTTGTGGTTTTTGGGTCACACCCAGCAGTGCTCAGGGGTTATTCCTGGCTCCAGGCTCAGAAATTGCTCCTTGCAGGCACAGGGGACCATATGGGACACCAGGATTCGAACCGATGGTCTCCTGCATGAAAGGCAAAACGCCTTACCTCCATGCTATCTCTCCGGCCCCAACAATCAAATATTTTAATGAGCCTGTAATACTGGCATGCTTGTGGGCACTGGGTGGAGGTGTCGAATACACTGTAGCAACACTGGTGGAGGGAATTCAACACTGGTAGTGGGATTAGCCCTGATTCATTGTATATCTGAAACCCAACTATGATGGTCTTTGTAATGCACAATGGTTTCAATAAAATTAAATAATTGTTGTTCTTAACACTTTTCGGGTAACACCATTGGTGGCACTCAGTGGTTACTTCTGACTCTTTGCTCAGAAAGCTCTCCTGTCAGACTAGGGGACCATATTGGAATCCATGGATCTAACCTGAGTTGGCTGCATGCAGGGCAAAAGCTTTACCCACTGTGCTATTGCTCTGGCCCCTGTTGTTCTTACTCTTTTGGTGCACTAGTATCTGTGTCTGAGTGCATCTATTTCTAAAGATGTTGACTAACAACTATCCTAGACTTTTTAAAATTAGAGTCTGGTTTTCTTCTCTTTGAATCTATACTTGATTTATCTCGATTAAGAACATATGGTAGAAAAGACACTACAACTGCAATGATTCTCTAAAAAGAGGCATAGTGATTTAGTTTTCACTGAACTTCAGTATAAGAAAGGAAAGTGAGGATCCAAAAGAATGTTAGACATGGAGATTGCCTGAAAGATACAGCATTATGGCATGAGCCCAGCCATTTTTGACTGCCTAGTTCTGGCCAACCAATAATGAAAAGCATCAAGTAACTGGACTAATGTAAGACAAGTAAGACAATGTAAGAAGAATCTCCCTGTACATCACATGTTGTTCAGAAATAATTCATTTTCCCCAGAGATTTTGGTGAATTTTGGGTGATTTGTTATGCAACTGCTGGAAATTGATATACTAGAAAATATTTAAAGAAATATAAACAATAGGTAGTATAGGGGTTAAAGTTCATGATTAAACTCCTCCATATTCAGGACCACACAGTTTTCTAAACATTGCTAAGTAAGGCCCTAAGGTCCCCAAGTGACTCTAAATCCTTCTTTGGCCCCTGAATTGAGCCATAGCCTGGTTGTTGCATATCTCCAGAAGTGGTGTCCAGGGATCCTGAGCACTGCTTGCAAGGATGCTCTCATTTAAAAAATAGAAGAAGCAATGATACTTAAAGCCTTACATCAGTTAATTGAATTTTATTCTCTTATTGGACCTCATGAAACAGGGATTTTTGTTTCATTGTGTTTTGCTTCATTTTAATTATTTTTATTTTTAAAATTAAATGTACTTTATTTAAACATTATATTTTAAAAATTTATTCGAGTTAACTTTTAGATATATAATGTTTCAGCATGAATTTCACCACCAGTGGCAACCTCCTCTGTGCCAGCTTGCCATTATGACAGGCACCTATTTTGGCTTTCTGCTAAAATTTAGTTTCATGATTTTATTGTTCTTGACACCATGATTTGTATATCTAATTCTGTCCTTTCTTTACACCATTAGTGAACCTGAGACCCTTTGATCCCTGTCCCCTTGTATTTCACATCTGTCTTTCTCCTCCTTCATTCAATTTATTTCATTCTCCTTACTATACTCTGGAGTCTAGATACTGAGTGTTCTTGACAAGTTCACATTTAAACCATTGCATTCATTCATATAGTTATCCTAAATACCACATACTAGAGATATTATTCTATATTTATCTTTATTCATCTGATTTATTTTTATGTACTGTATTTCAGTTCCATCCTTGTTGTGAATTGCATGATTGTATAATTTTTATGGCTATGTACAATTTCATTGTATATATATGTACTACCTTTTCATACTGCTTAGCACTTAGATTGATTCCAAATTGGCTATTGTACTGAGTTATATAATGAATAGTGGTGCATGCATCTTTTTAAATAATTTTCTGTCTTGTTAGTAATTACTCAAAAGTGCAATCATTAAATCATATGGCACCTTTAATCTGAGTTTACTGAGAGTCCTCCCTGTTTTTTCATAGGGATTAAACCAAATAACATTCCAGCCAGCAGTGGTGGAACAAGGATTATTTTAAAGAGAGTCTAGAATTAAATATTACTGATCTAAATAATTTATGCCCAGAATTTATTTTATAAAATTATCATCATGACTAGAAGCAGCAGCAGAAACAGTGTTATTGCTTTTCTAATGTGATCCCAGAAAGAGTACAGGAGTCTTGCCAGTATTGGTAGTAGTTCCTATTGGAAAGTTTGAAAGAATTCATTAGTGAATCCATCTGGGCCTGGGCTTTTGTTTTTGGGCAGACATTTGATTACCGTTTTAATTTTGCCAATAGTGATGGGATATGCTACATCCTCTTCATTCAACAATGGAAGATTATAAGAGTCCAAGAATTTATCCATTTCTTCTATGACCTCATTGTTAGTGGCATAGAGTTTCTCAAAGTAGTTTCTGATTACCCTTTGAATCTCTGCCATATCAGTCGTGATCTCTCCTTTTTCATTCCTAACAGGAGTTATCAAGTTTCTCTCTCTCTTTCTTTGTTAATTTTGCCAGTGGTCTATCAATCTTGTTTATTTTTTCAAAGAACCAACTTCTGCTTTCATTGATCTTTCAGATTGTTTTTTGGGTTTCCACTTCATTGATTTCTGCTCTCAGCTTTGTTATTCCCTTCTATCTCCCTACTTCTGGATCCTTTTGTTGAGCACATTTTAGTTCTATGAGCTGCGTCATTAAGCTACTCAGGTAAGCCCCTTCTTTCTTCCTGATGTGTGCTTGCAAAGCTAAAATTTTCCTCTCACTACTGTTTTTGCTGTGCCCCATAAATTCTGATACTTTGTCTTTATTATAATTTGTATTCAGGAAGTTTTGATTTCTTCTTTGATTTCATCTCGGACCCACTGGTTATTAATTAAGTGAGGCTGTTTAACTTCAGGTGTTAAAGTTTTTCTTCTGTGTCCCTTTAGGATTCACATATAATTTCAGAGCCTTGTGGTCAGCAAAGGTAGTCTGTAAGATTTATATCCTCTCGATATTATGTAGGTATGTTTTATGTGCCAGCATGTAGTCTATCCTGGAGAATGTCCCATGTACATTGGAGAAGAATGTGAATCCAGGTTTCTGGGGATGGAGTGTCCTATATATATATGTCCACTAGGCCTCTTTCTCCATTTATCTTCTCAGGTTTAGTATATTCTTGTTGGGTTTCAGTCTCGTTGAACTATCCAGTGTCGTTTTGAGGTCCCCTACAATTATTGTGTTGTTATTGATATTATTTTTAGATTTGTCAACAGTTGTATTAAATATTTTGCTGCCCCCTCATTCGGTGCATATTTTTAGGAGAGTGATTTCTTCCTGCTCTACATACCCCTTGATTAATATAAAATGTCATCTTTGTCCCTTACAAGCTTCCTGAGTATAACGTTTGCATTATCTGATATTAGTATGGCCACTCCAGCTTTTTTATGGGTGTTGTTTGCTTGGATAATTTTCCTCCAGCCTTTTATTTTGAGTCTATGTTTGTTCTGACAATTCAGCTGCATTTCTTGTAGGCAGCAGAAGGTTGGATTGAGTTTTTTGATCCATGTAGCCACTCTGTGTCTCTTAACTGGTGCATTTAGTCCATTGACATTGAGAGAAAGAATTGTCCTGGAATTTAATGCCATCTTTATATCGAAATTTGGTGTGTCTTTTGGTCAGTCTTGTCTTAAATTAGGTCTTTCAGTTTTTCTCTTAAGACTGGTTTTGAGTCTATAAAGTTTCTGAGCTGTTTTTTTGGTCTGTGAAACCATGTATTCTTCCATCAAACCAGAAAGTGAGTTTTGCTGGGTACAGTGTTCTAGGTGAAGCATTCATTTCATTTAGTTTTGTCACTATGGCCCACCACTGCTTTCTGGTGTTGATTGTTTCTTGTGACAGGTCTGCTGTAAATCTCAAGGATGCTCCCTCAAATGTAATTTCCCTTTTTGATCTTGCTATTTTTCAGAATTCTGTCTCTATCTGTGGGATTCGTCATTGTTACTAGGATGTGTCTTGGGGTGGTTTTTCTGGGGTCTCTTTTGGTTGGTACTCTTCGGGCATGCAGGATTTGATCGCATAATTCTTTAGCTCTGGACGTTTCTCTTTAATGATGCTCTTGACCATTGATTCTTCCTGGAAATTTTCTTCCTGGGTTTCTGGGACTCCAATGATTCTTAAGTTGTTTCTGTTAAGCTTATCATAACCTTCTATTTTCATCTGTTTCCATTCTTTGACTGATTTTTCCATTGTCTGTTTATTTGCTTTAATTTTTTTTCCAATCTCTCCCGCTGTATGGAGTTGTTATTTATCTCATCTTCCACAGCACCAAGTCTATTCTCAGCTTCTGTTACCCTGGTGTAGAGTTTATCCATTTTGTCATTCAATTCATTTACTGATTTTTTTTAGGCCTGCTATTTGACCTGTTATTTCAGTATGGAATTTTGTGATTTCTGTCTTCATATTTTCTTGGTTCTTATTAGTGTTCTGCTCAACTTATTCCATGGTTTCTTTGAGTTCTTTGAGCATCTTCCATATTGCTTGTCTAAACTCCTTATTTGAGAGATTGGTTAGTTGGTTGGACGTTTTCTGGTCATCAGAACTGTCATCTTCATTCTCTATGTCTGATGCTGGCCTGCATTGATTCCCCATTATCACACTTGTATTCTGGGTTTTTCTACGTGTTGTGGTGGTATTCATTGGCTAAATGATGTGTAAGGCCACTCTTCTCTGGCTCTGTCCTTTATGGGTGGGTTGACTTGCCTCCAAGGAAGGGGTGTCCTCTGTGGATGAAGCCTCACACAAGATCAAATCTTAGGCCTGAGCATACAGCAGAGAAGACAGTCTGGGAAGTAATGCTGGGCTTCAGTAATCCAGCACAGTTCTTAGTGTGATTTTTTTCTTCTTATTTCAATGGCGTTCTTTTCTTAGAAAGAGCACACAGCCGCATAGCAAAGTGGAGTGGCCATGCTCTGCTGGAGCCTCTTTTCATGTCCCTGAATCCTGTCTGTTTCCCAAAACACGGAACAATTTCTGAGTCCATACCCATAATAATACATAAAATACTAAATGGATAAATCTCTACATTTTATTCTAAAACTTTAAAATTCTAAATTCTAAATTCGAAAATTCTATATTCCAAAATTCTAAATTCGAAAATTCTAAATTCTGTATTCTAAAGTTCTAAATTCTATATTCTAAAATTTTAAGTTGAATATTCTTAGAATTCTAACTTGTAAAATTCCAAATATCCAAAATTCTACCTACTATTCTAAAATTCTAAATTACTTGGGCCAGTGAGGTGGTGCAATTAGAGGCATCTGCCTGGGAAGTGCTAGTCAAGGAAAGACTGTGGTTTCATGCTCACTAATTCCCATTTGGTTCTGAAAGCACAGATCAATTTCTGAGTTCATTCAGGTATATCCGATGCACATCACATGGAGTGGCCCCAAAACTCGAACTCAAAAAAACATAAATACTATATTTAAATTCTAAATTGATAAATCTCTACATATTATTCTAAAGCTCTAAAATTCTAATTTCTAATATTCTTACTTCTATATTCTAAATTCTAAGATTCGAAATTTTAAAAACTAAATTCTAAATTTGATTCTAACATAAAATAATTCATAATTTTCATTCTAAATTCTACAATTCTAAATTCTGTATTCTAAAATTCTTAATTCTTTAAATATAAATTCTATATTCGATTGTTCTAAATACTAAATTCTAAAATTCCATATTCAAAAATTATAAATTCTAAATTCCTAGAATTCTAAATATCTATATTTCTACCTACCATTCTAAAATTATAATTGGGCCAGTGTGGTGGTGCAAGTGTAGGCATGCCTGGCAAGTGTTAGCAAAGGACAGACTGAGGTTTCATGTCCCTGAATTCCATTTGTTTCCCAAAAACACGGAACAATTTCTGAGTCCATTGCCATAATAATACATAAAATACTAAATGGATAAATCTCTACATTTTATTCTAAAACTCTAGAATTCCAAATTCTAAATTAGAAAATTCTTAATTTTATATTCTAAATTCTATATTCTAAAATTCTAAATTCTGAATTGTAAATTTTATATTCCTAAGGTCTAAGTTCTAAATTCTCAATTTCTAAATTCTAAGATCTAAAATTTTATATTTTAAAATCCTAAATTCACAATTCAAAAATTCTGAATTCTAAAATTCTAAATACTGTATTCCAAATACTAAGATTATATATTCTAAAAACTAAATTCTAAATGCAATTCTAAAACTCGATAATCCAAAATTTGAATTCTAAATTCTAAAATTATAATTCTAAAATTCTAAATTCTATATTCTAAAATTCTAAATTCTAAAATTCAAAATTGTATATTCTAATGTTCTAAATTTTAAATTCTAGGTTCTATTTTTAAATATTCTAAATTTATATTCTAAAATTCTAATTTCTATATTCTAAATTTCTAAATTCTAAAATTCTAAAATCTAATATTTTACGTTTAACACAATAAAATTCTAAATTCTAAAATTCTGAATTCTAAATTCTATATTCTAAATTCTAAGATTCTAAATTCTGTAAACTAAATTTTTTTTTTTGGTTTTTGGGCCACACCCATTTGACGCTCAGGGGTTACTCCTGGCTATGTGCTCAGAAATCGCCCCTGGCTTGGGGGGACCATATGGGACGCCGGGGGATCGAACCGCGGTCCGTTCCTTAGTAGCGCTTACAAGGCAGACACCTTATCTCCAGCGCCACCTTCCCGGCCCCTGTAAACTAAATTTTAATGTGAATCTAAAATTTGATAATTGACAATTTGAATTCTAAATTCTATATTCTATATTCTCAGATTCTATATTCTAAAAACTAAATTCTAAATGCAATACTAAAAATCGATAATTCAAAATTTGTGTTCTAAATTATAAAATTACAATGCTAAAATTATAAATTCTATATTCTAAAATTCTAAATTGTATATTCTAAAGTTTTAAATTTTAAATTCTAAGTTCTATTTTCTAAAATTCTAAATTTATATTCTAAAATTCTAAATTCAAAAATTCTAAATTCTAAAATTCTAATATCTATATTCTAAATTTCTAAATTCTAAAATATAATATTTTACATTTTATATACAAAAATTCTAAATTCTAAAATTCTAAATTCTATATTCTAAATTCTAAGATTCTAAATTTTGACAACTAAATTCTGGATATGATTTTAAAATTCAATAATTGATAATTTAAAATCTAAATTCTATAATTCTAAATTCTATATTCTAAAGTTCTAAATTCTAAATTCTAAAGTTCTCTATTCTACTATTCTAAATTCTATATTCGTAAATTCTAAATTCTATATCAGTATGAATTTTATATTCTAAAGTGCTAAATTCTAAATTCTAAAATTCGAAATTCTAAAGTTCTAAATTCTAAGTTCTAAAATTCTAAAGTCTAAATTCTAAAATTCTAAATTTGATATTGTAAAATTCTAAATTCTATAATTCTAAATTCTATATTCTAATGTCTAAATTCTAAAATTCTAAATTCAAAAATTCTAAATTCTAAATTCCTAGACTTCTAAATTCTAAAATTCTAAATATGTATAATTCTACCTACTCTTCTAAAATTCTAAATTTTTGGGCCAGTGTGGTGGCGTAAGTGGTAGGCATGCCTGGCAAGTGGTAGCCAAGGAAAGACTGAGGTATAATGTCCCCTGAATTCCTTTTGTTTCTCAAAACAGAGGACATTTTCTGAGTCTATAGCCATAAATAATACATTAAATTAAAAAATGGATAAATCTCTACATTTTATTCTAAAACTCTAAAATTCCAAATTCTAAAATCTAAAATTCTTAATTCTATCTTCTAAATTCCATATTCTAAAATTCTAAATTCTTAAATTCTATATTCTATATTCTTAAATTCTATATTCTATATTCTAAATTCTATATTCTAAAATTCTAAATTATATATTCTAAAGTTTTAAATTCTATATCAAAATTCTAAATTCCATAATGTAAAATTGTAAATTCTAAAATTCTATATTCTAAAATTCTAAATTCTGTAATTGTAAATTACAGATTCCTAAGGTTTAAATTCTAAATTCTAAAATTCTAATGTTCTAAATTCTAAAGTCTAAAATTCTATCTTCTAAAATTCAAAATTCTAAATCGAAAATTCTAAATTCTATACTCCAAATTCTAAGATGCTATATTCTAAAAACTAAATTCTAAATGTGAATTCTCAACTGGATAATTTAATATTTGAATTATAAATTCTAAAATTATAATTCTAAAATTATTTATTCTATGTTCTAATATTCTAAATTCTAAAATTCTAAATTGTATATTCTTAAGTTTTAATTTTAAATTCTAAGTTTTATTTTCTAAAATTCTGAATTCTATAATTCTAAATTCTATATTTTAACTCTATTATTCTAAATTCTTAAATTGTAAATTGTAAATTCTATATTTTAAATTCTAAGATTTTTAATTCTGAAAACTCAATTCTAAATGCGATTGTAAAATTCGATAATTGCAAATTTGAATTCTAATTCTAAAAATCTAAATTATAAAATTCTAATTTTATATTCTAAAACTCAACATTCTATATCCTAAAATTCTAATAACTATATTCTAAAGTTCTAAATTCGAAATTCGAAACTTCTAAATTCTATATTCGAAAGTTCTAAATTCTAAAATTCTCAATTTTAAATATTTAAATTCTATATTCTAAAGTTCTAA
Source organism: Suncus etruscus (assembly GCF_024139225.1). NCBI lineage: Eukaryota > Metazoa > Chordata > Mammalia > Eulipotyphla > Soricidae > Suncus > Suncus etruscus. The sequence continues at coordinate 81,493,232 of NC_064858.1, forward strand.
ATTCTGAAATTCTAAATTCCAAAATTCTAAATTCTATATTCTTAATTTCTAAATTCTAAATTCTAAAATTGTAAAATTTAATATTTTAAATTCTATATTCTAAAGTTCTAAATTCTAAATTCTAAAATTCAAAATTCTAAAGTTTTAAATTTTAAGTTCTAAAATACTAAGTTCTATATTCTTAAATTGTACATTCTATAATTATAAATTCTATATTGGAATGTTCTAAATTCTAAATTCTAATTTCTAAAATTCTAAATTCTAAAACTCTAAATTCCTAGAATTCTAAATTCTAAAATACTAAATATCTATACTTCTACCTACTCTTTTAAAATTCTAAATTACTTGATCCAGTGTGGTGGCACAAGTGTAGGCATGCCTGGCAACTGCTAGCCAAGGACACACTGAGGTTTCATGTATTTTGAATCACATTTGTTTCCCAAAACACGGAACAATTTCTGAGTCCATATCCATAAATAATACATTAAAATACTAAATGGATAAATCTCTACATTTTATTCTAAAACTCTAAAATTCCAAATTCTATATTCTAAAATTCTAAATTCTATATTCTAAATTCTGAAAAATAACTTCTAAAGGCAATTGTAAAATACAATGATTGAAAATTTGAATTCTATATTCTAAAATTCTAATTTTTATATTCAAAAATTCTATTTTCTAAATTCTATATTCAAATTTCTTAAATTCGAAATTCTAAAATTCTAAATTCTAAAATTCTAATTTCTATATTCTAAATTTCTAAATTCTAAATTCTAAATTCTTTTTTTTATTTGAACACCTTGATTACATACATGATTGTGTTTGGGTTTCAGTCATATAAAGAACAACACCCATCACGAGTGCAACATTCCCATCACCCAAGTCCCAAATCTCCCTCCTCCCCACCCGACCCCTGCCTGTACTCTAAACAGGCTCTCCATTTCTCTCAATATTAGGAGAGTTCAAAATGTAGTTATTTCTCTAACTAAACTCATCACTCTTTGTGGTGAACTTTCTGAGGTGAGCTGTAACTTCCAGCTCTTTTCTCTTTTGTGTCTGAAAATTATTATTGCAAAAATGTCTTTCATTTTTCTTAAAAACCATAGACGAGTGAGACCATCTGCGTTTTTCTCTCTATCTCTGACTTATTTCACTCAGCATAATAGATTCCGTGTACATCCATGTATAGGAAAATTTCATGACTTCATCACTCCTGACAGCTGCATAATATTCCATTGTGTATATGTACCACAGTTTCTTTAGCCATTCATCTGTTGAAGGGCATCTTGGTTGTTTTCAGAGTCTTGCTATGGTAAATAGTGCTGCAATGAATATAGGTGTAAGGAAGGGGTTTTTGTATTGTAGTTTTGTGTTCCTAGGGTATATTCCTAGGAGTGGTATAGCTGGATCATATGGGAGCTCGATTTCCAGTTTTTGGAGGAATCTCCATATCGCTTTCCATAAAGGTTGAACTAGATGGCATTCCCAACAGCAGTGGATAAGAGTTCCTTTCTCTCCACATCCCTGCCAACACTGTTTATTCTCATTCTTTGTGATGTGTGCATTCTCTGTGGTGTGAGGTGATGCCTCATATTTGTTTTGATTTGCATCTCCTTGATGATTAGTGATGTGGAGCATTTTTTCATGTGTCTTTTGGCCATTTGTAGTTCTTCTTTGTCAAAGTGTCTGTTCATTTCTTCTCCCCATTTTTTGATGCGATTAGATGTTTTTTTTCTTGTAAAGTTCTGTCAGTGCCTTGTATATTTTGGAGATTAGCCCCTTATCTGATGGGTATTGGGTGAATAGTTTCTCCCACTCAGTGGGTGGCTCTTGTATCCTGGGCACTATTTCCTTTGAGGTGCAGAAGCTTCTCAGCTTAATATATTCCCATCTGTTAATCTCTGCTTTCACTTTTTTGGAGAGTGCAGTTTCCTCCTTGAAGATGCCTTTAGTCTCAATGTCCTGGAGTGTTTTGCCTATGTGTTGTTCTATATATCTTATGGTTTCGGGTCCGATATCAAGGTCTTTAATCCATTTGGATTTTACCTTCATACATGATGTTAGCTGGGGGTCTAAGTTCAATTTTTGCAAGTGGATATCCAGTTGTGCCAACACCACTTGTTGAAGAGGTTTTCGTTGCTCCATTTAGGATTTCCTGCTCCTTTATCAAAAATTAGGTGATTGTTTGTCTGGGGACCATTTTCTGAGTAGTCAAGCCTATTCCACTGATCTGAGGGCCTGTCCTTATTCCAATACCATGCTGTTTTGATAACTATTGCTTCGTAGTAGTTTAAAGTTGGGGAAAGTAATTCCTCCCATATTCTTTTTCCCAATGATTGCTTTAGCTATTCAAGAGTGTTTATTGTTCCAAATGAATTTCAAAAGTGCCTGATCCACTTCTTTGAAGAATGCCATGGGTATCTTTAGAGGGATAGCATTAAATCTATATAATGTCTTTGGGAGTATTGCCATTTTGATGATGTTAATCCTGCCAATCCATGAGCAGGGTATGCGTTTCCATTTCCATGTGTCCTCTCTTATTTCTTGGAGCAGAGTTTTATAGTTTTTTTTTGTATAGGTCCTTCACATTTTTAGTCAAGTTGATTCCAAGATATTTGAGTTTGTGGGGCACTATTGTGAATGGGGTTGTTTTTTTAATGTCCATTTCTTCCTTATTACTATTGGTGTATAGACAGGCCACTGATTTTTGTGTGTTAATTTTGTAGCCTACTACCTTGCTATATGAGTCTATTGTTTCTAGAAGCTTTTTGCTAGTCTTTAGGGTTTTCTAAGTAGAGTATCATGTCATCTGCAAACAGTGAGAGCTTGATTTCTTCCTTTCCTATCTGGACTCCCTTGTATCTTTTTCTTGCTTAATTGCTATAGCAAGTACTTCCAGTGCTATGTTGAATAGGATTGGTGAGAGAGGCCAGCCTTGTCTTTTGCCAGAATTTAGAGGGAAGGCTTTTTAGTTTTTCTCCATTGACGATAATATTTGCCACTGGCTTGTGGTAGATGGTCTTAATTATATTGAGAAAGGTTCCTTTCATTCCCATCTTTCTGAGAGTTTTGATCAAGAATGGGTGTTGGACCTTATCAAATGCTTTCTCTGTGTCTATTGATATAATCATGTGGTTTTTATTTTTTTGTTCTTAATGTTGTGTATTATGTTGATAGATTTACGGATGTTAAACCATCCTTGCATTCCTTGGATAAAACCTACTTGATCATAGTGTATGATCTTCTTAATGATGCATTGAATCCTATTTGCCAGGATTTTGTTGAGGATCTTTGCATCTGCATTCATCAGTGATATTGGTCTGTAATTTTCTTTTTTGGTAGCGTCTCTGTCTGGTTTAGGTAACAGGGTGATGTTGGCTTCATAAAAGCTATTTGGAAGTGTTTCCATTTGTTCAATTTCATGAAAGAGTCTTGCCAGGATTGGTGCTAGTTACTCTTGGAAAGTTTGAAAGAATTCATTAGTGAATCCATCTGGGCCTGGGCTTTTGTTTTTGGGCAGACATTTGATTACTGTTTTAATTTCATCAATGGTGATGGGGGTGTTTAGATATGCTATATCCTCTCCCTTCTACAGAGAAAGATTATAAGAGTCCAAGAATTTATCCATTTCTTCCCGGTTCTCATTTTTAGTGGCGTAGTGTTTCTCAAAGTCGTTTCTGATTACCCTTTGAATCTCTGTCATATCAGTAGTGATCTCTCCTTTTTCATTCTTAATGCTGTAGCAAGTCAGCCCCTGAAGAGGTTGACTGATGGTGGGATGGAGAATGAGGCCTTTTTCTTCCAGCTTGGAGCACGCGTCTGCCACCCTGTCTAGCCCACGGTTCTGAGGTGGAACGGTGGGTAAACAGCTCGCAGACAGTCAGGCTCGTGGAGATATTTGCTTTATTCGGATGGACAAAACTGAAGTCCAAAGACTCAGATTCAGTTCCAGCCAGCCAAAAGCCCCGGCCTTCCACAGACCTCTGTTTTTATACTCCAGAGTCAGGTACCACCCAATGGTGGGATCAGATACCAACCAATGGTGAAAGCAGAATCAGGTCCTACCCTAGGGTGGGGGCAGAATGCCAGGTCACACCCTAGGGTAGGGCACAATCACCAATCAGTTTAGGGTGAGTAACATAGTAATCCCCCAAAATATTTACATATACAACAATTCCCCCATTTGTTTTTAGTAAACAAACAATATTGTCTATAATTATTAAAAGAAAAATTAGTCAATAATAAAAGAGTGGCTGTTTGCATAAGCGCATCACAGGAAAATGTAAAGAGAAACTTCTAACCTAAGCACAGGGTATCTAAAACCAGAAACATGTATCAAGGAATCAACTACAAGCTCCTGAGAAGATAAATCTAAGACGTACATAGATCTTTCGAAGAGACACCAGAAAGGTTGTGTAGCAGGCAAGAAGAAGCACCTTTTCTTTATTTGTTGTTGTTGTTGTTGGTGGTGGTGGTCGTTTTTTGGTCACACATGGCAGTGCTCAGGAGTTACTCCTGACTCCACGTTCAGAAATCGCTCCTGGCAGATACCGGCATTTGAACCAATGACCTTCTGCATGACAGGCAAACGCCTCACCTCCATGCTATCTCTCTAGCTCCATTTTCATTCAAGTTCAGGTAGACCAGAAAGCCCATCTTTGAGGGCATTGAACTAGGCCTTTATTTTGGAAGAAGAGGCACATACACCCTCTGCACAGTGGGGAGCCACTGCAATGATGATCAATAGGTATCTGAACTTAGTCCAAGTTCTTAATCCTGTCTGAAGTCCATAAGATGTCTGAAATTGATGTCGACTATTTATAGATGGGAGCTTAAGTCACAAACCAAAACAAAATGTTTAAGGTAGAGACCCTCCCTGTGTAAATAAACAACTTGAGGGCCCATCCAAAATGGATGGAACCTTCTATAAACCTAGTATTTTGCCTATGATGCGCCCACGCAAAAAACCCCGAGAACAGACAAAAATATCATTTAGGAAATTATAGACAATAATATCTACCTCACAAACCTAAAGTCAAGAAAGCAAAACCTTAATGTAATACAACATCGATTCCTAATATTAAAAACTAAAATAGAAAAACATTAATTACGATAGTCAAAAGAAGTGTAGTACCAAATATAACTTCAAAGGATTACAGTTATAGGAAAAACAACAGATGAAATTTCTACAGAGTTCAATACCAATCTGTAAATATGAGGGGTCTGGAACTCCAAAAATACCGGCAGAAGACACTTGATGGGTCTGGAAAAGCGGGTTGAAGCCTTGTACAGGAGATAACATCAAGCTGAATGAAGAAGGAAGGCCAGTACAGTCATCCATGTGTTAGGGCATCCCCAAGCGTTACATTATTAGATCATGAGTTGGTTGGGCTTCTGCATTTCCTTTGGGATCGGTGCAATCTTGGGGTAGCCATTGTAGAAATGTTCAACAATAGCACTGTGTATGTGGATGGAAAACCAGAAATTCAGATAGCACAGTTTAACTGGGATCCAGAGACTGTGGGTCTTATCCATAGATCTTTTCTCTGGGGTTACAATGTGACACAAATTCCAGGTGGCTTCATTTCCAACAAGTTTGCAGCATATATGGTGTAAAACTCCAACAGTCACGGATTTCTTCTTCCAGCCGAGATCAGGAAGCTTGTAGTTGTGGGTGAAGGAGATGAGTTGCACATGTGAAGGGAATCCTGAAAATTAAAATGTTAAGGACTAGGAAGAGAGAAGGAAGGATAAGGAAGACTAAATTGGGGAAGATAAAGTTAGGAAAAAGGGAACTATATACAAAATATGCAGAACAGACAGACACTAAACAAGACATACACATACAGACTTCACTAAAAGTATGGCCATAACACTCACTCATACTAAAAAATATTTGTTGGAAAGGATCCAAAATAGAGCAAAAGAAAAGAGAATTCAGCTGAATCAACTAAAAGCGCCTTAAAATGTAATAGCCGGCAATTGTTTCAAATTCAAAAAAAAAATTTTTTTTGGCAGAGCAGATCTGAAAGAGAATTTCATGCATAATACAAACATGGAAAACTCTACTATAAGTGTATAACAGTATATATATACAAAGTTATTTTATAACAGTAACTTTATGATAATCAATCATAGGCAAGAAGCACTGTGAAGAAAGTCCACCTAAAATTATCATTATGTCAGGTCTTAAAACCTAAATTGAGGGAAATAAAGCAATGATGTTAAAATAAAAAGAGTAAAAGTCGTTAAATGAGTATACCTAGAAAGAAAAACAACATTAATATGATGAGAAATTTCTCTTTCAGGTGTACCTTGACTAAATTAATTTGTAAAATTTCATGATTAACTGAGACATAGAGCAATAATGAAATTAAGACATAAATCCATCCTACAAGGAAACACATTGGGGATTCATGATTTTCAATCTATATTCATTGATCATGCCTGTGGAAAGAATCCTAGAGCATTAATAGCAACTGATAAGGAAGTGAAATGATTATCTGGTGTTCATCATAGATCTTTAAGAAGTATAAAACAGGATGTATGCTGCTGTGGATTTCACCAATGTATTAGGGACTTTTTTGATCTTCTTGTCATCAAAATTGATCCAGTGTTGTTTTGCAGCAATTTTACAGTATGAAGTACAGTGCCCATAGTGAACTTTACCATAATGGTTTGACACCGATGATAAGTTGTATTTCTTAATCTTGCTTTTATTCTCTGAAGTGAATTCCTCTAAATTGAGGTCTTCTAAAGGAAAATCTTCTAAAGGAAAATCTACATAAGTATGCAATTTTTTTTTATTTGTTTGCCATCAAAAGCAAAACGTTTCAAGTGTATTATAAGTACTGGTGGTAGTTTCCATAAGTACGTTTTCTTTGAAAAATCCCTTCTATTTTTGCAACTGTTGCACAGAACTTTGTTGTCATTTCTTAATTCTTCTTCTTTAAAAAATTCAGAGAGGCATTCCTGTAATGTACATTTATCTGTAGATGTAACAGCCAAAGACAAATGAACAAATGTCTCATAAACCTCAGACTTTTGGTGGCAAGTGAGACACTGGAGTATAGATTTGAATTGTCCTTGAAAGAGATCATAAATAATAGATTTATGAGCCTTTTGGTGTTCTGGACTAAATTGTTCATAATTTTCATTTCCCATGAGATGTGTAGTTTTGTCTGTCATTAGATTTATAGTAAGCAAGTCCTGATGTAATCCCTCTATTAGGAACATCAGTAGTTCGTGAGGATCCTGCTGATTGTGTCCAGCAAACTGGTCATTAAGTAAACCAATTGTTACTTTGAAGCTTTCAGGGTTAATATATCTATGAAATCCATTTCTCATGGTTTTGATGAGCCGACCAAATTCTTCGGCTAATTTACCTTCATGCCCCATCGGATTTTTCTTGTTAATATCCTTTTTATAATGATCTTTATAAAAATACTGAGTTAAGTCTGAAATATTATACAAGCATTGCAATATTGAGTTCATGTAGCAAGAGTTTCCTATATTTTGGAGCCCAGTTAAGACAGGTTCCTGTCTTTCCTTTTGCATCTCGGAGTGTAAGGGTTTATCACTACCATCAGTCTCACTCATTGTATAGTGTGTGACAGCTAAATCGTTCCCTGCCCCAGAGACCTTAGTAATATTACTGCTGTTAGTGTCTGAAGTATTCTGTTTTTTCTCTGAAGGGGAGTTTGTAGTCTGAACCTGATCATTTGTGCTAGCCCGATTTCTAACAAGACGTAATGGAACCCAAAATTTCTTGGGAGGGTCATCATTTATAGAAACATAGGCATAACCCCTTCCTCTTAGGAGAAGATAGCCAGCTATCCATTTTTCATCCTCCTTGATCCAAATAGGTTTATGGGTTGTTTCTTGTCTCTGAATATCTTCTTTAAAATGTCTTTCCGCTGCAGTGTAGCTTTCCCCTTGGGGTAAGTTAAAGTAATTTAGTGTGATAAGAGTCAAAGATAGCAAATCCGTTGGTGGTAAACCTCTTTTTCTATTTTTTTGCAATTGAGTTTTTAAGGTTCTGTGAGTCCTTTCTACAATGGCCTGTCCCCTACAATTGTAAGGAATTCCTCTGAGATGTCTTATCTGCCATTCCTTACAAAAAAATTCAAAAGTTTTGCTAACATAGGCTGGCCCATTATCAGTTTTTATAGAATATGGAATACCCATCACAGAGAAACATTGTAAAAGAAAACTACAAGCAGCCTTAGATTTTTGAGAAGACATGGGAATTGCCCACATAAACCGAGAATAAGTGTTCACCACAACATGAAGATAAGGTTTCCTTGGAAATAAATCTGTTTGAGTTATATCCATTTGCCAAAGTTCGTTAGACTGTAAGCCTCTTGGGTTTGCTCCTGCTATGTGAGTCTTTTTTGTTAACGGTGCACATACATTGCAGTTTTCTACAATTTCTCTAGCTTGCCTCCATGGAATTTGGTAATTCACATGTAAACGGCGAGCATTTGTGTGTAGGGCTGAATGTTCCTCTACAGGTGATTTAAATATAGGCATTGCTAGCAAGTCAGCAGTTTTATTTCCTTGAGCCATCGGTCCTGGAAGACCTGAGTGGGCTCTAATATGCGTGATGAAGATGGGCTCGGTTCGTTTTTGAAGAAGCTGCTGTAATTGTTTAAGTAAGTTCTGTATGATCGGGTTATTAGCATTAAGGGAAGCAGTGGCTATCACATGACATAAATTTACCACATACAAAGAATCAGAAACTATATTCATGGCTTCAGATACATTTTCTAATAGGTAAATTAACATTGCTAATTCAACTTTCTGTGAAGATTTATATTTGGTATCTATGGTCATATTAATGTTGTCTCCACTTATTCCTCCTTTTCCATTTTGGGATCCATCAATGTAAAAAACCTTGGCATTGGGAATAGGGGAATCCCGAACAATTGAAGAAATAACAAACTGAGTTTTCTTTAAAAAGTCCCAAATTTTTCCTGCTGAATAATGGGAGGATATTTCTCCTGTGAAATCTGAGAGGGCCCTTTGTAGAGATTCATTAATTGGCAATATTGACTCAATTTCCTTTTTTGGTACTGGCAAAACTATTATATCTGGGTCAAAACCTAGTAAAGATATAGATCTGAGTCTTGCCTTGATAATAATCTCTGAAATCAGTTGCAAGTAGGAGACAACTGAGCGAGGTTGTTTTTTATGTAAATACACCCATTCCAAAGGTCTTGACTGTTGCATCAAGGCCCCTGTGGGGGTTTCTATAGTAGGGAAGATTAACAGTAATACCTTTTCTCCTGGGATGAATCTTGAGAGAAACGATTTTTGTAATCTGCTCAAGAAGATGTCCAATTCATTTTTGGCAGCTGTTGTTAAATTTCTCGGGTTATCAAAAGCAGGATCACCCTCCAACGTTTTAAACATATTAGATAACTCTGCATTTGGGATTCCTAGTGCAGGGCGGAGCCAATTTATGTCACCTAAAAGTCTCTGAAAATCATTAAGCGTTCTGAGGTTTTCTTTTTTGATAGAAAATTTTTGTGGACGTATAGACGTCCATCCAAAATAAAACCCAAATATTGATACGGTGGCATTATCTGTATTTTTTCTAAAGCTATTTTCAGTCCTGATGTTTGTAAACAGTCAGTAACATAAGAGTATAATTCCTGTAAATCTGTTTCATTGTTCATTGTGAGCAAGATATCATCTGTACAATGAAATATCATGGCTTGAGGAAATTTTTCACGAGCAGGGCTCAAAACCTTATCTACAAAAAACTGACACATGGTTGGGGAATTCAGCATGCCTTGGGGGAGAACTGTCCATTGGAAACATCTGCAGGGATGGGTATTATTGAGAGAAGAAACTGAGAATGCAAAATGTTTTTTATCATCTGGGTGGATAGGAATATGGTAGAAGCAGTCTTTCAGATCAATTATAATTAGTGGCCATTCCTTTGGAATAACTACAGGTGATGGTAAACCAGTCTGCAATTTGCCCATAGGTATCATGGATAAATTTATAGCTCTAAGATCCATCAAAAGTCTCCATTTACCGGATTTCTTTTTTATAGTGAATATAGGTGAATTCCATTGAGAAAAAGATGGTTCAATATGTCCTAAACTTAGCTCTTCCTCCACTAATTCTGTCAACACCTTTAATTTATCAGTTTTAAGGGGCCACTGACCTGTCCAAATTGGTTCATCAGATTTCCATTTTATTTTTATTGGTGCTGGTGTTTTTATGGTAGTGGCCCCTACTAAATATTTTTGGTTTTTAAATCAAAAGAAGGTTCGGGCTCTTCTGGAGCTAATGGGATGTGGAATTCTGCTTTCCACTGTTTGTGTGGGTCATGGCCCCACAGGGATGGTGAAAATGGGCCCACGTGAGGTCTGATTATTGCTTTTTGATTTTCTGGGCCGTAAAATAGCATAGTCCTCGTACTCAACAGACAGGAACTCAGGCCTCCTATTCCTTCTAGGGAATACGGGATTTCCTGAAGAGGCCAATTTTCTGGCCATTCTTTATCAGAAATTACGGTAACCTGAGCACCCGTATCTATCATTCCATCAAAGGGTTGGCCTTCCAAGTGAAGTTTGATCATTGGGTGTTCATCTTTACATTTAGTAACCAGAGCCACGATTGGGTTTTGAGCAGCACCCGGATCTGTGCTTCCAAAACCTCCAATTCTAGTCTTATCTGAAGTCCCAAATTTGACATAAGGCACTATTACTATCTGGGCAATCACTTCTCCTTTTTTAAAGGTCCATGTAACTGGTACAGTAATAACTACAATGATTTCTCCCATAGAATCTGAGTCAATGACACCAGTGATTCCTGATATACCCTTTATGTTGAGGGAACTTCTGCCAAGAATCAAACCCATAGTATCTGGGGGTGGCGGGCCTACAATGCCAGTTTCTAACATGTAAGGGCATGCTCCTGGGTAAATTGTAATGTCCTCTGGGCATAATATGTCTAATCCGGCACTCCCTGAAGTAGAGTGGATTAATTCCCTTATCGTGATGAATTTTCTTGGGCTGGGCTTGGTAGGATTATTGTCTGTGAACTTTGCCCCTGATTTGGAAGGGCCTGGGGGGAAGCCCTGTGGGCGTTTCCCTGCATCTTGTATGTGTGTTCTTGAGGAGCTGAATTTATAAAAAGACGACAATTTCTTTTGATATGTCCCTGTTTTCCACAATGGTAGCAGGCAATTTGCCTCCTGGGGACTGTGTTGAAACCTCTACTTATGTTATTATTAATGAGGTTTCTGGATCTGCAATCTTTAGCCCAGTGGCGACCCCTTTTGCATTTTGGGCAAAGACCTGGTTTCCGGAAAGTGTTCTGTCCCCGAGGGGAGTAAGGCATTGTTCCCTTGGTAACTGGGAAGGTTTGTACTGAGTCTAGGTGGGGTGGGGGTTGGGGTTCCACATAGACATTCTGGCAGGCATAAAGGTAATCATTCACATCTGACTTTTCATTTAATGTATTCAATACTAATCTACAGGCTGAATTTGCATTATGATATGCCAAAGATTTTTCTAGGAAGTTTCTCATCTCCTCATCTTCCATGTGTAACTTCAGAGCATCTTTAATCTTACCTACAAACTCTGCAAATGACTCATAAGGGCCTTGGGTAATTTTTAAAAAGTTTCCTCTACCAATGCTGTTAGAATCAATTTTTTCCCATGATGACAATGCAATCTCCCTAATTAAATTTAAGATTTCCTTAGGTAAAGCTGCTTGTGTCTGAATATTTGCAAATTGATTTTCTGCCATCAATAATTCATACGATAGAGTAACACCTGCCACTTGCTTTTTCATACCATCCGGGCTATATAATTTAGCTTTTACGCCTTCTGAATAGTACATTTCCCATTCAGTTCGCTGTTTAGATGACAAGCATATTTCAGCGATTCTTTTAAAATCATACAAAGTCCAAGATGAGTTATGACTCCAAAGTCTTAATAACTCCACACTGTATGGCGATTTTGGCCCATGCTCTTTACATGCTCTTTTAAACCGATCTAATTCTTCCATCTGATAGGGTACATAGTTAGAAACATTTACCCCGTCTATAGGGGATAAGGCCTGATTAGCAAAATTACTCTGAATAGAGCTCTGAGAAGGAGGCATCCCTCGTGGGGTTAGCACTGGAGGTTGATCATTATCTGAGTCACAACTGTCAAGCAATTCACTAGAATCAGGCTTAACATTCTGAGTTGTTTTTCTTCCAGCAAAAATTCCTATATTGTTGATGGTGGGGCTGGATTCGTCAGCCCGCACCTTGGTCTGAGTTTTCGTCAGATAGATTTCCTTATTATCTATACTGGTTTTAGCCTCACCATTTCTACACTTTCTATTTCCTAAATACCAGCCAATAACTATGCTCATAATAATAATGTTAGTCAACACAGAAATTCCACAAACTATGATGGCTGGAAACACTGCAGTTTTCATTTGAAATAGAGACCACAACCATCCAACTGCAGTGAATGTCCTTAGATCAAAACCAATTAGTTTTAAACAAAATGAAATGATCCACTTGTATACTAGAGCACCAATGCGTAAGACAAAGGGTGGTAAAATCCACATGACTAACCACAGAAACCATTTGATGGTCAGCATAGGAAATTTCCAATGAAGTATTTCACTTACAGTTATTGGCTGTTCAGGCGCCATTATGTAGCAAGTCAGCCCCTGAAGAGGTTGACTGATGGTGGGATGGAGAATGAGGCCTTTTTCTTCCAGCTCGGAGCACGCGTCTGCCACCCTGTCTAGCCCACGGTTCTGAGGTGAAACGGCGGGTAAACAGCTCGCAGACAGTCAGGCTCGTGGAGATATTTGCTTTATTCAGATGGACAAAATTGAAGTCCAAAGACTCAGATTCAGTTCCAGCCAGCCAAAAGCCCCGGCCTTCCACAGACCTCTGTTTTTATACTCCAGAGTCAGGTACCACCCAATGGTGGGATCAGATACCAACCAATGATGAAAGAAGAATCAGGTCCTACCCTAGGGTGGGGGCAGAATGCCAGGTCACACCCTAGGGTAGGGCACAATCACCAATCAGTTTAGGGTGAGTAACATAGTAATCTCCCAAAATATTTATATATACAACAAATACGAGTTATCAAGTTTCTCTCTCTCTTTCTTTGTTAGGTTTGCCAGTGGTCTATCAATCTTGTTTATTTTTTCAAAGAACCAACTTCTGCTTTCGTTTATCTTTCGGATTGTTTTTTGGGTTTTCACTTCGTTGATTTCTGCGCTCAGCTTTGTTATTTCCTTCTGTATCTCTATTTTTGGCTCTTTTTGTTGAGCACTTTCTAGTTTTATTAGCAGTGTCATTAAGCTACTCAGGTAAGCCCATACTTCCTTCCTGATGTGTGCTTGCAAAGCTATTAATTTTCCTCTCAGTACTGCTTTTGCTGTGTCCCATAAGTTCTGATAGTTTGTGTTTTTATGCGGGTTCCTGGGAGCCCCCCGGAGGGGCCCGGCCAGCGGGGAAGCGGCTGGGAGGCTCTTGGATGTCCGCACCTTTATTTGGCTGGGTTAAAAGAACAACCACACCTGTAAAAAATCTGAGAGAGGTTAGTAATAATGACCTCAGGCGAATAACCGGTCAGAGGCAAACTTTATTGGTCCAGCATCTCTTATATAGAGGAGGAGAAATGGGCAGGTAAAAAAGACATGTCAATCATACTTTTTGGCGCGAAGGCTATGGAACAAAGGCAGTAAATCATTCCAGAGGGGAGGGAGAAGGATTGACATTTTTACAATCATTCCCAAGTCAGCAGCTTTCAAAGGATTGCCTTATGTCTCTAAAGTGGGGTCTGCAGCTCGCTTATCTGGAGCTAACAGCAGTCTGTGAAGGGGCAAGTTTTTATAGCATAGCCATTAACTCCGGAAAGAAGCTAAAGGGAGTAGCCTAAATCTGGAACTGGCATCGGGGTGTTTACTTTTCTCTTTGGCTTCAAAGAAAATCTCCTTCAGCTGCGAAATACCTTTCCTGTTAGCTCAAAAGCTTACAGCAAAGTCTGCACATAGGCAGCCTTAGGTGAAAGGCTGCATAAAAGACAGAAGACAGAAAAATTGATCTCTGACAGGACACTGTCTCCAACATTTTTATTGTCATTTGTTTCTAGGAACCTTTTGATTTCCTCCTTGTTTTCATCTCGGACTGGTTATTGAGTATGAGGATGTATAATTTCCAGGTGTTAAAGTGTTTCTTCTGAGTCCCTTTGGAATTCACAAATAATTTCAGAGCCTTGTGGTCAGCGAAGTTAGTCTGCAAAATTTCTATCCTCTTGATATTATGGAGGTATGTTTTACGTGCCAGGATGTAGGCTATCCTAGAAAATGTCCAATGTACATTGGAGAAGAATGTGTATCCAGGTTTCTGGGGATGGAGTGTCCTATATATGTCCATTAGGCCTTTTTCTTCCATTTCTCTCCTCAGGTCTAGTATATTCTTGTTTGGTTTCAGTCTGGTTAACCTATCCAATGTTGACAAAGCCATGTTGAGGTCTCCCACAAGTATTGTGTTGTTATTGATATTATTTTTCAGATTTGTCAACAGTTGTATTAAATATTTTGCTGGCCCCTCATTCGGTGCATATATGTTTAGGAGTGTTATTTCTTCCTGCTCTACATACCCCTTGATTAATATAAAATGTCATCTTTGTCCCTTACAACCTTCCTGAGTATAAAGTTTGCATTATCTGATATTAGTATGGCCACTCCAGCTCTTTTATGGGGGTTGTTTGCTTGGATAATTTTTCTCCAGCCTTTTATTTTGAGTCTATATTTGTTCTGACTATTCAGGTGCGTTTCTTGTAGGCAGCAGAAGGTTGGATTGAGTTTTTTGATCCATGTATCCACTCTGTGTCTCTTAACTGGTGCATTTAGTCCATTGACATTGAGAGAAAGAATTGTCCTGGGATTTAATGCCATCTTTATATCGAAATTTGGTGTGTCTTTTGGTCAGTCTTGTCTTAAATTAGGTCTTTCAGTTTTTCTCTTAAGACTGGTTTTGAGTCTGTAAAGTTTCTGAGCTGTTTTTTGTCTGTGAAAACATGTATTCTTCCGTCAAACCAGAAAGCGAGTTTTGCTGGGTACAGTATTTTAGGTGAAGCATTCATTTCATTCAATCTTGTCACAATATCTCACCACTGCTTTCTGGCATTGAGTGTTTCTTGTGACAGGTCTGCTGTAAATCTCAAGGTTGCTTGCTTGAATGTAATTTCCCCTTTTGATCTTGCTGTTTTCAGAATTCTGTCTCTATCTGTGGGATTTGTCATTGTGACTAGGATATGTGTTGGGGTGGTTTTTCTGGGGTCTCTTTTGGTTGGTACTCTTCGGGCATGCAGGATTTGATCACCTATATTCTTTAGCTCTGGAAGTTTCTCTTTAATGATGTTCTTGACCGTTAATTCTTCCTGGAAATTTTCTTCCTGGGTCTCTGGGACTCCAATGATTCTTAAGTTGTTTCTGCTTAGCTTATCATAGATTTCTATTTTCATCTATTCCCATTCTTTGACTAATTTTTTCATTGTCTGTTCATTTGCTTTAAGTTTTTTTTCTATTCTCTCCCGCGATATGGTGTTGTTATTTATCTCATCTTCCACAGCACCAAGTCTATTCTCAGCTTCTGATACCCTGTCCCAGAGCTTATCCATTTTGTTATTTACTTCATTTACTGACTTTTTCAGGCCTGTTAGTTGACATGTTATTTCAGTTTGGAGTTTTGTGATTTCTGTCTTCATATTTTCTTGGTTCTTATTAGTGTTCTGTTCAACTTGATCCATGGTTTCTTTGTGTTCATTGAGGATCTTCCATATTGCTAGTCTAAAGTCCTTATCTGACAGGTTGACTAGTTGGTTGGTCATTATCTGGTCATCAGAATTGTCATCTTCATTCTCTATGTCTGATGCTGGCCTGTGTTGTTTCCCCATTGTCAGACTTGTATTGTGGGTTTTTCTTCATGTTGTGGTAGTATTCATTGGATATATGATGCAGGCAGCACACTCCTCTGGCTCCGCTCTTTCTGGATGGACCGACTTGCCTCTAAGGGAGGGGAGACCTCCGTGAATGAAGCCTCACATAGGATCAAATCCTAGGCCCAAGCATGCAGCAGAGAAGACAGTCCGGAGAGAAATTCTTGCTTCTGTGATCCAGCACAGTTCTTAGTGTGATTTTTTCCTTCTCTTTGCGATGGTGTTCTTTTCTTAGAAAGAGCGCACAGCCACGTAGCGAAGCGGAGCCAAAGTGCTCTACTTGAGCCTCTTTTAGGCCCACTTCCAAGAGGTTCACGCAACAAGATAGTAGACAGACAGACACAGGCAGCACTCACAGATTTTTACTATCGGGCCCCACTGGGCAGGCGTAGTTTTCATTTGCTCGTTGGGCAGCTTCAGAATGCAGTATTTTGGGGGTTCGCTTCCCAGGACACTGAGGAGAGCTTCAAGAATTCAGGAAAGACAGAGAAGCACAGGACTGAGCTCCCTTCAGGTCCTCAGTTTCCTCAGAAGAAGCACAGCAGGGCAGAGACTTTGCCTGGCAACCACCACAGCCAGCCATTTCTTACTCACTCACTTGCTCGCTGGGTAGCTTCAGAATGTAGTTGTTTTTTGGTTCGCTTCCCAGGGCTCAGAGGAGAGCTTCAAGAATTTAGGAAAGACAAGAAGCACAGGACAGGGCTCCCTTCAGGTCCTCAGTTTCCTCAGAAGAAGCACAGCAGGGTGGAGACTCTGCAGGTAGAGCAATCAAAAGTCAACCTGGCAACCCCCACAGTCAGCCATTTCTTACTCGCTCCCTGGGTAGCTTCAGAATGTAGTTTTTTTTTGTTCGCTTTCCAGGGCTCTGAGGAGAGCTTCAAGAATTCAGGAAAGACAGAGAAGCACAGGACAGGGCTCCCTTCAGGTCCTCAGTTTCCTCAGAAGAAGCACAGAAGGGTAGAGACTCTGCAGGTAGAGCAATCAGCACTCTGCCTGGCAACCCCCACAGCCAGACATTTCTTACTCTAAATTCTAAATTCAAAAATCTAATATTTTAAATTTTATATTGTAAAATTCTAAATTCTGAATTCTAAAATTATATATTCTAAATTTCTAAACTCTAAAATTCTAAATTCAAAGTTCTATAATTCTAAATTCTATATTCTAAAATTCTCAATTCTATATTCCAAAATTCTAAATTTTATATTTTAAAATTCTAAATTCTAAATTTTAAATTCTATAGTCTAAAATTTAAGATTCTCAATTCTGAAAACTAAATACTAATTGCAATTGTAAAATTCAATAATTGAACATTTGAATTCTAAATTCTATTCCTCTAAATAAAAAATTTCTAATTTTTATATTATAAAATTCTAAATACTAAATTTTTACATTTGGAATTCTATATTCTAAAATTTTAATTTCTAAAATACTAAATTCTAAAATTCTAAATTCTATATTCTAAATTTAAAGATTCTAAACTCTGAAAACTAAATTCTAAATGCGATTGTAAAATTCAATAAATGAAAATTTGAATTCTAAATCTAATATTCTAAATTAAAAGTTCTAATTTTTATTTTATAAAATTTTATATTCTAAATTCTAAAATTCTAAATTCTATATTCTACTGTTCTAAATTATTAATTCTAAATGGAAAAAGTATTACATTTTATTCTAAAACTCAAAAATTCTAAATTCCAAAATTCTAAATTCTATATTCCTAGAAATCTAAATTCTAAAATTCCAAATATCTAAAATCTATCTACTATTCTAAAATTCTAAATTACTTGGGCCAATGTGGTGGCACAAGTGTAAGCATCTGCCTGGCCAGTGCTAGCCTAGGTCAGACTCTGGTCTCATGCCCCTCATCCCATGTGTTTCCCAAAACACGGAACAATTTCTGAGTCCATAGCTATGTATATCAACTGCACGTCATCTGGTATTGCCCAAAAAGCAGAAAGGAAACGCAAAATCCCATAAATTATATAATAAAATTTTAAATTGATAAATCTACACATTTTATTCTAACGCTCTAAAATTCTAAATTCTAAGTTCTAAAATTATGGATTCTAATATCTAAATCCTAAGATTCTATAAACTAAATTCTAAATTCGATTCTACAATTCGATCATTCATAATTTGAATTCTAAATTCTAAAATTCTGAATTTTATATTTTAATTTCTAGGATTCTACATTCTAAAGAGTAAATTCTAAATTCGATTCTAAGATTCGATAACTCATAACTCGAATTCTTTTTTCTCTCTTATTTTCTTTTCTTTCTTTCTCTTCTTTTCTTTTCTTTCGTTTTTTTTTGTGGTTTTTGGGGCACACCCAGCAGTGCTCAGGGGTTATTCCTGGCTCCAGGCTCAGAAATTGCTCCTGGCAGGCACAGGGGACCATATGGAATGCTGAGATTTGAACCAATGACCTCCTGCATAAAAGGCAAACGACTTACCTCTAGGCTATCTCTCTGGCCCCCATAACTTGAATTCTAAACATTAAAATTCTAAATACTATATTCTAAAATTCTAAATTCTATACTCTAAAATTCTATAATTATAAAGTCTGTTCTAGAGTTCTAAATTCTAAACTCTAAAATTCTAAATTCTAAACTCTAAAATTCTAAATTCTAAAGTTTTACATTCTAACTTCTAAATTTCTAAATTCTAAAATTCTAAAATTGTATATTCTCAAGTTCTAATTTTAAATTCTAAGTTCTATTTTCTAAAATTCTAAATTCTAAAATTCTAAATTCTGTATTTTAATTCTATTATTCTAAATTCAAAAATTGTAAATTCCAAAATTCTAAATTCTATATTTTTAATTCTAAGATTCTTAATTCCGAAAACTCAATTCTAAATGCAATTGTAAAATTCGATAATTAAAAATTTGAATACTAAATTCTAAACTTGTAAATTCTAAAATTTTAGTTATTATATTCTAAAGTTCGATATTCTAAATTCTAAAATGGAATATTCTAAAATTTTAATTTTTTACAGGAGACTAACACATATATTTTATTTTATTTATTTTATTTTTAAGTTTTTTGACCACAATAAATATTTATTAAAAAATACTTGACTTTTCTGACTGTGATACATGATATATATTCAGAAATCCATTTTCCTTTTCTTTTTTTAATATAACTTTTTTTAATCATAATGGCTTACATGTCGTTGACAATAATATTTTAGGTACATATTAACCTAAAATCAGGGGAATTCCCATCACTGAGTTGTCCTTTCTCCACCTTCGTTCCCGTCCTACTTTCCATATCCTCTTCCCTCACCCCTGGGGCTGCTAGAGTAAGTGGTTCCCTCTGTTCCTAGCTTACTACTTAGTGGTCTTACACCTGTTTGGTCTTGGTACCTCTCTTATTTGGCCCCCTCTCAATTGGGAGTCAGGACTAGATAGTTCAAGTTATGTGGTTTTGTTTGAAGAAGAGAAAAGTAATACCTGGAGGAAAAAAAGAAAAAAAAGATGGAAATGGGCAGAGTCCTTCTAGAGGCTTTCATCCATGGTTCTAAAATTCTATATTCTCAGTTCTAAAATGGAATATTCTAAAATTCTAATTTTTATATTCTAAAATTCTATATTCTAAAATTCTAAATTCTATATTCTAAAGTTTTAAAATCTAAATTCTAAAATTCTAAATTCTAAATTCTAAAATTCTAATTTCTCTATTCTAAATTGCTAAATTCTAAAATTCTCAAATCTAATATTTTAAATTCTATATTGTAAAATTCTAAATTCTAAAATTCTAAATTCTAAGTTCTAAAATTCTAAATCCTAAAATTCTAGACTCTATATTCTAAATTCTAAATTCTGAAAACTAAATTCTAAATGTGATTGTAAAATTCGATTATTGCAATTTGAATTCTAATTCTAAAATTCTAAATTATAAAATTCTAATTTCATATTCTAAAACTCAACATTCTATATCCTAAAATTCTAAATTCTATATTCTAAAGTTATAAATTCTAAAATTCTAAATTCTATATTCTAAAGTTCTAAATTCTAAATTCCAAAATTCTAAATTCTATATTCTAAAGTTCTGAATTCTAAAATTCTAATTTCTATATTCTCAATTTCTAAATTCTAAAATTGTAAAATCTAATATTTTAATTCTATATTCTAAAGTTCTAAATTCTAAATTCTAAAATGCAAAATTCTAAAGTTTTAAATTTTAAGTTCTAAAATACTAAATTCTATATTCTTAAATTGTACATTCTATAATTATAAATTCTATATTGGAATGTTCTAAATTCTAATTTCTAAAATTCTAAATTCTAAAACTCTAAATTCCTAGAATTTTAAATTCTAAAATACTAAATCTCTATACGTCTACCTACTCTTTTAAAATTCTAAATTACTTGATCCAGTGTGGTGGCACAAGTGTAGGCATGCCTGGCAACTGCTAGCCAAGGACACACTGAGGTTTCATGTCTCCTGAATTACATTTGTTTCCCAAAACATGGAACAATTTCTGAGTCCATATCCATTAATAATACATTAAAATACTAAATGGATAAATCTCTACATTTTATTCTAAAACTCTAAAATTCCAAATTCTAAATTCTAAAATTCTTAATTCTATATTTAAAAATTCTAAATTCTAAAATTTATATTTTATATTCTAAACTTCTAAATTCTAAAATTCTAAATTCTATATTCTAAAGTTCTAAATTCTATATTCTAAAATTCTAAATTTTATATTGTAATATTCAAAGTTCTGAAATTGTAAATTTTATATTCCTAAGGTCTGAATTCCAAATTCTAATTCTAAAATTCTAAATTCTAAAATTTAAAATTCTAAATCCTAAAATTCTCTATTTTAAAATTCTAAATTCTAAAATTCTAAATTTTATATTCCAAATTCTAAGATTCTATATTCTAAAAACTAAATTCTAAATGCAATTTTAAAATTCAATAATACAAAATTTTAATTCTAAATTCTAAAATTATAATTTTAAATTCTAAATTCTATATTCTATAATTCTAAATTCTATATTTTATAATTCTAATTTTTAAATTTAAAATTTTAATATTCTAAATTGTATATTCTAATGTTCTAAATTCTAATTTCTAAAATTCTAAATTTTATATTCTTTTTTTTTTCTTTTTAAAAATTTAATTTATTTAAAGAACATGTATTACATAGTTGACCATAATACATTTATTTCCAGGTGAGAGAGAAATTACTACTACTACTACTGTTAATATTATTATTATAATTTTTGTTTGTTTTTGGTTTTTGGGCCACACGCGGTGACACTGTTGATGTCAGTGATTACTCCTAGCTCTGCGCTCTGGCTTGGGGGACCATATGGGATGCTGGGATCGAACCAAGTCCATCCTGGATCAGCTGCATCCAGGCAAATGCCCTACCTCTGTGCTATCACTCCAGCCCTGAGAAATTATTTTTTTTAATATAATTTTTATTTTGATCATAGTGTCTTACATACTGATGACAATAACATTTTAGGTACATATTTACATAAAATCAGGGGGGATTCCCATCCCCAAATTGCCCTCCCTACCCCTCCGTTTTTGTCCTACCTCCCATTTCCTCTTCCCTCACCACCAGGACGGCTAGAATATGTGGTCCCCTCTGTATCCAACCCACTACTTAGTATTCTTGCACCTGTTTGGTCTTGATGCCTCCCTTATCTCCCCCTCTAACTGTAGGCAGGACTAGCTAGTTCAAGTTGCGTGGTTTTGCCTGAAAAGGAGGAGATAAATAAACTGGGGTAGGAGTCTAATACTCCCAAAATGGGTGGAATCCTTCTAGAGACTCTCATCATCGATTTGGGAGATGAAGGAGAGAAAGAAGGTGAAACACTCCACCAGTACCAAAAAAAGTGTCAATTATCCAGTGAGGACTCCAGCTATATCGATAAGCACCACAAAAAACAGACGAAAAACAAAGCAAAACAAACAAACAAAAGACAAAACAAAAACAAACAAGAAAACCAAAGGCACGCCATGGTCTTGAAATAAGAAACATGGCATAGCACATAACGAAGGAAAAGAAAAGAAGAGAAAAAATAAGTATAATTGGGGACGATTTCAATAATCACACCCAAACAGAGAAATTGACCAAAATAGATAGGTAAATAAAAATAATAATAACAATAATAAATGAAGGTAAAAGATATATGTGTGTATATATATATATATATATATATATATATATATATAAAATACCAAGGTTTTGTGCTTTTTGCATTTTTGTTTTTTCCCCTCCTGCCCTGGCACAGTAAATATTGGGGTCATTCGAAAAGGAATTCACATGGCCTAAGAAATATGGGGTTTCTCCGTCCTTGGAGTATACTGTCATGGGATCAGCTCTAGACTTTGCTCAGGATCATTTATTCTCCCGGTGGTGTTTTTTGGTGTGTGGAAGACTTCTGTTCTATCCTGGGTGATACACTCAGAGCTCTGTGTTTAGAGGTCTCAGTATCTGCACAGATCCTGAGGTAGGACTTATGGTGAAGTCAGCCTTTGTGGTTCTAGAGGTTCTGTTACCTCAGTGTCGTTTTAGTCCATCTTCTGTGGTTGGTGACCTTGGTCTTTGCACTGAACCTAGGATGGCACCTAGGTTAGCGTCTTTCTTTGTGCTTCCAGAAGGCCCATTCTGTTGCAGTTGTCTCTGTCTGACCTTTGGGACTGGGGATCATGCTTATTGTGCAAGTCATAGTTCAATCCCTAAACTAGGGCTTTTTTATCGGTCCCAAGATGTATACTGTCTGGTCATGGTTCTAGTAGCCAGTCATCTAAGTCACGATCTTGGCTTTTGGACCTACCAAAGGGTGCCGAGTCTTCTGGTTTTGTCTTGACGTTAGCTGGTAAGGTAGGCTAATCTGCTCTAAGGTCAAGTTGTTCACATTTTCCTCTTTGTCAGGATATCATGTTAGAGCTGGCCCTTGTTGTTGACCCCGCAGTATTAAGGCTGTCCCGGATGGAATTTGTTTCCTGCAGCTGTTGTGAAGAGCTGTGCCAATTCTATGTCTGGGATCCAGGGTTCAAGGCTGGATGAATGGCATCTAATCATCTGAGATCTAAGTGATTGCACATGACATATTTTCAAGGTAGGAGATACCCCTGTATTGTAAACAACTATGAGTTCCTATCTCTAATAGATAAGAGCTCTTATCTTTTATCTAATCTATTAAGAGCAGGGGGAGGTGGAGCTACATTGTATTGTCGGTGTGATTGGGGTTGGCCAGAGGGGATAACAGACACAGGTCACATATCCAAAAATGATAAAAAAATAATAATAATAAAATAAAATAAAATAAATAAAAATGTATGTGCTCGCAAATGTATATATAGGACCAACATTTAAAAAAATAAATAAATTTAAGAGAGAAAAAAAAAAAAGAACTAAAATGAGTTAGCGAAGTTTTTAAAGGACCAAAGTGGTGCAAAAGACTACCTTCCATTTGGGGGAGAGCAGGTAACGAGGTGGTGTATTACAGGTCTTATGCCTATGTTGGAAGTACAGTTTTTCCCATTGTCTTTTGGGTTTTTCTTGTGATGTGTGGGTTCCCATGCATCTTCCTATCACACCCCCTGACCTTCCTCAGGTTGGTAAATATTTGCGGCAGTTAGGTCTTGGAAGAGTTCTTGCATTGGGGATACTTTTGGACCTAGGTCCGGTTTCAAGAAACAGTCCACGTTAGGGGGAGTTGGTAGGGAGGGCCTCACAGCATGAGTCCGCAGGGGAGTTGGCTGTCTTTTCTTGCCCGGGACGAGGTGTGGGTTTGACTGGGTGTCCCTTCTCTTGGGTGCTGGGTACTGGTTCGTTGGGGTTGGAGGTCGATCTTGTTGCCTAATAGATTAAGGACTGAGGGTGAAGTGTTTTAATATAGAGGGAGGTCTGGATGGGATTGAGGGGTGGAGGGATAGTTGGGTTTCCAGAGGGGGGGAAGGGTAAGGTGTATGGAAGGGTTAGGGTGGGAGAAAAGAGAAAAATACATTAGAAATAAAGGGATAATAGAAAGGATAGAAAGTAAAGAAAAAATAGAAAAGAAAAAAATAACCAAGAAAGTGGTGAGAAGAGAGGAGAAAATAGCAAGGGAATGCTGGTTTGCTTGAATGTGTTCAGTGAATAGAGCATGTAGTTTGGGTCTGTACATCGCTGTTACTGCTTCGGTGGTCTGACTGGTCACGTGCTTGAAACCCTAAAAGAAGGTAAACCTAGAGATAAAGTGTATGTTAAAGAGTTTTCTCAGGGCCATCTCGTTGTGCAAACTGGGTATGGTATCTCGTGTGGTATCCCGAGTTGTCATCTTAGCTTGTTCGCCCTTTGTATCCAAGAACGCCTGTGGACAGAAAAGCTTAGAGGTTATTTTAAATATAGTAAGATAGAGGCATTAATACGTAGTGTTATGGTATGTTTCCATTGGAGTCAGTGGTTTGCCTTGGTATTTTTTACCTGTGTTCCTGTATACGATCTCTACAGGATTATTATGGGCCATTATTGTAGAAGGTTGATTACGTACCTGTTCTCTCTATGCTGCTATTCTGGTGTTGCTGTTTTCTTTGTGGTATAATGTGTAGTCGAGAGTTTGTGTTGTTCCTTTTTCATGTGTTTTGGACACTGTTCCCAGGTATATGTTGACTATTACAGTGATTGGAGTTTCTACCCTGTTAGACCCTGTTATTTGATTGTTAAGTATTAGTTGTGATTGAGATGTATGTTCTATGTGCTTCAGAATAGTGCTACCATTCTGTGTTTATCTTTTGTCTTCTGACTTACTTCGTTTAACATAACATGATCTAAGTTCATCCACATTGCTGCAAAATCTGTGATTGTATCATTTCTGACTGCCATGTAATATTCCATTGTGTATAGATACCACATCTTTTTTTTTTTTTTTTTGGTTTTTGGGCCACACCCAGTGACGCTCAGGGGTTACTTCTGGCTATATGCTCAGAAGTCGCTCCTGGCTTGGGGGACCATATGGGACACCGGGGGATCGAACCGCGGTCCGTCCTAGGCTAGCGCTAGCAAGGCAGACACCTTACCTCTAGCGCCACCGCCCGGCCCCTAGATACCACATCTTAATGATCCATTCATCTGTTGTTGGACATCACGGTTGGTTCCAAGATTTGGCTATTATACTGAGTGCTGCAATAAATAGTGGGGTGCACACGTATTTTGGAATGAATGATCTTCCAATTTGGGGGTATATACCTAGGAGTGCAATTGCTGGGTCAAAAGGGAGCTCAATTCTGAGTTCTTTGAGTACTCTCCAGACTGTTCTCCATAGATGTTGGACTAGGGGGCATTCCCACCAGCAGTGGATGAGAGTTCCCTTCATACCGCATCCACGCCAACAAAGATTGTTCTCAGTATTTTTGATGTGAGCCATCCTCACTGGTGTAAGGTGGTATCTCATTGTTGTCTTGATTTGGATCTCTCTGTTGATGAGTGAAGGTGAGCATGTTTTCATGTGTTTGTTAGCCATCCTTCTGTCATCCTCAGAGAAGTGTCTATTCATTTCTTCCTTCCATTTTTATGGCTTTATTTGGTTTTGAGGGGCTCAGTTTTCTGAGTGCTTTGTAAGTTCTAGATATCAGCCCTTTATCTGATATGTCTAGTGAAAAGATTTTTTCCCATTCTGTTAACTGTCTTCTTGCATTAAGTAAGGTTTCTTTCGCCATGCAGAAGCTTTTTAGTTTGATGTAGTCCCATTTGTTTATGTTTGCTGCTAAGGTTCTTGCCATTGGTACTCCATTCTCGAAGACCTTTTTGATATATAGGTCTTCGAGTGTTCTCCCTATTTTATTCTCAATAAACTTTATAGATTTGGGTCTGATTTCAAGGTCTTTGATCCATTTTGAGTTGACTTTTGTATAAGGATTGAGGTATGGGTTGATTTTCACTTTCGTACATGTGGTTTTCCAGTTGTGCCAACACCATTTGTTGAATAGGCTTTCTTTGTTCCATTTCAGATTCTTGCCTCTTTTATCAAATATTAGTTGGCTGTATATCTGGGGGTTTATGTCTGGGAATTCTGTCCTGACCCACTGGTCTGAGGTCCGGTCTCTGTTCCAGTACCATGCTGTTTTGATTACTATGGCTTTATAGTATAGTTTCAAGTTAGGTAAGGAGATTCCACCCAGCTTCTTGTTTTTCAGTATGTGTTTGGCTATCCTGGGTCTTTTGTGGTTCCAGATGAATTTTGTAAATGATTGTTCTAATTCTTTAAAGAATTGTGTCTGGATTTGGATAGGGATTGCATTAAATCTATATAGGAGTTTGGGTAGGATAGTCATTTTGATTATGTTAATTCTACCTATCCATGAGCATGGGATGTTCTTCCATTTCTTTAGATAATCTTCAATTTCTTTCTGGAGTGTTTTGAAGTTTTCCTGGTATAGGTCTTTCACTTCTCTTGTAAGGTTGATTCCTAGATACCTGATATTTTTTGATACTATCTTAAATGGAATTGTATTTTTAATCTCTGTCTCCTCAACTTCATTTTTGTATATAGAAACGCTACTGTCTTTTGTGTATTGACTTTGTATCCAGCCTCTTTGCTGTATTGGCTGATTGTTTCTAGGAGTTTTACTGTGGACTCTTTAGGGTTTTTAATGTATATCATCATATCATAGGCAAATAGAGATAGCTTGTGTTCCTCTTTCCCTATTTGAATTCCTTTGATTCCCTTCTCTTGTCGGATTGCTATTGCTAGAACTTCTAAGGTTATATTGAATAAGAGTGGAGAGAGTGGACAGCCTTGCCTAGTTCCTGACCTTAGTGGGAATGCTTCTAGTTTTTCGCCATTAAGTATAATGTTGGCTGTTGGCTTTTCATATATAGCTGTAACTATCTTGAGGAAAGTTCCTTCTAACCCTATTTTGCTGAGTGTCTTTAACATGAAAGGATGTTGGATTTTGTCAAACGCCTTCTCTGCATCGATTGATATGATCATGTGGTTTTTGTCTTTCGTGTTGTTGATGTGATGTATCAAATTGATTGATTTGCGTATGTTGAACCAACCTTGCATTCCTGGTATGAATCCCACTTGGTCGTGATGTATGATCTTTTTGATGAAGTGTTGGATTCGGTTTGCTAAGATTTTGTTAAGTATCTTTGCATCTATGTTCATTAGTGAGATTGGTCTGTAGTTTTCTTTTTTGGTGGTGTCTTTGCCTTCTTTGAGAATGAGTGTGATATTAGCCTCATAAAAGGAGTTGGGGAGGATTCCTGTTTTTTCTATGGTTTGGAAAAGCCTATGGAAATGTGGTAGTAAGTCTTCTTAAAATGTTTGATAGAATTCACCTGTAAATCCATCTGGGCCTGGGCTTTTGTTCTTAGGGAGTTTTTTTAATTACATCTTCAATTTCCTCTGAGGTGATTGGTCTGTTTAGGCTTTCTAGATCTTCCTTTTCCAGTCTTGGAAGAGGGTGTTTGTCTAAGAATCTGTCGATTTCTACTGGGTTCTCTAGCCTAGTTGAGTATAGTTGTTCATAGTATGATCTCATGATATGTTGTATTTCTTGGGGTTCTGTTGTAATCTCTCCGCTTTCATTTGTGATCCTGCTGATTTGGGTGTTTTCCCTCTTTTTTTTGGTGAGTTTTGCCAATGGTTTGTCTATCTTGTTTATTTTTTCAAAAAACCAACTCCTGGTCTCATTGATTTTTTGTATTGTTTTCTTGGTTTCTATGTTGTTTATTTCTGCTCTGGTTTTTATTATTTCTTGTCTTCTGGTTGTGGTTGGATTTCTCTGTTGCTGTTGTTCCAATTCTTTGAGGTGATCTTTTAAACTGTTGGTTTTGTTATTTTCCTGTTTCTTGACGTAGGCCTGTATTGCTATGAGTTTCCCCCTAATTACTGCTTTTGCTGTGTCCCATAAATTTTGACATGTTGTCTCTTCATTGTCATTTGTCTCAAGGAATCTTTTTATTTCTTCTTTGAGTTGTTCTTTGATCCAGCTGTTGTTGAGCAGCATGTTGTTTAATCTCCAGGTACTAGTTTTTCTCCATTGCTTCTTCTTGACATCAATTTTAACCTCTGTTGCATAGTGATCTGAAAGGGTACTTCTTATGATCCTTACCTTTGTGGTCTTATATAGGTTGGCTTTGTATCCTAATACATGGTCTATTCTGGAGAAGGTTCCATGTGGGTTTGAGAAGAATGTGTATTCTGCTTTCTGGGGATGGAGGGCTCTATATAAATCTATTAGCCCTAAATCTTCTAATTTTTCATTTAGAGCTCTTATTTCTTTACTATTTTTCTGTTTGGTGGATCTGTCCAGTGGTGATAGTGGAGTATTGAGGTCCCCTACTATTATCACATTTCCCTTCATGTGTTTCTCCAGGTTTGCCAGTAGTTGCCTCACATATTTTGCTGACTCTACATTAGGTGCATAGATATTGACCAGGGTTAGTGTTTCTTGATCTAATGTTCCCCTGATTAGTAAGTAGTGTCCCTCTTTGTCTCTGATCACTTTCTTGAGGTTAAATACAATTTGGTCTGATATAAGGATGGCTGTCCCTGCTCTTTTTTGTTTTCCATTGGCCTGAATAATTACTTTCCATCCTTTTATTCTAAGCCTGTGCTTATCCTGTAACTGTAGGTGTGTTTCTTGCAGACAGCAGAAGTCCGGTTTATTTTTCCTAACCCAGTTCTCTACTATGTGTCTTTTAAATGGAGAGTTTAGTCCGTTCACATTTGGGAAATTATTGATAGAGAGGACTGGTGTGCAGTTGTATTGTGTGGAGTGGTTGTTTTTACAATCGGGGGTTTGGATTGTGTAATTCATCTCTGAGTAAGTCGCTTAGGATCGGCTTAGTTTGCACAAATAGTTCAAGTTCGTTCATGTTTGAGAATGTTTTTAGTCTGCCCTCCCATATGAATGATAGTTTTGCTGGGTATTGGACCCTGGGTTGGAAATTTCTTTCATTCAGTCGTGTAAATATGTCATTCCACTGTCTTCTTGCTTGAATTATTTCAAATGGAAGATCCGGTTTGATTCTTATGTCCTTTCCTTTTTACTTGAGGGTTTTTTCTCCCTTATTGCTTTCAGGAGTTCCTCTTTCTCTTTGTTTTTTGCCATTTGGATTATTATGTGTCTTGGTGTGGGTTTATTAGGGTCTATTTTATTAGGGACCCTCTTGACTTCCTGGATTTGTGCTGAAGTGTCTTTCCAGAGGGTGGGAAAGTTCTCTGTTATTATCTCCCTGACTACCTGTTCTTCCTTCTTCCCTATTTCCTCCCCTTCTGGTATACCCACAATCCTTAGATTGTTTCTTTTGTCCTTGTTCATTAGATATTGGATTTTTTTCCAATGCTTTGCCTTTTATTTCTTTGTTGGTTTCTTTATTATTTTTTGATTGCAGTTTTCCTTCGAGTTCTTCGATGTGCTTCTCCAACTCTGTGTTTCTGCTCGTAAGGCTTGTTTCCTTGTCTTTTAATTCCTTCACTTCTTTTTGTATGGAATCTCTCATGTTCTTTGACATTTCTTCTTTAATTTGGCTGATCCATTCGTCCATGGATTTCTTATACTCGGTTGCTAGGGTTTCTTTCAATTCTTTTATTAATTCTTGCTTTTCTTTCCTCATGACTGCTTTTAGGTCTTCTTCCCGTGGATCTGTGCGTTTTGGTGGACTTGGAAATTTGATAGGGTTTGTCATGGTGTCTCCAGTTATTAGAGATCTCCTTGATTTACGCATTGTTCTTTGTATTTAATGGTGTATTTTGGAGTGCTGTGGCTTCTAATTTTGGCCTGCTTTGGTCCCCTTCCTGATGGTGTTTCTAGAGGGGCCTGTTGGGTGGGTTTGTTGAGCCTAGCCCTTTCTTCTCCACTTTGCCAGTGTTAGCCAAAGACACACTGGATTAATGCCCCTGACATCCCATTTGGTTTCCAGAACATGAAACAATTTCTAAATCCATAGCCAAGTATATCAACTGCACGTCTCCTGGTGTGTCCCAAAAACTATAAAGGAAACTCAAAAGCTCATAAATAATACAAAAATTTCAAAATGAATAAATCTCTATATTTTATTCTAAAACTCTAAAATTCTAAATTCTATAATTCTTAATTCTATATTCTAAATTCTCATTTTTTTATTCAAAAACTAAATTCTAAAATTGATTCTAATATTCGATAATTCAAATTTTCATTCTAAATTCTAAAATTCTAAATTCTATATTCTAAAAATTCTAAATTCTAAATTTAAAAATGTTAAATTCTAAATTTCTAGAAATTTAAATTCTAAAATTCCAAATGTTTAAAATTCTAACTACTATTCTAAAATTCTAAATTACATGGGCCAGTGTCATGGCGCAAGTGTAGGCATCTGCCTGGCCAGTGCTAGCCTAGGTCAGACTGTGGTTTCATGCCCCAGCATCCCATTTGGTTCCCAAAACACGGAAAAATTTCTGAGTCCATAGCCAGGTATGTCAACTGCAGGTCACCTGGTGTGGCCCAAAAACTATAAAGGAAACTCAAAAACCCATAAATAATAGAAAACATTCTACTACAGATTCTATTTTTTCCACCTGTTGTACCTTGGCTGCTTTAGTGTCTCTACTTCTGTATTTATTATCTCGCCATTATATATTAGATCTCATGATCTGCCTCTTTATGATCAAATATTCTACTGAAGAAATGAATAGGCATTGAGTTATTTGCAAAAAGTAAACAATCTTTAGGAACCATATCTTACCATCATTATTTTCTTGGAATTAAAAAAAAGACTCTAGTCTTTGAATTAAAATTTTATGACATCTTATATAATAAAAAAGACTCTAGTCTTTGAATTAAAATTTTATGACATCATATACTAAAAAAGACTAGTATTTGAATTAAAATTTTATGACATCTTATATACTAAAATCTAAGTCTTAAGGAAATATGAGGAGCTTTCAGATTTTGGATAATCTGAGAATGCTTCCTAGAAGAAGAAGCTGAGGAACTGCTGATGTGGGACTTGTCAAAGGAGACAAGGGTCTTGTCACAGAAAGGAACTTGTGGAAAGAGAGTCAGCATAGGGCAGAAATGGTGATGGGAGCTCTGAAAAATATGAAGATGACATATATTTGTGAAGAGGCTAAATGATAAGGTGTTCTCAGAATGGTGGAAGAGATAGAAGCAAAAGTGGATTGGAGTGAGAAGGATCCCACCCCACACTTTGGCATTAAGTAGGTCTTTGTCTACCCATAATAAAGCATTGTATCTGGAGGTATGCAAATAATCTAGCAGTTCAGGTGACGGTATAGAATGAGAAAGGAAACAAGTCAGAAAAAGGAAGTGAGAAGAAAGTTTACTGTTAGTAATATTCAGCGGGTCTTTACTCAAAAATGTATCCCTGTGCCATGTTTTCCCTTTTTTTTTAATGAAGTTGATTAGAGTGTCTAGATCAGGCCCTGGCCTTGCCTTTTCAACTGACTCTCTTCCCCACTCCACCTCTGCTCTTGTGCATTAGACACACCACACATCTAGTGAGGCTAGGAGAGACTTCTCTCTTGGCATTTGCTTTGCATAGATAGCTTTCCTCAAGCTGTGGGCTTCCCATATGCATAAGAGACATTCCTTGTATAGAATAGTTCCCACAAACCATGTTTTGCCATTTACTGTGGTTATGTTTACTTCCATTTTACTTGCAGTTTACTGGATTGGAAGGAGAGGAAGTGCTTGGAGCACACACTTCACACACTTGATTTTGCTGTAGATTGTTATAGCCTACTTTCGGACAGCAGAGGGTGCTATTGAACAGATAAATATTCATCAGTAAAAGGAATGGCTGAAATTCATGTTCCTGAATTGTTAGTCATTTAAAAGATAATCCTAACTTCATAACCATAAATAACTTTTTATAAAATTATAGCAGTAAATTCCTTCATCACAATAGCCTTACTCAATGTCATTCGCCCAAACTTTCCAATCATGTGACACAAAGTGACAGGATGGATCAGGGATTTGAACCTATCTTATGTCTACAGGATACACATCTGATTAGTTTGTTTGGAAAAACACAGACTGAAAGAAAAATATTGGAAAACCACGTAGCAGGAAAAAAATCTCCCTGACAAAGTCTAGGATGGCCATACTTATATGAAGTAATATTGATATTTTAATTTTTATATTAATATATTTATTTAAACACCTTGATTACAAATATGATCATAGTTGGGTTTCAGTTATACAAAGAACACCCCCCTTCACCGGTGCCAACATTCCCACCACCAGCATCCCAAATCTCCCTCCTCCCCACCCCACCCCCACCTGTACTCTAGACAGGCTTACCACTTCCTTCATTCACATCATAGATTTTTAAATTTAAACACTATAGGGACAGGAATAGTTGCATAAAAGGAATGAATCAATACATTTAGAAGAAATAAAACTTAACCACATATTTATCTAATAGCTATCAAAATATTTAAAACTACTGAAAGACATAGAGAAAAAACTTTCTTTCTTTCTTTATTTATTTTTTAATTTATTTAAACACCTTAATTACATAAATGATTGTGTTTGGGTTTCAGTCATGTAAAGAACACCACCCATCACCAGTGCAACATTCCCATCACCAATGTCCCAAGTCTCCCTTCGCCCCACCCGACCCCCGCCTGTACTCTAGATAGGCTCTCCATTTTCCTCATACATTCTCATTATTAGGACAGTTCAAAATGTAGTTATTTCCCTAACTGAACTCATCAATCTTTGTGGTGAGCTTCCTGAGGTGAGCTGGAACTTCCAGCTCTTTTCTCTTTTGTGTCTGAAAATTATTATTACAAGGGTGTCTTTCATTTTTCTTAAAACCCATAGATGAGTGAGACCATTCTGCGTTTTTCTCTCTCTCTCTGACTTATTTCACTCAGCATAATAGATTCCGTGTACACCCATGTATAGGAAAATTTCATGACTTCACCTCTCCTGACAGCTGCATAATATTCCATTGTGTATATGTACCACAGTTTCTTTAGCCATTCGTCTGTTGAAGGGCATCTTGGTTGTTTCCAGAGTCTTGCTATGGTAAATAGTGCTGCAATGAATATAGGTGTAAGGAAGGGGTTTTTGTATTGTAGTTTTGTGTTCCTAGGGTATATTCCTAGGAGTGGTATAGCTGGATCATATGGGAGCTCGATTTCCAGTTTTTGGAGGAATCTCCATATCGCTTTCCATAAAGGTTGAACTAGATGGCATTCCCACCAGCAGTGGATAAGAGTTCCTTTCTCTCCACATCCCTGCCAACACTGTTTATTCTCATTCTTTGTGATGTGTGCCATTCTCTGGGGTGTGAGGTGGTATCTCATTGTTGTTTTGATTTGCATCTCCCTGATGATTAGTGATGTGGAACATTTTTTCATGTGTCTTTTGGCCATGTGTATTTCTTCTTTGTCAAAGTGTCTGTTCATTTCTTCTCCCCATTTTTTGATGAGTTTAGATGTTTTTTTCTTGTAAAGTTCTGTCAGTGCCTTGTATATTTTGGAGATTAGCCCCTTATCTGATGGGTATTGGGTGAATAGTTTCTCCCACTCAGTGGGTGGCTCTTGTATCCTGGGCACTATTTCCTTTGAGGTGCAGAAGCTTCTCAGCTTAATATATTTCCATCTGTTAATCTCTGCTTTCACTTGCTTGGAGAGTGCAGTTTCCTCCTTGAAGATGCCTGTAATGTCCTGGAGTGTTTTGCCTATGTGCTGTTCTATATATCTTATGGTTTTGGGGCTGATATCGAGGTCTTTAATCCATTTGGATTTTACCTTCGTACATGATGTTAGCTGGGGGTCTAAGTTCAATTTTTTGCAAGTGGCTATTCAGTTGTGCCAACACCACTTGTTGAAGAGGCTTTCCCTGCTCCATTTAGGATTTTCCTGCACCTTTATCAAAAATTAGGTGGTTGTATGTCTGGGAAACATTTTCTGAGTATTCAAGCCTATTCCCATGATCTGAGGACCTATCCTTATTCCAATACCATGCTGTTTTGATAACTGTTGCTTTGTAGTACAGTTTAAAGTTGGGGAAAGTAATTCCTCCCATATTCTTTTTCCCAATGATTGCTTTAGCTATTAGAGGGTGTTTATTGTTCCAAATGAATTTCAAAAGTGTCTGATCCACTTCTTTAAAGACTGTCATGGGTATCTTTAGAGGGAGGGCATTAAATCTATATAATGCCTTGGGGAGTATTGCCATTTTGATGATGTTAATCCTGCCAATCCATGAGCAGGGTATGCGTTTCCATTTCCGTGTGTCCTCTCTTATTTCTTGGAGCAGAGTTTTATAGTTTTCTTTGTATAGGTCCTTCACATTTTTAGTCAAGTTGATTCCAAGATATTTGAGTTTGTGTGGCACTATTGTGAATGGGGTTGTTTTCTTAATGTCCATTTCATCCTTATTACTATTGGTGTATAGAAAGGCCATTGATTTTTGTGTGTTAATTTTGTAGCCTGCCACCTTGCTATATGAGTCTATTGTTTGTAGAAGCTTTTTGATAGAGTCTTTAGGGTTTTCTAAGTAGAGTATCATGTCATCTGCAAACAGTGAGAGCTTGACTTCTTCCTTTCCTATCTGGATTCCCTTGATATCTTTTTCTTGCCTAATCGCTATAGCAAGTACTTCCAGTGCTATGTTGAATAGGAGTGGTGAGAGAGGACAGCCTTGTCTTGTGCCAGAATTTAGAGGGAAGGCTTTCAGTTTTTCACCATTGAGGATAATATTTGCCACTGGCTTGTGGTAGATGGCCTTCACTATATTGAGAAAGGTTCCCTCCATTCCCATCTTGCTGAGAGTTTTGATCAAGAATGGGTGTTGGACCTTATCAAATGCTTTCTCTGCATCTATTGATATGATCATGTGGTTTTTATTTTTCTTGTTATTGACGTTGTGTATTATGTTGATAGATTTATGGATGTTAAACCAGCCTTGCATTCCTGGGATGAAACCTACTTGATCGTAGTGGATGATCTTTTTAACGAGGCATTGAATCCTATTTGCCAGGATTTTGTTGAGGATCTTTGCATCTGCATTCATCAGTGATATTGGTCTGTAATTTTCTTTTTTGGTAGTGTCTCTGTCTGGTTTAGGTATCAAGGTGATGTTGGCTTCATAAAAGCTATTTGGAAGTGTTTCTGTTTGTTCAATTTCATGAAAGAGTCTTGCCAAGATTGGCAGTAGTTCCTCTTGGAAAGTTTGATAGATTTCATTACTGAATCCATCTGGACCTGGGCTTTTGTTTTTCGGCAGACATTTGATTACTGTTTTAATTTCATCAATGGTGATGGGGGTGTTTAGATATGCTACATCCTCTTCCTTCAACCGTGGAAGAGTATAAGAGTCCAAGAATTTATCCATTTCTTCCAGTTTCTCATTTTTAGTGGCGTAGAGTTTTTCAAAGTAGTTTCTAATTACCCTTTGAATCTCTGTCATATCAGTAGTGATCTCTCCTTTTTCATTCCTGATACGAGTTATCAAGTTTCTCTCTCTTTCTTTGTTAGGTTTGCCAGTGGTCTATCAATCTTGTTTATTTTTTCAAAGAACCAACTTCTGCTTTCGTTGATCTTTTGGTTTGTTTTTTGAGTTTCCACTTCGTTGATTTCTGCTCTCAGCTTTGTTATTTCCTTCTGTCTTCCTATTCTTGGGTCCTTTTGTTGAGCATTTTCTAGTTCTATTAGCTGTGTCATTAAGCTACTCAGGTAAGCTCCTTCTTCCTTTCTGATGTGTGCTTGCAAAGCTATAAATTTTCCTCTCAGTACTGCTTTTGCTGTGTCCCATAAGTTCTGATAGTTTGCGTCTTTCTTGTCATTTGTTTCCAGGAACCTTTTGATTTCCTCCTTGATTTCATCTTGGACCCACTGGTTATTGAGTATGAGGCTGTTTAACTTCCAGGTGTTAAAGTGTTTCTTCTGAGTCCCTTTGGAGTTCACAAATAATTTCAAAGCCTTGTGGTCAGCGAAGGTAGTCTGCAAAATGTCTATCCTCTTGATCTTATGGAGGTATGTTTTATGTGCCAGCATGTAGTCTATCCTGGAGAATGTCCCATGTACATTGGAGAAGAATGTGTATACAGGTTTCTGGGGATGGAGTGTCCTATATATCCACTAGGCCTCTTTCTTCCATTTCTCTCCTGAGGTCTAGTATATTCTTGTTGGGTTTCAGTCTGGTTGACCTATCCAGTGTTGACAAAGCCGTGTTGAGGTCTCCCACAATTATTGTGTTGTTGTTGATATTATCTTTCAGATTTGTCAACAGTTGTATTAAATATTTTGCTGGCCCCTCATTTGGTGCATATATGTTTAGGAGAGTGAATTCTTCCTGCTCTACGTACCCCTTGATTAATATAAAATGTCCATCTTTGTCCCTTACAACCTTCCTGAGTATAAAGTTTGCATTATCTGATATTAGTATGGCCACTCCAGCTTTTTTATGGGGGTTGTTTGCTTGGATAATTTTTCTCCAGCCTTTTATTTTAAGTCTATGTTTGTTCTGACTATTCAGGTGTGTTTCTTGTAGGCAGCAGAAGGTTGGATTGAATTTTTTGATCCATTTAGCCACTCTGTGTCTCTTAAATGGTGCATTTAGTCCATTGACGTTGAGAGAAAGAATTGTTCTGGGATTTAATGCCATCTTTATTTCAAAATTTGGTGTGTCTTTTGGTTAGTCTTGTCTTAGATTAGGTCTTTCAGTTTTTTTCTTAAGACTGGTTTTGTGGGGCTTGGCGGTGGCGCTGGAGGTAAGGTGCCTGCCTTGCCTGCGCTAGCCTAGGACGGACCGCGGTTCGATCCCCCGGCGTCCCATATGGTCCCCCAAGCCAGGAGCGACTTCTGAGCCAATAGCCAGGAGTAACCCCTGAGCGTCACCGGGTGTGGCCCCCCCAAAAAAAAACCAAAAAAAAAAAAAACCAAAAAAAAAAAAAAAAGACTTGTTTTGTGTCTGTGAAGTTTCTGAGCTGTTATTTGTTTGTGAAGCCATGTATTCTTCCGTCAAACCGGAAAGTGAGTTTTGCTGGGTATAGTATTCTGGGTGAAGCATTCATTTCATTCAGTCTTGTCACAATATCCCACCACTGCTTTCTGGCATTGAGTGTTTCTGGTGACAGGTCTGCTGTAAATCTCAGGGAAGCTTGCTTGAACGTAATTTCCCCTTTTTATCTTGCTGTTTTCAGAATTCTGTCTCTATCTGTGGGATTTGTCATTGTGACTAGGATGTGTGTTGGGGTGGTTTTTCTGGGGTCTCTTTTGGTTGGTACTCTTCGGGCATGCAGGATTTGATCACATATATTCTTTAGCTCTGGAAGTTTCTCTTTAATGATGTTCTTGACCGTTGATTCTTCCTGGAAATTTTCTTCCTGGGTCTCTGGGACTCCAATGATTCTTAAGTTGTTTCTGTTGATCTTATCATAGACTTCTATTTTCATCTGTTTTCATTCTTTGACTAATTTTTCCATTGTCTGCTCATTTGCTTTAAGTTTTTTGTCCAATCGCTCCTGCTGTATGGAATTGTTATGTATCTCATCTTCCACAGCATCAAGTCTATTCTCAGCTTCTGATACCCTGTCCCAGAGCTTATCTATTTTGTCATTCACTTCGTTTACTGACTTTTTCAGTCCTGTTAGTTGACATGTTATTTCAGTTTGGAGTTTTGTCATTTCTGTCTTCATATTTTCTTGGTTCTTATTAGTGTTCTGTTCAACTCGATCCATGGTTTCTTGGAGTCCATTGAGCATCTTCCATATTGCTAGTCTAAAGTCCTTATCTGAGAAGTTGATTAGTTGGTTGGTCATTATCTGGTCCTCAGAATTGTCATCTTCATTCTCTATGTCTGATGCTGGCCTGCGTTGTTTCCCCATTGTCACACTTGTATTGTGGGTTTTTCTACGTGTTGTGGTGGTATTCATTGTCTATATGATGCAGGCAGCACACTCCTCTGGCTCCTCCCTCTCTGGATGGGCTGACTTGCCTCTAAGTGAGGGGAGTCCTCCGTGGATGAAGCCTCACACTGGGTCAAATCTTAGGCCCGAGCATGCAACAGAGAAGACAGTCTGGAGAGAATTGTTTGCTTCTGTGATATAGCGCCGTTCTTAGTGTGATTTTTCCTTCTTGTTGCAATGGAGTTCTTTCCTTAGAAAGAGTGCACAGCCGCGTAGCGAAGCGGAGCGGCCGTGCTCTGCTGGAGCCTCTTTTTGCCCCACTCGCAAGAGTTTCACGCAAGAGGACAGTAGACAGACATAGACAGGTCACACTCACAGTTTTTCACAGTTGGGCCCCACTGGGCCGGTGTACTTTCGCGAATTTTCCCCGCCTGGTGTCACACACAGGGAGCCGGCTTTTGCAAAGCTTTGCTAGTTTTTCATCAAAACACAATCTTACCCAAGTGCTTGCACTAATAGAATCTGCTCCGAGAAAAAACTTTATAATAACATAATAGTAGTAAAACATTTTAACTTTCTTAATTCAACTGGTTGTTGGATAACTCAACTTGACAAAATCTCAACGAGATCTGGCCATTCATGAAGGAAAAGAATTAATGGAATGAGCCTAAGAGGCATATATAGGACCTTTCATTCCCATATACTAAGTATATATTTTTCTCTAGTGCATAAGAGACATTCTTCAAGGGAGAACATATTGGGTCATAAACATATATTTATAAAATCCAGTATTAACTACCCTCTTACAGCAGCCTCTTAAAATTTCACACACTAAAAATGGAAATTAATCTCAAATATGAATGGGAAAAACTTGAACACCTGCAAATTAAGCAAAGATAAATAGAAAGTATTTCTCATCTTACGAGCAACATATTGATGTATAGAAGAAATAATTTAGAGATACAGTGTTAAAATATTTCACAAATTAAATTTTAATCTTATATCAGCTTTCAAAATAGTATTTTTCTTGGTTTGTTTTTTTGGGCCACACCTGGTGATGCTCAGGAGTTACTTCTGGCTATGTTCAGAAATCGCTCCTAGCTTAGGGGACCATATGGGAGCCA
Source organism: Suncus etruscus (assembly GCF_024139225.1). Lineage (NCBI taxonomy): Eukaryota > Metazoa > Chordata > Mammalia > Eulipotyphla > Soricidae > Suncus > Suncus etruscus. The sequence goes on from NC_064858.1 coordinate 81,532,169, forward strand.
GGGATAGAACCGTGGTCAATCCCATGCTATCAGAGGCAAGGCCGATTCCTTACTGCCTGAGCCACCAATTCTGGCCCCTATAATAGTAAATTTTTGAAAAAAGTATAATTGTTACAGAGATTGTGAAGTTATTTGGCCCCCATGATACATATATATCATGTGACCAATTTATAAATCAATCAGTCAATATCTACATGATCTATTTTTTTGTATTTAAGCAATATGAAATCTGAGGAGGATTTTTACCAGTATGACTTTATATTGTTTATATATATTTATATTGCTGCAATGTTTGGGCAAAATTTGGAATATGATCAATATTTAGACTTTCTATATTTGAAATTTTGACTTCTAATACTTTTTATGGAAAATGATATGACATATTGTTTCTTTTTTAAAAATATATGTTAAAAAATCATAGTATCCTCATTCTAAAATGTTAAGCTTATTCTAAACTTCCTTTTGTTTCAATATAGTTAAGTCTGAGGCCAAAGCAGCTCTAACTTCAGATTTCCTTGACACATATAACGAATATAATGACATTAATATTCCTGAGGCAGAAAGTAAACAAGGAAGTTACACTTTGTATCACAGTTTTTATTTACACAAATAAAAACACTGAATTGAACTCAGTCAGAGGGACACATTGACCTTTCTGCCTCTGATCCTACTTACTAAAATGTTCCTGAATTTCATTTTCTATCTACCTTTCCTTTAGTTTAATCCTTTCACCAAGTTATTTTCATTAAAATTAAACCATATAGAACTGGAGGTTTTTTCTTTTTCAAAAATAAAATTCTCAAGTCAGAATGGACAACTCTCAGGAGACAACTTGGACTGTGCTTTTCAAACTCCTATATTGGAAACTTCACAACAAATATAGTATACTATACTAATATGATATAATATGATATAATGTGAAATATGATATAGTATAAATATATCAATCAATACTACACTATATAAAATATGTACTAATCAAGATAGACAGAACTCTAGTAATCCAAACTTTAGGTACACATACATAGAGCTGCTTAGTTGCTTAAATAATCAATAAATCTAAGTTGGTCCATTTATCCTGAAGACAAATCATCAAGGAAGTGAAATGCTAAATTTTAGCCTGTTATATTTGTTCAACAATAATTGTTTTATTTTGTTCTAACTTCCTCTAAAGAAGTAAACAAGAGAGCTCACTCAGATGGTCTCAATATTAGTTCTGCATGCAGAAGTCCTGGGTTCCATCCCCAGCATCACATGAGCCTCAAGCACTTCAAACACCTTTACAAAGTGTCTGCTGAGTACAGAAAGGTATGCCCCTGTTCCCCAAAAGTGATGACATTTCCCTTTTAACCTGAATGCAGCTTTCTATAGTTCTACAGTATGCTTCCAGAGCAGAAGGGTATTCCTGGTCAAGAAGCATCTCTGTGTCAGATGGAAAAGAAAAGACCCTAAACAAGGTATCTGTGTTTGCCAGAAATGCAGCCATGCTAGGTGACCACTGTGGCCATGACAATTCTTTATTTTCTTATATATAATTCTTATTTTGACCATATTGACATATTGACATATCTTTCACAGTAGTCTTTTAGATACATATTAACATTGAATCAGGGGAGTTCCCATCAACAAATTTGTCCTCCCTCCACCCCTGTCCCCATTCTGCATCCCATATTCCCCACCCTCCCCCTCTCCCTGGCTACTAGAATAAATGGTCCCCTCTGTGTCTAGCTTACTATTTAGTGATCATATATCTGTTTGGTCCTTGTACCCTCCATATTTTTTCCTCTATTTGAGAAGCAAAACTAAATAGTTCAAGTTATGTGGTTTTGTTTGAATGAAAGAATAGCAAAAAAAAATGGGGTAAAAACTAAATAAACCAAAAATGGGCAGAGTCCTTCTAGAGGCTTTCAACCTCAGTTTGAGAGAGGACAGGAAAAAGGGAATTGAAACACCACAACAATACAAAAAGAAATATCAAACAAAATATCCAGTGAACACTACAGTAATTAAGACAAGCACCACACAATAGTTTCGGTCCTGAGATAAAATCATGCCAGAGCGCAAAAAGAAAGAGAAAGATAAAATAAAATAAAATAAAATTGGAGACATCAACTTTAATATCTACACCAAAACAAAGAAGTCAAAAAATAAATATATTGATAAAAAGATTATTTTGTGCTTTTATTTCTTTTTCTGCATAGGCACAGTTAATATTGGGGGCATTAGAGAGGGAATTCCCTTGGCCTAGGAGATACAGATTTCTCCATCCTTGAAGTATACTGTCATGGGATTAACTATAGACTCCTTGCATGTTCATTTGCTCTCCCCTTGGTGCTTTCATGGTGTATGTAAGACTTCTGCTTCGTCATGGGTGGTAAAATCAGACCTCTGTATCTAGAGATTTTGGTGTCTGCACAGGTCAAGGAATGGAGCTTATGATGACGTCTTTCTTTGTGGTTCTAGCAGTTCTGTTCCTTCAGTGTCGTTTTAATCCATCTTCTGTAGTTGGTGTTCTTGGTCATTGCGCTGCTCCTAGGATGGAGCCTGGGATAGAGTCTTTCGTTATGTTTCCAGAAGACCCATGCAGTTGTGATTGTCTCAGTCAGACCTCTGGAATTAGAGATCTTGGTTGTCGTACAAATCATAGGCCAAAACCTAGGCTAGAACTTTATTATTGGTCCCAGGATGTGTACTGTCCAGTCATGGTTGTAACAACCAGTCATCTGTAGATAGTGATCTTGGCTTTTGCACAGACCCAAGGGTGACAAATCTTCTGATTTTGACTTATTGTTGGCTGGTGAGGAAGGACAACCTGCTCTTAGATCAAGTTGTTCCCATTTCCTCATTGTCAGAACATTTCCTCATTGTCAGAATATTATTTTAGAACTGGCACATGTTGGTATCAGAGCAATATTAAGGATGTCCCGAAGGGGGTTTGCTTCCTGGAGCCTTTGTGGAGAACTGTGTCATTTCTATGTCTGGGATCCAGGAGTCAAGGCTGGACAGTCGTTGTCTAATTCTCTGTGGTCTAAGTTGGATCCTTGAACATATGTTCAAGGTGGGAGATGCCCCTGTGTGTAAAAAAGTATGAGTGCTTATCTCTGGTAGATAAGAGCTTGTTTTTATGTGTAAGATTTCCCCCCCCTTTTTTTTATGCCTTTGCAGGAAGAAATTGTGCTACATTATATTGTTGGTGGATTTCGGGTTGGAAAGAGTAGAAAACAGAAACAAGACAAAAAATAAAATAAATCTACTCGGGCCTGGAGAGATAGCACTGCGGCGTTTGCCTTGCAAGCAGCCGATCCAGAACCAAAGGTGGTTGGTTCAAATCCCAGTGTACCATATGGTCCCCTGTGCCTGCCAGGAGCTATTTCTGAGCAGACAGCCAGGAGTGACCCCTGAGCACTTCCGGGTGTGGCCCAAAAACCAATATATATATTTACTCACACACACATATATATAAAGAAAAAAGGTTTTTAAAAATTAAATTAAAAATTAATTAAAGGAACAAAATGATTCAGGAAATTACATTTGAGGAAAAACAGGTTAAGATGTAGTGTTATGTAGGTCTTATACTTATGATGAAAATATGGGTTACCCTATTGTTATTTGAGATTTTCTTGTGAGGTGTGGGCTCCAGGGTACCTTTTCATCACACACCCTGGCCCTCTTGACATTGTGAAAAGATTTGCGGCAGGGAAGTCTTTGGGTAGAGTTCTTTCAGTGGGGATACTTTTGGAACTAAGTCCAGTTAGATAGAGGTGATAAGGAGGGCAACACAGCATGAGTCAGTAGGGATGTTGGTTGTATTTTCTTGCCTGGAAAGAGGTATGGATTTGAGTGGATGTCTCTTCACTTGGGTTCTGGGTACTGGTTCGTTGGGGTAGGAGGTCGGTTTTGATGCCTAATGGATTAAGAAGTGAGGGTGAAGAGTTTTAAAAAGGTGGGAAATCAGGGATGGGATTGAGAGGTGAAGGGATAGTCAGATTTCTGAAGGGGAGAGAGAGGATAGTATATGGGAGGGGCTATATAGAGTATAGGTCGTGGTTATTTATAATTTAGGTTTGGCTCTCAAGGAGGATTTCTATCTCTGTGTGCTCCTGCTCACATATAAACATATAAAAGTTAGCTTAGGTATATATTAATGAAAAGAGGGGGGAGAGCAAGAGATAGCTGAGTACAGAAAGAAAGTAAATATAGTTCATGTAAGGTAAAGAAACTAATAGATCAACTTTTGGATACATATAGATTTCGTATCTCGAGTACTAACCATTGTCTTAGTGAAGTCTATCTATATAGGTGTTTGCATTGTTTTCCGCAGCACGTTATATATCAGCTTTCCTTTCCTATAGAGGAGATAACCATGTAGCTTTTATTTGACATGAATTGAATTGATGATAATGAGGAGGAAAAGGTAGAAGAGGGAGAAAAGAAGAGAGAAAAATAAATAAATAAATAAACAAAAGAAGTAGTGAGAAGAGAAGAGACAATAGCAAGGGAATGTTAGTTTGCTTGAACGTGTTCAATGATAGTCCCTGTAGTATAAGTCTGTACGTCACAGTTGCTGCTTTGGTGGTCTGGCTGGTCACGTGCTTCAGGTCCTAAAGGAGGGCATGACCTAGAGATTAAAGGTATGTTATAGAGTTTTATCAAGACATTTTCATAGTGCAAGCTGAGTATGGTATCTCATGTGACTGAGCACCATGGTGCCACTTTAGGTTGTCCACCCTTTGCATCCAAGAACCCCTATGGACAGAAAAAATGAGAAGTCATTTTAAACATAGTAAAGTTAAGGCATTAAAACATAGTGTTTTAAAATGTTTTCATTGGAGTCAGTAATTTTTCATCGTAATCTTTACCTGTAATCCTGTATAATATCCCTAAGAAATTATTATGGGTCTTTGTAGTAAAAGGCTGATTACATACCTATGCTCTCTACTCTGCTGTTTTTGCTGTTGCTGGTTTCTTTAGGGTATAATGTGTAGTCGGACATTGTTGTTTCTCTTTCATTTGTTTTGGGCACTACTCCCCAGTATATGGTAATTATTACAGTGTTTGGAGTTTCTACCCTGTTAAACCCTGCTATTTGACCATGGAGTATTGTATGTACATATGTTGTATCGGTACTTCAGAATAGTGCTATCATTCTGTGTTTATCTTTCATCTTCTGGCTTACTTCATTTAACATAATATTTTCTAGGACCATCCACATTTCTGCAAAGTCTGTGATTCTATAATTCTAACTGCCATGTAGTATTCCATTGTGTATAGATGCCACATCTTAATGATCCACTCCTCTGTTGTTGGACATCGAAGTTAATTCCAAGACTTAGTTATTATACTGAGTACTGCGATAGTGGGGTGCACACATACTTTGGAATAAATGTCCTTCTGTCTTGGGGGTAGATACCTAGGATAGTTGCTGGGTCAAATGACACCTCAATTCTGAGTTCCTTGAGCACTCTCCGGACTGTTTTCCATAGGGGTTGGACTAGGGGGCATTCTCAAAAGCAGTGGATGAGATTTCCTTTCATACCGCATCCCCGCCAACATAGATTGTTCCCGTTATTTTTGATGTGAGCCATCCTCACTGGTGTAAAGTGGTACCTCATTGTTGTATTGATTTGGATTTCCCTAATGATGAGTGAAGGTTAGCATGTTTTCATGTGTTTGTTAGCCATCTTTCGGTCTTCCTCGGAGAAGTGTCTATTCATTTCATCTCCCCATTTTTCTATGGCTTTATTTGGCTTTGGGGGACTCGGCTTTCAGAGTGCTTTGTATATTCTGGATATCAGCCCTTTTTCTGACGTGTTGAGTGCCAATATTTTTTTCCATTCAGTTAAGTGTTTTCTTATATAAAGTAGGGTTTCTTTCACCATGAAGAAGCCTTTTAGATTGATGTAGTCCCATTTGTTTATGTTTGATGCTAAAGTTATTGCCATTGGTGCTCCATCCTCGAAGACTTTTTTGATATATGGGTCTTGGAGTGTTCTGCCTATTTTTTCCTTAATAAACTTTATAGATTCTGGTCTGATTTTAAGGTCTTTAATCCACTTTGAATTGACTTTTGTATAAGGAGTGAGGTATGGGTCAATTTTCAATTTCTAACAGGTGGTTTTCCAGTTGTAACAAAACCATTCTTTGAAGAGGTTTTCTTTGTTCCATTTCAAGTTCTTGGCTCTTTTGTCAAATATTAGATGACTGTATATCTGGGGATTTATGTCTGGAAATTCTGTTTTAACCCACTGGTCTGAGGCTCTTTGTTCCAGTACCATGCTGTTTTGATCACTACAGCTTTATAGTATAGTTTTAGGTTAGGTAAAGAGATGCCAACAGCTTCTTGTTATTCAGTATGTGTTTGGCTATCCTGGGTCTTTTGTGGTTCCAGATGCATTTTATGATTGATTATTCTAAGGTTTTAAAGAATGATGTCTGAATTTGAATATGGATTGCATTAAATCTGTATAGGACTTTGAGTAGGATAGTCATTTTGACTATGTTTATTCTACCTACCCATGAGCCTGGGATGTTCTTCCATTTCCTTAGGTTCTCTTCAGTTTATTTCAGAAGTGTTTTGAAGTTTCCCTGGTATAGGTCCTTTACTTGCCTGGCAAAGTTGAATCCTAGGTACTTAAAATTTTAAATACCATTTTAAATGGAATTATACTCTTTTTTATTTTTTTATTTATTTTATTTTTTATTTTTGGAATTATATTCTTAATCTCTCTCTCTCCTCTACTTCATTATCTGTGTAAAGAAACACTACTGTCTTTTGTGTATGGACATTTTAGCCAGCCACTTTGTGGTATTGGTTGATTGTTTCTAGGAGTTTTACTGTGAACTCTTTAGGGTTTTCTATGTATAGCATCATATCATCTACAGAGATAGTTCGAGTTCCTCTTTCCTAATTTGGATTCTTTTGATTCCCTTCTCTTGTCTGATTGTTATTTCTAGGACTTCTAAGATTTTATTGAATAAGAGTGGAGAGAGTTGACAGTCTTGCCTAGTTCCTGATCTTAGAGGAAATGGTTTCAGGTTTTTGCCATTAAAGATAATGTTTATCATGTTATATCTTTAAGCCAGAAAATAAGCCTTCACATTTTGGATTTCACATCTGTAATTTTTCAAGATAACAACATTGTACACAGTTTTAAGGGTAAAGTAAAACAACTGATTGAATAGTAACTAAAAAGGGAGTCTAGCGATGAGAGATGTAAAATCTTTTATCTAAAGTTAAATTCCCATAGTAAAACTTCAGACAGAAAAATTTTATGCATGAAACACTAATGTGAGAAGTACTATAAACCACATTGTCAAAAGTTATAAAGAATGAGTTTCATAGAGGCAGAGAGGTGGGTGGGATGGGTAAGGAGGGCATTGGTGTGGGTATGTGGGTATTGGTGATGGATTGGTATTGAAATATTGTATTTCAGAAACCAAATCATGAATAAATTTGCATTTCATGGTGCTTTAATTTTAAATATACTTAAAATAACCTCGAAAAATTACAGAAAAATATACCTTGTTCATATTTTCACTAATGAAATATAATGTAGGGACTATCACATTTGTTATAACCTTATAAGTAAAACAGTATTTCAATGAGTAAGTCATCGAAAGATTTCTTTTACACTCTATTTCTTCTTCCTTTCCTACATACAAATGGAATACAACCCTTGCTCATCTACTTTTTAAAAAAATTACACTAGATTGTGATTTATAACACTGGTTTTATGCTACAAAGTTCTAAAAATAAAATATATCTTCCATTAGAGTATCATTGTTTCATAATATCCCTTTTGACTGATGGGGAATTGATAGCCAAGTTTAAATGCTAAGTTGTGCAATGCGGTGCTCTTGTTGAACATTATTTCTGGTTCTATCTATGAATATATCTGATGAATTGCAATTATCTATAGCAGTTCCATAAAAAGTAATACTAATTCTTCTCAGTTACTACCCACATCACCCCTATTAGTTTCTGACATAGAGCTAGAATTAAAATATTTCAAGCCTCTAAAAGTGAAGAATAACTTGTGATTCAGTAAGAGTTACGTTGCATTTCAGGAAAACAACTTAATTTTTCTAATTGATATAGATAGAATCCAAAGAATATTAAGTGAGAATGAGTTCTCATGTAGAGAATAATGGCTAAATAACATAACACTCATGAGCCAAATGTATTGAAATTTGAGATTTCTTTGTGTAGAGTTGTAGCTTAAGGGGACTATAATAATGGTTTTGATTGCTTTTTAAAATGTAAGGTATTTTTTATTATTTTTTATTATTTTATTTTATTAATGTAATTCATTGATTTATGCTCTAAGCTTTGTTATTTCCTTCTGTCTCCCTATTTTTGGTTCCTTTTGTTGATCATTTTCTAATTTTATGAGCTGTGTTATTAGGCTATTGAGGTATGCCCCTTCTTTCTTCTTGATGTGTGCTTGCAAAGCTATAAAATTTCCTCTCAGGACCACTTTTGCTGTGTCCCCTAGATTCTGATAGTTTGTGTTTTCATTGTCATTGGTTTACAGAAAAGTTTTGATTTCCTCTTTGATTTCATCTCTGACCCACTTGTTGTTCAGTAGTAGGCTGTTTAATTTTCAGTTATTAAAGTTTTTTTTTCTTTGTCCCTTTATATTTCATATCTAATTTCAGAGCCTTGTGATCAGCGAAGGTAGTATGAAAAATTTCTATCCTCTTGACTTTATGTAGGTATGTTTTATGTGCCAGGATGTGGTCTATCCTGGAGAAGAATCCATGTACATTGGAGAAGAATGTATAGCCAGGTTTCTGGGGGTGGAGTGTCTACTTGGCCTCTTTCTTCCATTTCTCCTTTCAAGGCTAGTATATTTTTGTTGGGTTTCAGTCTGGTTGATCTATTAAGTGTTGACAGGGCCGTGTTGAGGTCTCCCACAATTATTGTGTTATTATTAATATCCTCTTTCAAATTTGTCAATAACTGTATGAGATATTTTGCTGGTCTCTCATTGGGTGCATAAATGCTTAGTAGTATGATTTCTTCCTGTTGCACATATCCCTTGATTAGTACAAAGTATTTAACTTTGTTCCTTACAACTTTTATGAGTCTAATATTTATGTCGTCTGATATTAATATAGCCACTCCAGCTTTTTTAATGTTGTTGTTTGTTTGGATGATTTTCTCCAGCCTTTGATTTTGAGTCTATGTTTGTTCTGAGCATTTAGGTGTGTTTATCGTAGGCAGCAGAAGGTTGGATCCATCCTTTTGATCCATTTAGCTACTCTGTGTCTCTTAACTGGTGCATTTAGTCCATTGACATTGAGGGAGATGATAATCATGGGGTTCTGTGTCATCCTTGTGTATAAGTTCTGTGTTTCTGTTGGTCTGTCTTGTCTTAAAGTAAACCTTTCAGCTTTTCTTTTAAGGCTGGTCTTGCATTTGTAAAGTTTCTGAGCTCTTGCTTCTCCTTGAAGCTATGAAATCTTCCTTCAAATCTGAACGTGAGTCGGGTGAGTAAAGTATTCTAGGTGAAGCATTTATATCATTCAGTCTTGTCACGATATCACACCACTGTCTTCTGGCCTTGAGAGTTTCTTGTGACATGTCTGCAATAAATATAAAGGATGATCCTTTGAATGCAATTTCCCTTTTTGATCTTGCAGCTTGTTGATCCGAAAGATCAACAAAAGCAGAAGTTGGTTCTTTGAAAAAATAAACAAGATTGATAGACTATTGGCAAAACTCACAAAGAAAGAGACTGAGAGAACCTTGATAACCTGTATCAGAAATGAAAGGAGGAAGATCACTACAGATATTGCAGAGATTCAAAGGGTAATCAGAGACTACTTTGAGAAACTCTATTAACCAAATATGAGAACCTGGAAGAAGTGGATAAATTCTTGGACTCTTATAACCTTCCAGAGTTGAGTAAGGAGGATGTAGCATATCTAAACACCCTCATCACTATTGAGCAAATTAAAACGGTAATCAAAGATCTAGCTAAAATCAAAAGCCAGGCCCAGATGGTTTCACTCATGAATTCTTTAAAACCTTTCAATAAAAAATACTTCCAATCCTGGCCAGCTCTTTCATGAAATTGCAAAAACAGGAACACTTCCAAATAGCTTTTATGAAACCAAAATCACCTTGATGCCAAACCAAGACAGAGATACTGCCAAAAAATAAAATTACAGATCAATATCCCTGATGAACACAGATGCAAAGATTCTCAACAAAGTCCTGGCATACAGGATCCAATGCCTCATCAACTACAGTCAAGTAGGTTTCACCCTAGGAATGCAAGGGTGTTTTAACATCCGTAAATCTATCAATTAATACACAACATCAACAATAAGAAAAATTAAAATCACACGATCATATCAATAGATGCAGATAAAACATTTGATAAGGTCCAACACCCATTTTTGATTAAAAAACCTCTCAGCAAGATGGGAATGAAAGGAACCCTTTTCAATATGGTTAAGGCCATCTACCACAAGCCACTGGCAAATATTATTCTCAATGGAGAAAAAATAAAAGCCTTTCCTCTTAATTCTGGCACAGGGCAAGGCTGTCCTCTCTCACAACTCCTATTCAACATAGTACTGGAAGTACTTGCTATAGCAATTAGGCAAGAAAAAGATATCAAGGGAATCCAGATAGGAATGGAAGAAGTCAAGCTCTCACTGTTTACAAATGATATGATACTCAGAGAACCCCAAAGACTCTAACAAAAAGATTCTAGAAACAATAGATTCATATAGCAATGTGGTAGTCTGCAAAATTAACACACAAAAATCAATGGCCTTTTTATATACCAATAATGATAGGGAAGAAATGAACATTAAGAAAATGACTCCATTCACATTATTGCCACACAAACTAAATATCTTGGAGTCAACTTGACTAAATCCATGAAGGACCTATACAAAAAAAAACTATGAAACTCTGCTCCAAAAAATAAGAGAGGATACAGGGAAATGGAAACACATACCCTGCTCATGGATTGGCAGGATTAACATAATTAAAATGGCAATACTCCCAAAAGCATTATACAGATTTAATGTGATCCCTCTAAAGATACCTGTGACATTCTTCAAAGAAGTGGATCAAACATGTCTGAAATTTATTTGGAACAATAAACAACCTCGAATACCTAAAGCAATTCTTGGGAAAAGGAATATGGGAGGCATTAATCTTTCCGGTTTTAATCTGTATTACAAAACAATAGTTATCAAAACATCATGGTATTGGAATAAAGACATCCCTCAGATCAGTGGACTTGGCTTGAGTACTCAGAAAATGTACTCCAGTCATACAATCACTTAATTTTTGATAAAGGAGCAAGAAATCCTAAATGGAGCAAGAAAAGCATCTTCAACAAGGGGTGTTGGCACAACTGGTTAGACACTTGCAAAAAAGCAAACTCAGACCCCCAGCTAACACCATGCATGAAGGTAAAATCCAAATGGATTAAAGACCTTGATATCAGTTCTGATATCATAGGGTATATAGAACAACACATAGGTAAAACACTCTATGGCATTGAGTCTAATGGCATCTTTAAAGAGGAAACAGCACCCTCCAAACAAGTGGAAGCAGAGATAAGTAGATGGGACTATATTCAGCTTAGAAGCTTCTGCACTTCAAAGAAAATAGTGTCCAGGATTCAAGAGCCACCCATTGAGTGGGAGAAACTATTCTCCCAATACCCATCAGTAAGGGGCTAATATCCAAAATATACAAGGCACTGACAGAACTTTACAAGAAAAAAACGTCTACCCCCATCAAAAATGGGGAAAAGAAATGAACAGACACTTTGTCAAAGAAAATATACAAATAAAAAATATTCCACATCATTAATCACCAGGGAGATGCAAATAAAAACAACTATGAGGTACCATCCTATGCTACAGAGATTGGTGCACATCATATAGAATGGCAATAAGCAGTGCTAGTGGGGATGTGGAGAGAAAGGAACTCTTATTCAGTGCTGTTGGGAATGCCGTCTCGTCCAACCTTTATGGAAAGCAATATGGAGATTCCTCCAAAAACATGAAATTGAGCTCCCATATGATACAACTATACCACTCCTAGGGATATACCTGAGGACCATAAAAATACAGTACAATATGCTCTTGATCCTATAGTTGTTGACTTTGTCTTGGATATATATTTCTGTCCATTTTTTTTCCTCCACCAATGCACCTGAAACCACTTGGCCTTTGGCCTTCATTCTTTCCTTTTTTTCTTTTCTTCTTAAATTCATAGAAAAATGCAGAAATATAAGGTAAAACAAAGTAATCTCAAGGTTCTATGAAAAACGCTGGGGCCCCTATTTAAAGATAAAAAAAATTGAAAAAAAAAGAGAGGAGAAAATGAAAGGGAGTTTTTTGCATAGGCACAACAAAAGTTGGAGAAAATAAAAAGGAGAAACTTTTGGCCTAAAAATAGGGAGACCCTACCCATAAAACATCCTGCCATAAGACAAGCTAGAGGCTCTGGAAATACTAAGTTGTCTAACCCCAAGGAAAATATGTATTATAATTTTTTGAAGCCAAGAGGTGAAGGGCTTGATTTGACACAACTTCTGCAAATGTTTGTCACAGTTAACAGTCAATAAAAATGTTAGTTCAGTATGACTTCTATACAGACTCTTATAAGCAGCAGTCTTCCTTGCTTTTTTTCTTTTGTGTCCTTTAGAAAAAAGACCCTTGTGGAGCTTATTCAAAGTCTTTTTTTGTTTTGTTTTGTTTATTTCATATGGACAATGGTGGCCTAACCACTTGATTTTCCAAGCACTCAGGGATCTTAGTAAGGCATGCAGCCAAGGAGCTGCAAGCATCCTGCCTTGACCTCAAGTATGCTGTGTACTTAGTTCAGGATCTGTGAGTATTAGTTTCTCTATGTCAATATCTTTTGGGATTTTTTTGAACCATAATTCAATATCCTGCAGCATGGAGCTCTACTTTGTAAATATTAATTTAGCAAAGTCACAATGAGGCTAATTCATATTATTTGGAAGTTCTTCCTTTTATTTCCCAAATTCAAGAACATCAAAGGTCAACACTTGGAACACTGAGAAACCTGCCTTCAGGTGACCTTTAGGGATCATTCTGTCTACACAATTTACAACTACCTTCATACAAGTTTGTCCTCACCTTAGTGCTTCATTGCCAATATGGGCATCATGTCATTAAAGGAATCTAAAATAGTTTGCACAGCACATGGAACATAATATGTGAAGTGAGGGCAAGTTTATAGACAGACTTAGCAAAAAGATTATTGAAAATTTTCACATCTGCTTGAATTTCTCTTTGATTTTCAGCTTTTCTCTATGTCCCAATTTAGTTTTCACCTTCTTAATGATATGCTCTCAATAAAATTAATTTAACATATTTTCTTTTACTAGACAGATGAAAGTTATGTTTTTCTATATTTTTGGGCAACTCACACTAAAGGAGTTCACATTCCTTTAATGCATCACTGAGCCACTTCTTCAAGTGGTCACTTCTAACCTCAAATAGCATCTAATTAAAGATCACTTTGGCAGCTGATTCTCAAATGAGAATTTCCTCTTCCTCTTCCTTTCCTCTTCTTTTTCTGTTTTATGTCAAGTGATGTTATGAGCTTATATATCAGTTTAAAGCACAATTTTGTAATTAATTAGAATTATATTAAAATAATTTATACAATAAGTTTATATAAATAATTTATTCTATTTGAAGCTATTTTCTTCCCTTTATTATAGAATAAGCATATGGCAGATTGTGAAGTATATTTATTGTTTTTTTTAATTTTTATTTTTAATTATGAGAACAAAGATGCAAAGAAAGAGGACAAGGTAACATTACAGTGGAAGGACAATCACCCATAACATAATTCTCAGAAGTCCCCTTGCTGATATCTTAACTTTGAAATTTCAGCCAAAGAACATTAAGATAAATAAGACAGAATCCATGTACAATTACTTTGTCCCTCAAGTCCCAAGATTGTAACACATTATAATATTTCTTAACAGCACACAAGGCAATCTAAAGCCATAAAACTTATGTAACTCCTTAAACATTACAGGCATAGTATTTTTCTACATTTTCATGTACATGCATATTAGCTTAAGCTAACCTCAAATTTTAAGTGGATGCTTTTTAAGGATTAGAGTCAAAGGAGCACAATAAAAATGGTGTTAGAGTGGCAATTGTTGTTTGCATAGGCCCACCAAAATATGAGGAACATGGAAAGGAATAACCTTGGCCTAAATACAAAGAGACCCGACCCCTGAAGTTTCCTGGCACAAGACCAACTCTAGGCTCCAGGCAAGCTAGATCGTCCAATCCAAGACATTGTCTGTAGTGCCAACACACTTTTATTTTTCACACAGTCTCTGTTGTTGGTATCATATTTCTGTATTAAAGATCCTTGGATCTGCATATCCTACATTGAAGTCAGGATGTGGAGCGTTCTCTCCTTTCACCTCACAATCAAAGGGCAATGCAGGGAGCCCTGTCCTGTAAGCAGGTCGTTGTTGTTGTTAATTCTTCTCAGTGTTAAGGGAAGTCTCTTTTGAGCAGGTCGATGTCTGAGCAGTGTAGGGTCTTCCGTGGTAGAGGATTACTTCCAGGTGATGTTATAGACAAGCCTGAATGTTTCGTGGATGGCTTCCCTGGTTCAGGGGCGAATGGAAAATGCCCTTTCTTCTGAGGTCTGTGCCAGGTCGTTATGTCAATGTTCAGGGTGTAAGATCCCTTTGCACTACAAGATTTGTGTGTTCCAATGTCTATTAGATAGGATCTTATTTGTATATATAGTATTTTCCCATTTTAATATGCCTATGCAAAAAAGGAGTAATGCCACGTGGTGTTATTGATGCACATGGGGGCCATAAGAACAAGTCCAACTGATTCCCATGATATGGTTCAATCATAAGCATTAAACTGGGGGACACTTTCACCAAAATTCCTTGTTAAACAGCTCATAAAGAGAAGATAAAAAGTGGTTAGAATCGTCACTGTATAAGACAACATTTAGTAAGAATTATAGTTGTCAGAGAAAAAACACAAAATATTCTAAAGAAATACGTGTCCATTTTATGTATCTTGAAACAGTTTGGGGTTGTTGTACACAATGCACGGCTTTGGTCTGTGATTAGGATTGTACAGTACTGAAGTTAAAAAGAGTAATGTAAGTTAGTGACATTTGGGGGGGTTAGAGAGTTTAGGAGTAAAAAAGAGCTTTGTAGGGTTGTGGGATAGGGCAGAATACAAAATGAAAATTCTGGATATGCAAAACATAACATAAGGATAAGGAATACTCTTAATAATTAAAGTGCGTGCGGGGGCTTCAGGGCCACGCCTGGTTAATTGGGCCCTGGGGAGAGGGGGGTGAGAAATTCCTCCCTATGCATCCAAAAACTACAGAGGAAGGGCTGGGCTCAGAACACTCTGCATGCCAGGATTTCTGGGTGTCTTTGACTGGAATGTTGGGGGCTCTGGGCAGGGCAGCTAGCGACAGGCCCCCTGGGCTGACCACTTAGTCCAGGGGACTGAAATCTCCCCCCCCCCCGAACCAGGCGGGTCTCCAGGGCCACGCCTGTTTAATTGGGCCCTGGGTGGAGGGGGGTGAGAAATTCCTCTCTATGTATCCAAAAACTATAATTATTGTTTTACAAATATATGGGACTCTATTTGTAAATTGTAAATATTTAGAATCTTCCTAATTTTTTTAAATGTTTATTGGGCCATACTTTTACTGGACTCCTGATTAGAGGCCCCTTATATCAATCTATTGTATTTTTAGTTGTTCTAAACTCTTTAATGCTTGTTTATTTGTATTTTTAGTTTTATAAGCTTAATTATATTTAAAGTCTATTTGGTTATAATTAATTTTGGAGATTTTCCTCCTAAAAACTCTGGTTATTTATAATTTCTAATTTTATGCTACAGGTAGAAAGCTCTTATTATTTAAAAGTTAATGTAGTTGGTCCACCAGGATGTTGTTTATTTTATTTTTTTTATGTTTTAGGAATTTGTTCTTATCCTAATTACAGGATTAAATATATTTACAGAAGTAATTACTTAGCATATTTGAAACTTTTTGGGTTGAGAGTGGTACATCTTTGATGGACCTGTAGAAATTATTATCCTGGAAGTTTTAGAATCTAATTACTTATAAAAACAAATTACAGATTTAGACTAGAATTTATTTTATTTGAGAAGGAGAATTAGTATTTTTGTAATATTTTATCTTCTTGACTATTTGGTTGTTTTCTTCATTTATTTGCCACAAATGCCATGTGGAAATTGTAAATATTTTCTTTTTGTGAAAAGTTGGCATATGATTCCACAATTCTATGGAGTTCAGTGGCCAATACAGGCAAGTGGTTTTGTCTATCTAATTTGTACTGAGTAAAATATAGACTTGGATGTGATCTATGTGGTGATTGTGCCAGCAATGTATGAGAAATCAGAAAACAAACTTCATATGACAAAAAACATAATTATCTATTTTTATGGATATCAAAAATTAATAAAAAATTAATTATTGAAGACCAATAATTTAAGATTGTTACTGCTTTTTAACTTATTGCTTAGTCTTCTCTTTTCTAGTGAGAAGATATGTTAGGGATAGCTAAACCTAGATAATTTGTGTCTCAAATTAAACTGAAAACATTTGGGGGTGCCTCACACGGTGGTGCTCAGAGGTTACTCCTGATTCTGCACTCAGAAATTACTCTTGGCAAGATTGGGGGCTACATAGGAAACTAGGGATCTAACTCAGGTTTGATACATGCAAGGAAAGCACCTCAACTGCTGTACTATCTCTCTGGACCTCAAATTTTTTTCTTGGAGTGGGTGGGAAGGTTCACACCTGAGAATGTTTTGAGGTGCTCCAGTGCAGTGCTCAGGGACCATGCTTGATAGTGCTCAGGGGACCTTGTGTAGTTGGAAGTTAAATACAAGTTTCTTGCATGCAAATCATGTGCTTTATACCTATGAGCAATATTCCTGGCTCTAAATTAACCCCCAAATTAAAATATTTTGATCTATTACTGACTGGCAAGAACTAGTTTCTAGTTAGACAAAACAATCTCTGAGAGCTCAAGGATAATTACTCCTCCCACCCCAAGAGTAGAAGACAGTGTAATTAAAAGGCAAGAACTTCTAAGGAATATAGCCTCAAACCAACACTAATTTTTGACAGTTACCTTATCTTCCTTATGGCCTTATCGGCTATACTATCTCTTCAGTCCCAGTTCCTCAACTATTTTTTTATTTTTGGGCCACACCTGGAGCTGCTTAGGACACATTTCTGGCTTTATACATAAGTATTATTTCTGAAAGGATTCAGGAGTCATATTGGGAGCTAGAGATCAAATTATGTCAGTCATGTACAATAAAAGAATCTTGTCTGCTGTACATTCTCTCCAACACCACAACATTTTCAAAAAATAAATAGTTCTGAGCTATAAAGATAGTACAGTTGTTTAGAAACTTTCATTGTATACAGCCAACCTAATCATGAGCAAAATAAATGATCCTTTAAACACTACCACGAGTGAATTTTGAGCAGGCAGGCATAAGCTCTGAACACAGTGAGTGTGAGTCAAAATCTTACCCAACCCTGAATCCTTCAACAGAAAAAAAAAGTTAAAATTGTTGCCCATTAATCCTTTCTCTCTCCTCCTGGAAGCCCTATGATCTAAATTTTTCCTCTTCCTGCTGTCCTATATAACTCTTATATTTAACATTTTTTTCATAATCTCTGTTTCTCTTTTGCTGAACTATGTGTATTGTTTAAACTATATTATTTATAAGAAATCATTTTATTTTAACTTCTTATATTTTGCCATTGAGTTCTAGAATTTTTTTCTACAGTTATAGTATTCTTCATTGTTTCTATTTGGATCTTTGTCAAACTTTTTCATATTTTCTATCATTATTGATAGTCTCTTTCCTGAATCATTTTTGTGTGCATCATTAGATTTATTGCTTTAAAACTTTCTCAGATAATTCTAATGACTCAATTGCACTGGGGTTCTTTCCAT
This sequence comes from Suncus etruscus, assembly GCF_024139225.1. Taxonomy (NCBI): domain Eukaryota; kingdom Metazoa; phylum Chordata; class Mammalia; order Eulipotyphla; family Soricidae; genus Suncus; species Suncus etruscus. Next base: position 81,550,195 of record NC_064858.1, read on the forward strand.
ACTATTGCTAATTCATCAGTGTAGGTGAATTCCTCTTTCCATTGCATCTCTTACTCCTTAAAAATCTGGGGAGGTACTAGAAGCCTGCTTTCAGATAGATTTGGCAAGCAACTGGGAGTTTGTGGGTTAGGATGATTTGCCACCAGTACCAATGTTTAATGCGTCCAAAGTGATCAGAGATTTTAGTTTGAGTTTTTGGCCCAGATATGGGTTTTACTTTGAGAAGATCTGGGCCATAATGATTATTTCAAGGTTACCAATGCCACAGAAATCACTAGAGTGCTCCAGTTATGAAGTGCTTGGTGGCTGGGAAATATGTACCCAGATGAATTAAAAGGCTGGCTGGGGCTTCAGATATACAACATTTTTAGTTTTGGGTCATATATGGAAATTCTCAGGGGTTACTACTCTAGGTTGTGTACTCAAGAATTACTCCTTGGGTTATTTGTAGGTATCATTTGGGGTGTCAGGAATTGAATCTGGGTTGTCTATATGAAAGGCATGCATACTACCCACTATACTTTCTTTTCAGCCCCCTATAAATGTTCTCTTATTAAAAATTTGGGTATTATTCAACACCACAAAAGGTATATTGAGACTATGAAGGAAACATTAATTTCTTATACTAGAGAAAAATGGACTCATTTTTTTCTTTTTTTCTAAATATAATTTTTATTTTGATCATAGTGTCTTACATATTGTTGACAATAACATTTTAGGTACATATTTACATAAAATCAGGGGGGATTCCCATCACCAAATTGTCCTCCCTACCCCTCCGTTTTTGTCCTACCTCCCATTTCCTCTTCCCTCACCCCCAGGGCGGCTAGAATATGTGGTCCCCTCTGTATCCAACCCACTACTTAGTAGTCTTGCACCTGTTTGGTCTTGATGCCTCCCTTATCTCCCCCTCTAACTGTAGGCAGGACTAGCTAGTTCAAGTTGCGTGGTTTTGCCTGAAAAGGAGAAGATAAATAAACTAGGGTAAGAGTTCTAATACTCCCAAAATGGGTGGAATCCTTCTAGAGGCTCTCATCATCGATTTGGGAGATGAAGGAGAGAAAGAAGGTGAAACACTCCACCAGTACCAAAAAAAGTGTCAATTATCCAGTGAGGACTCCAGCTATATCGATAAGCACCACAAAAAACAGACGAAAAACAAAGCAAAACAAACAAACAAACAAACAAACAAAAACAAACAAACAAACAAAAAACACGCCATGGTCTTGAAATAAGAAACATGGCATAGCACATAACGAAGGAAAAGAAAAGAAGAGAAAAAATAAGTATAATTGGGGACAACGATTTCAATAATCACACCCAAACAGAGAAATCGACCAAAATAGATAGGTAAATAAAAATAATAATAACAATAATAAATGAAGGTAAAAGATATATATATATATATATATATATACATATATAAAATAACCAAGGTTTTGTGCTTTTTGTATTTTTGTTTTTTCCCCTCCTGCCCTGGCACAGTAAATATTGGGGTCATTCGAAAAGGAATTCACTTGGCCTAAGAAATATGGGGTTTCTCCGTCCTTGGAGTATACTGTCATGGGATCAGCTCTAGACTTTGCTCAGGATTATTTATTTCCCGGTGGTGTTTTTTGGTGTGTGGAAGACTTCTGTTCTGTCCAGGGTGATACACTCAGAGCTCTGTGTTTAGAGGTCTCAGTATCTGCATAGATCCTGAGGTGGGACTTATAATAAGTCAGTCTTTGTGGTTCTAGAGGTTCTGTTACCTCAGTGTCGTTTTAATCCATCTTCTGTGGTTGGTGACCTTGGTCTTTGCACTGAACCTAGGATGGCACCTAGGATAGCGTCTTTCTTTGTGCTTCCAGAAGCCCCATTCTGTTGCAGTTGTCTCTGTCAGATCTTTGGGACTGGGGATCATGATTATTGTGCAAGTCATAGTTCAAACCCTAAACTAGGTCTTTTTTATTGGTCCCAAGATGTATACTGTCTGGTCGTGGTTCTAGTAGCCAGTCATCTGTAAGTCACGATCTTGGCTTTTGGACCTACCAAAGGGTGCCAAGTCTTCTGGTTTTGTCTTGTCGTTAGCTGGTAAGGTAGGCTAATCTTCTCTAAGGTCAAGTTGTTCACATTTTCCTCTTTGTCAGGATTTCATGTTAGAGCTGGCCCTTGTTGTTGACCCCGCAGTATTAAGGCTGTCCCGGATGGAGTTTGTTTCCTGCAGCTGTTGTGAAGAGCTGTGCCGATTCTATGTCTGGGATCCAGGGTTCAAGGCTGGATAAATGGTATCTAATCATCTGAAATCTAAGTGATTCCACATGACATATTTTCAAGGTAGGAGATATCCCTGTATTGTAAACAACTATGAGTTCCTATCTCTAGTAGATAAGAGCTCTTTTTTTATATGTAAGATTTCCCCTTTATTTAGTGTGTCTTTGCAGGGGGAAGTGGAGCTACATTGTATTGTCGGTGTGGTTTGGGGTGGACAGAGGGGATAACAGACACAGGTCACATACCCAAAAATGATAAAAAAAAATAATAAAATAAAATAAAATAAATAAAAATGTTTGTGCTTGCAAATGTATATATAGGACCAACATTTAAAAAAATAAATTTAAGGGAAAAAAAAAGAACTAAAATGAGTTAGCGAAGTTTTTAAAGGACCAAAGTGGTGCAAAAGACTACCTTCCATTTGGGGGAGAGCAGGTAATGAGGTGGTGTATTACAGGTCTTATGCCTATGTTGGAAGTACAGTTTTTCCCATTGTCTTTTGGGTTTTTCTTGTGATGTGTGGGTTCCCAGGCAGCTTCCTATCACACCCCCTTATCTTCTTCAGGTTGGTAAAAATTTGTGGCAGGGAGGTCTTGGAAGAGTCCTTGCATTGGGGATACTTTTGGACCTAGGTCCGGTTTCAACCTCTCAGCTTTACTGTCCACAGGCGTTCTTGGATACAAAGGGCGGACAAGCTAAGATGGCAGCTCGGGATACCACACGAGATACCATACCCAGTTTGCACTACGAGATGGCCCTGAGAAAACTCTTTAACATACACTTTATCTCTAGGTTTACCTTCTTTTAGGGTTTCAAGCACGTGACCAGTCAGACCACCGAAGCAGTAACAGAGACGTACAGACCCAAACTACATGCCCTATTCACTGAACACATTCAAGCAAACTAGCATTCCCTTGCTATTCTCTCCTCTCTTCTCACCACTTTCTTGGTTATTTTTTCTTTTCTATTCTTTTCTTTACTTTCTATCCTTTCTCTTCTTCCTTTCTTTCTAATGTATTTTTCTCTTTTCTCCCTCCCTACCCCTTCCATACACCTTTCCCTTTCCCCCCTCTGGAAACCCAACTATCCCTCCACCCCTCAATCCCATCCAGACCTCCCTCTATATTAAAACACTTCACCCTCAGTCCTTAATCTATTAGGCAACAAGATCGACCTCCTACCCCAAAGAACCAGTACCCAGCACCCAAGAGAAGGGACACCCAGTCAAACCCACACCTCGTCCCGGGCAAGAAAAGACAGCCAACTCCCCTGCGGACTCATGCTGCGAGGCCCTCCCTACCAACTCCCCCTAAAATGGACTCATTTTTTAATTAAAAAAATATAGAACCTGGGATTGAAGTCAGGGCATTCTACATGCAAGGCAAAGGCTGTTTTGTTGAGCTATATTCCCAGACCTTATTATGTGTTAAAAAAGTATATACCTTACAATTCACTTCAGCTTAGTCTTAAATTATATACCCTCTAATTTCAGATAATAAATATTGATTCTATTCTGAGAGCTCATATCCTGGGTGACTCACGTGATAACTATAAGTTTCTGTAGGTGTAAGTAACTATATATAAAGATATAATTTATATAGTTTGTAAATAAATTTATTTTAAATGCTGATTTATAAAATTGTTCAGAATATATTTACTTCTGACAATAATGATCTAACAACAATCTTATCACTAGTGTAACATTCCTTTCACTATTGTTCCCTTTATCCCAACCTCCCTCAGATCTACCCCTTGGCAGATATAAAATTTTTACTTTATAGCTTTTATAACTAAATGGTAACAGAATTATCAAAAAACTTGATTAAGAGGGGGCTGGAACAATAGCTCATGGTAAGGCATTTGCCTTGCACTATGCCAACACAGAACGGACCCTGGTTCGAATCCCATCATCCCATCTTGTCCCACAAGCCTTCCAGAAGCAACTTCTGAGTGCAGAGCCAGGAGTCACACCTGAGTACCGCCAGGTGTGACCCCCTCCGAAAACGAAAACAAAAACAAAAAGGAAAAGATTTGACTAAGAAAAAATTTGTAAAAGTTGAAAATTGTTATATCTCACAATAGGGTCATTATGTCATGTTATGGTCTGAAAATTTACTAATTTTTTTATTGCAAGTTTAGCATTCTATTGTTCATTTTGTTTATTCAGCTTATATGACTTTTATGATAAATTCACATCTAATTTTGTGTATTCTTATCAGTGTCATTGTTGAAACTACGGAGTTAACATGGGGTCATGTAAACAAAGTCTGGTCTGGGATTTTGAGAATCTGTGAAGTCGGCCAATGAGCTCATATGATGGTGTCTCTAGATCAGTGGAGTGTCTGTGGGTACTTTAGGAAGTACAGAGTTGCAGGTGGAGGTGGTCTGCCCTGTCTCCAGAAAAACCTGAAGATGTCAGTCATAGCATCAGCATACCTGGAATTTTTGGTGGTTAGTGGAAACATAGTGAAGATGGGCTGTTGGCATAGTTTTGTCTTTTGAGTATTTGTGTCTGGGCAGTTGTGATGGCTTGGGTAGGGTGAAAGAACTTGCTTCACACCCCTAACAGGCCCTGGTTCAAAGATGGGTATGTCCATAAATTTTTGACGCTTGGACTGCCTCTCTTTTAAGAGTTATATGAATCTACTGCATTGGCCTGGAGGAAAGACAAGGTAGCGTCTCTGGTTCTTGGGCCCATCTTTATACTTTTTGGTAATGCATGGCATGTGACCCCCTATTGAACCATATCTCTAAAGCATTTTGGGTTAAGCCATCTCCTAAAGAATATACACTTGTATATCTGTGAATATTTCTCAGATCAAGAAGTTTTATTTTGATTATGCCCCTTTTAGGAAACATAGGTTTAAATAGACAATATTATATCTTGACGAAATGCCTTTAAAAGAATCACTGAGATTTCAATAAGTGAAGAATGCTAGTATGGGGATTCTCCAGCTTGTCATTAGCCAATAATCATGTCACTGTATCCAACAAAAGAAAGCTTATAAGACAAGTTGTGCTAGAATTAATAAGAAAGCTTATATGACAAGTTGTGCCAGAATTATTATCCTTCTAAAATATCTCTGACTGTTTGTACCATTTTCGTTTTTTTAAATAACATGAATTTAGATTTGATACCTTATTGGTGTCCTTATTGGTCTCCCTATTTAATAGTAGGAGTCTTGGAGGCATTCTCAGCTTTGACTCTTTGACACTGAAGCTTTACCTATCTCTTCTTTCTGCTTTTCAATTTACCACCATAATGTTTTTAGGCTCTTGTTCTGGTGTGACTGTCTATTTTCTTGGTGGGCTGGCCATAATTAAAACTCTTACCAGAAGATAAGAGTAAAATATGTTTTTATTGCAGAAGCAGTGCTTCAGATATAAAGTCCCGTGATTCTCAGAGTGGAGAAGCTTGAAGCCTGTCATCTACTTTTCTATTCTTTATGTTGTGTATATAAACATTTTATGGGATTATTATGTTACTGACCCTACCCTGATCGGTGATTGTGCCCTACCCTAGGGTGTGACTTGGCATTCTGCCCCACCCTAGGGTGGTACCTGATTCTGCTTCCACCATTGGGTAGTATCTGATCCCACCGTTGGGTGGTACCTGATTCTGGGGGATAAAAACAAGGGTCTGTGGAAGGCGAGGGGCTTTTGGCTGGAACTGATGCTGAGGCTTGTCCACCGAATAAAGCTAATATTTCCACAGGCCTGACTGCGAGCTGTTTACCCGCCGCTTCACCTCAGAACTGCCAGCTGAACAGGGTGGCAGACGCATGCTCCGAGCTAATCCTCCATTCCTCCATCAGTCAACCTCTTCAGGGGCTGACTTGCAACAGTACGACACATTGCTCTTTGAAGTTAGACTTGACTCTACTCATTTTTTCCTAATTTATTTATACCTTTGTTCAATTCTAATCCTGGAATCCAATATTAATATTAGTATCAGGAAAATGCTTAAATGGTTAAAAGAGTTTATATAGGGAGGCCAAAGAGTAGTACAGGTGGCAACATGTTTGCCTGGCATGTGACCAACCCAGGTTTGCTCCCTAGCATCTCATATTTTCCCTGAGTTCCACCAGGAGTATATCAGCACATTGGATTTAGCCTCCCAACAAAACGAAATTTAGGAAATAATTTATGACATATGTGTGTTGAATATGGGTAATTTTGTGGCTCTTTAATTACCTGTATGTTTGGCTCTCTTAAATCTGACCTCACACTTAGATTATATAAATGTTAAAACCTTCAGCATTAGACAGATATTCTCTTACTCTCATTAGCAAACTGGAGGTCATTTACATCTTATTTTTCTTTTTTAGAGGAAACAACTACATTCAGCTCCTCCACTGGTGAGTATCCTTTTTTTTTTTTTTTTTTTGGTTTTTCGGGCCACACCTGTTTGATGCTCAGGGTTTACTCCTAGCTAAGCACTCAGAAATTGCCCCTGGCTTGGGGGAACCATATGGGACGTGAGGGGAATCAAACCACAGTCCTTCCTTGGCTAGCGCTTGCAAGGCAGACACCTTACCTCTAGCGCCACCTCGCCAGCCCCAAAAAACTGATTTTTTTTGGTTTTGGGGCCACACCCGATGGTGCTCAGGGGTCACTCCTGGCTGTCTGCTCAGAAATAGCTCCTGGCAGGCACGGGGCACCATATGGGATGCTGGGATTTGAACCAACCACTTTTGGTCCTGGATCAGCTGCTTGCAAGGCAAATGCCACTGTGCTATCTCTCCGGTGTGTTTACATTTTTTAATTAAAATTTTTATGGCCTTACCCAGCAGGACTCAGAGATTAATTTTAGATTTATTCTCAGGAATCACTCCTGGAAGTACTTAATGATCATATGAGATACAAGGGATAGAAATTAATCAGCTGTGTGAAAGGCTAATGCTATACCTACTATACTATAACTCCAAATTCACATCTGTACTTCTTACATTCTGAATTCCCCCTTTTCCTCTACACAAACACAAAGAATTGTTCTCATGATTGTATATTTAATGCTATTCTACTTCCAGTTTAAAATGAAACACCAAAACAACTCAGAAAGCAGAAGTTTTAAACCACACAATCATACTTTAAAATGTTCTGTACTCAGAAGAATTCACTAACAAAATTTCTCAAACCTTTCAAGAAGATCTACTAACAATCCTTTTCAGGCTCTTCCATAAAACTGAACAAAAACACTTCCAAATAATTTTATGAAACTAACATCACCATGATGCCAGAAGAATACAGATGTGCTGCAACAGCAGCAGCAACAACAGAACCTATAAATCAATATCCGTAATGAACACAGATGCAAAAATTCTCAACAAAATTCTAGCAAATAGGATCTATTCAAGAAGGTTATACACTATGACCAAGTAGGTTTCATCTCAGAATAGGTTTAACATATGCAAATTGATCAACATAATATACCATTTCAACAAAAATATGATCATATAAGTAGATGCAAAGAAAGCATTTTATAAGGTCCAACACCCATTCATGATAAAAACTCTCAACAAGATAGAAATGAAAGTAACATTTCTCAATATAGTCAAAGCCATTTACCACAAACCCATGGCAAATATACTCAGGGGAGTCAATCTAAAAGGCTTTCCTTTAAAATCTAGTGCAAGGAAGGATGCTCCCTCTCACCATTTCTATTTTACATAGAACTGGACATACTTTGCATAGCAATTAGGCAAGAAAAGGATATCAACAGCATCCATATAGGAAAGGAAGATATCATGCAGATAACATGATACTATAGTTAGAAAACACTGAAGACTCTACCAAAAGGCTTCTAGAAACAATATATTTGTATAGCAAAGTGGCATGATATAAAATTAACTTAAAAATCAATGGTCTTCTAATACACAAATAATAATAGAGAAAAGTGGACATTAAAATACAATCCTATTCACAATAGTGCCACTGAAACTCCAATACCTTGGAGTCAGCTTAACTAAAGAGGTGAAAGACTTACACAATAAACTACAAAAAACTCCTTTAATAGATGAAAGAGAACATAGGAAATGGAGAACAATATCCTGTTAATGGATTGGGAAAATTAACATAATTAAAATGGCAACACTTTCCAAAGCTTTGTCCAGAATTAATGTAATTCTTCTAAGGGTACCATGACATTCTTCCCAGAAGTGCATTGAATTTTGCTGAAATTCATTTGGAACAATAAATGGCCATGAATAGCTAAAGCAACCCTTAGGGAAAAGAAGATGGGAGGCATGCTTTATTCAACTTTAAATTGCATTGTAAAGCAATATTCACTACTACAGCATGATATTGAAATAAAGACAGACCCTCATGAATGGAATATACTTGAGTATTCAGAGAATGCTCCTAAGTCATAAAATCAATTAATCTTTGATAAAGGGACAAGAAACACCAAACATAGCAAAGAAAACATCTTCAAAATGTGGTGTTGGGACAACTGGCCAGCCACATGCAAAAAAGCAAAATCTGATCTTCGTCTAACACTATGCACAAAGGTCAAATCCAAATGAATTAAAGACTTTGAACTCAGACCTGGAACCATAAGGTATATAGAAGAAAACATAAGTAAAACATTTCATGACATTGAGAGTAAGTGCATCTTCCAGAAGGAAATACCATTGTCAAAACAAATGAAATCAGACATAAACAAATGGGACTACATTAAACTGAGAAGCTTATGCACCTTAAAGGAAATAGTAACTAAGACACAAATGCCACTCACAGAATGGGATAAACTATTCACCCAATACCCATCAGATAAGGAGCTAATATTTAAGATATATAAAATGCATATCTTAAATTTAACAGAATTTAAACAAAAAATAAGTCTAACCTATTCAAAAATGGGGAGAGAAAAATGAGCAGACACTTTCTCAAAGAAGAAATACAAATGGCCAGAAGACTCATGAAAAAAATACTCTACATCAGTAACCATCAGGGATAGGCAAATGAAAACGCATTAAGATAACATTTCATGCCACAAAGACTGTAACACAACACAAAGAATAAGAACAATCAGTGCTTGCGGGGATGTGGTGTGATAGGAACTCTTTTCACTGCTTTTGAGGATGCCATCTAGTCCAGCCTTTATGAAAAACAATATGGAGATTCCTCAAAAAACTAAAAGCTGAGCACCAATGTAATCCAGCAATGCCACTCCTAGGGATATGCCACACCATTCATAGACATCACCATTTAAGGAGAACTCAGGAGGCCCACTGTATACCCAGATTACCCTGGTTTGGGGAACTGAGAAAGCCCCCACGGGGTTCCTCAAAAGGCCTGCTGTGGATGTTTTTGCCCCTGCATGGAGAGTTGAGGAATTTCTGAAGAGATATTTCTGAGATTTGTGTTATGGTACCGACATTATATTTTCTTTATACTATTCAGCCTTAAAATCTATTCTCCCTCTGCTGATATTTACAGGCAGAATATTAACCTTGATTAAACTCTTTTTTCTTAATAATATTTTGCATCAAAATAAATAATATTTTTTCTCTTTTTCAAATATTTCCTTGCAACCTCAGTTTCTGGTAATCTAGGGTGTATCCAGAAAGCAGATTTTGGGTTATTCACACTTCCCAGAAAATGGGAACTACACCTTAATGGGTTTAACTCTTTCTTTCACTTGACCTCTAAATAATAATAAAGCCCATTCCAGTGAATTGTGTTCCTAGATATTTTCTACTTTTTACTAATTCCTTATTTCCATCTGAAGTTAGTTGCTAGAAAAGCTTTGAGCTTTTTTTTTGTAACTCAGAATTCTTACAGCTCACACCTATAGCTTAATGTATTGTTTACTATTAAACTTTACTTTGTAATTGTAAATATTCTTCTCAATACTTATGACTGATTTTACCCCTTATATAAATTTCTGCTTAAAGAATATATTTGTCAAATGCCTGCCATAAGATGTGTTGACCCACATACTTATGTGTGGTTTCACTATTTCATATTTCATATTTTTCTTGCCTCTCATGATCACCCATTTTCCTCTCATGAAGAATATTTCCCCCACTAAAGTTGCTGAGATGCAAGATGCCTGCAGCAGGGATATGCCCTAGGAACACAAAAACACAATACACAAATGCCCTCTGCATGCCTATGTACATTGCAGTTCTATTTACAAGAGCCAAAATCTGGAAACAACCCAGGTACACAATAACAGATGAATGACTAAAAAACTATGGTACATACACAAAATGAAATACTATGAAGCTGTCAGGACAAATGAAGTCCATCCTATACATGAATGGATATGCAAACTATTATGCTAAGTGAAATAAGTTAGCGAGAGACATAGACACAGAGTAGTCTCACTCATCTTAGTATTTTAGAAAAATAAAAGATGGACAATAGAGATGAAGGCTGGAAGAATTAGTCTATGATATGAAGCTTACTGCCAAGAGTGATGAATGAAATAACTACACAAACAAATATCATGAGAAGGGTAGTGAGTGAGAGAAATAGAATGCAGGGGTTACGGGTATGGAGAAGATGGTGGCAGGAAAGTTGTACTGGTGAAGGTGGTGTACTCTTTATAACTGAAACCCAACTACCAGCATGTTTGTTATCATAGTGCTCAAATAAAGATATTACAAAAATTTAATAAAGTAGGAAAATATAACTGTGCTTGTAAAGGAGAAAAGCTACTATGCGGGGGGAGGGAATTGGGGTCACTAGTAGAGGAGAGTTTTAACCTATGTCTAGTAAAAGTCAGTTACAAATACTTTCAAAATTATGGTGTCTTAGGGGCCTGAGTGATAGAGTGGTAGGGCATTTGCCTTTCACGCTGCTGATTCAGGACGGACCTTCGATTAGATCCCTGAAGTACCAAAAACTAGAAAGGAAACTCAAAAATCCATAAATAATATATAAAATTCTAAATTGATAAATCAACACACTTTATTCTAACGCACTAAAATTCTAAATTCTAAAATTCTGGATTATATATTCTAAATCCTAAGATTCTATATTCTATGAACTAAATTCTAAATTCGATTCTAAAATTCGATAACTTATAACTTGAATTATTTTTTCTCTTTTTTTTCTTTTGTTTTTTATTCTTTTTTTTTTGGTGTGGTTTTTGGGTCACACCCAGCAGTGCTCAGGGGTTATTCCTGGCTCCAGGCTCAGAAATTGCTCCTGGCAGGCACGGGGGGACCATATGGGACGCCATGATTCGAACCAATGACCTCCTGCATAAAAGGCAAACGCCTTACCTCCATGCTATCTCTCCGGCCCCCATAACTTGAATTCTAAATTTTAAAATTCTAAATATTATGTTCTAAAATTCTAAATTCTATATTCTAAAATTCTATAATTATAAATTCTATTCTAGTGTTCTAAATTCTAAACTCTAAAATTCTAAATTCTAAAGCTTTAAATTCTAACTTCTAAAATTCTAAATTCTATATTCTAAATTCTAAGAGTCTAAATTCTGAAAACTAAATTCTAAATGTGATTCTAAAATTTGATAATGGACAATTTGAATTCTAAATTCTAAAATTCTAAATTCTATATTCTAAATTCTCAGATTCTATATTCTAAAAACTAAATTCTAAATGCAATTCTAAAACTCAATAATTCTAAATTTGAATTCTAAATTGTAAAATTATAATTCTAATATCTAAATTCTATATTCTAAAATTCTAAATTCTAAAATTCTAAATTGTATATTCTTAAGTTCTAAATTTTAAATTCTAAGTTTTATTTTCTAAAATTCTAAATTTATATTCTAAAATTCTAAATTCAAAAATTCTACATTCTAAAATTCTAATTTCTATAACCTAAATTTCTAAATTCTAATATTCTGCAATCTAATATTTTACATTCTGCAAAATAAATTTTAAATTCTAAATTCTATATTCTAAATTCTAAGATACTAAATTCTGAAAAATAAATTCTGAATGTGGTTTTAAAATTCGATAATTGATAATGCGAATTCTAAATTCTAAAATTCTAAATTCTATATTCTAAAGTTTTAAATTCTAAATTTCTATATTCTAATATTCTAAATTCTATATTCTTACATTCTAAATTATATATAAGTATGAATTTTATATTCTAAAGTGGTAAATTCTAAATTCTTAAATTCTAAATTATTATGTTCTATATTCTAAGTTATAAAATTCTAAAGTCAAAATTCTAAAATTCTAAATTTGATATTGTAAAATTCTAAATTCTATAATTCTAAATTCTATATTCTAATGTCTAAATTCAAAAATTCTAAATTCTAAAATTCTAAATTCTAAATTCCTAGATTTCTAAATTCTAAACTTCTAAATATTTATAATTCTACCTACTATTCTATAATTCGAAATTCTTGGGCCAGTGTGGTGGCATTAGTGGTAGGCATGCCTGGCAAGTGCTAGCCAAGGACAAACTGAGGTATAATGTTCGCTGATTTCCATTTGTTTCCCAAAACAGAGAACATTTTCTGAGTCCATAGCCATAAATAATACATTAAATTACTAAATGGATAAATCTCTACATTTTATTCTAAAACTCTAAAATTCCAAATTCTAAATTCTAAAATTCTTAATTCTATCTTCTAAATTCCATATTCTAAAATTCTAAATTCTAAAATTCTATATTCTATATTCTAAACTATATATTCTAAAATTCTAAATTATATATTCTAAAGTTTTAAATTCTATATTCCAAATTCTAAATTCTATAATCTAAAATTCTAATTTCTAAAATTCTATATTCTAAAATTCTAAATTCAGTAATTGTAAATTCTATATTCCTGAGGTTTAAATTCTAAATTCTAAAATTCTAATTCTAAAGTTCTAATTTCTAAAATTCTATCTTCTAAAATTCTAAATTCTAAATCGAAAATTCTAAATTTTATATTCCAAATTCTAAGATGCTATATTCTTACAAATAAATTCTAAATATGATTCTACAACTGGATAAATCAATATTTGAATTCTGAATTCTAAAATTATAATTCTAAAATTATAAATTGTATGTTGTAAAATTCTAAATTTTAAAATATAAAATTCTATATTTTATACTGTCAAGTTCAAATTTTAAATTCTATGTTCTATTTTCTAAAATTCTAAATTCTAAAATTCCAAAAATCTAAAATTCTATCTACTGTTCTAAAATTCTAAATAACTTGGGCTAATGTGGTGGTGCAAGTTCAGACATCTGCCTGGCTAGTGCTAGCCTAGGTCAGACTGTGGTCTCATGCCCCTGCATCCCATTTGTTTCCCAAACTCAGAAAATTTCTGAATCCATAACTATGTATATTGACTGCACATTGTCTTGTGTTGCCCAAAAACCAGAAAGGCAACTCAAAAACCCATAAATTATAATAAAATTCTAAATTGATAAATCAACACATTTTATTCTAACGCTCTAAAATTCTAAATTTTAAAATTCTGGATTCTATATTCTAAATCCTAAGATTCTATATTCTATAAACTAAATACTAAATTCGATTCTAAAATTCGATATTTCATAACTTGAATTCTTTTTTCTCTTTTCTTTCTTTTTTTTGTGGTTTTTGGGTCACACCCAGCTGTGCTCAGGGGTTATTCCTGGCTCCAGGCTCAGAAATTGCTCCTGGCAGGCATGGGGGACCATATTGGATTCAGGATTCGAACCACTGACCTCCTGCATAAAAGGCAAATGCCTTACCACCATGCTATCTCTCCGGCCCCCATATCTTGAATTCTAAATATTAAAATTCTAAATACTATATTCTAATATTCTAAATTCTAAAATTCTTAATTATATATTCTAAAATTCTATAATTATATAATCTATTCTAGAGTTCTAAATTCTAAATTCTAAAGTTTTAAATTTTAACTTCTAAAATTCTGAATTCTAAATTCTATATTCTAAGATTCTAAATTCTGAAAACTAAATTCTAAATGTGATTCCATTCTACATATTTTATTTTATTTATTTTATTTTTAAGTTTTTTGATCACAATAAAAATTTATTAAAATACTTGACTTTTCTCAGTTATACATGATATATATTCAGAAAAGCCATTTCCCTATTCTATAGTTCTAAATTCTAAATTCTAAAATTTTAAATTCTAACTTCTAAAATCTAAATTCTAAAATTCTAAATTCTATATTCTAAAATTCTATAATTATAAATTCTATTCTAGAGTTCTAAATTCTAAACTCTAAAATTCTAAATTCTAATGTTTTAATTATTATTTTTTTGTGGTTTTTCGGCCACACCCAATTGATGCTCAGGGATTACTCCTGGCTATGCGCTCAGAAATCGCTCATAGCTTGGGGGAATTATTTGGGACGTCGGGAGATAGAACCGCAGTCCGTCCTATGCTAGTGCTTGCAAGGCAGACACTTTACCTTTAGCGCCACCTTCCCTGCCCCTAAAGTTTTAAATTCTAACTTCCAAAATTCTAAATTCTAAATTTTAAAATTCTAAATTCTATATTCTAAATTCTAAGATTCTAAAATTCTGAAAACTAAATTCTAAATGTGATTCTAAAATTTGAGAATTGACAATTTGAATTCTAAATTCTAAAATTCTAAATTCTATATTCTAAATTCTCAGATTCTATATTCTAAAAACTAAAATGTAAATGCAGTTTTAAAACTCAATAATTCAAAATTAATTCTATATTCTAAAATTATAATTCTAAAATTCTAAATTCTATATTCTAAAATTCTAAGTTGTATATTCTAAAGTTCTAAATTTAAAATTCGATAATTCATAACTTGAATAATTTTATCTCTTTTCTTTTCTTTCTTTTTTTTTGTGGTTTTTGGGTCACACCCAGCAGTGCTCAGGGGTTATTCCTGGCTCTAGGTTCAGAAATTGCTCTTGGCAGGCATGGGGGACCACATGGGACGCCGGGATTCGAACCAACGATCTCCTACATAAAAGGCAAACGCCTTACCTCCATGCTATCTCTCCAGCTATTTAACTTGAATTCTAAATATTAAAATTCTAAATACTATATTATAAAATTTTAAATTTAAATTTCATATTCTAAAATTCTATAATTATAAATTCTATTTTAGAGTTCTAAATTCTAAACTCTATAATTCTAAATTCTAAAGTTTTACATTCTAACTTCTAAAATTCTAAATTCTAAAATAAATTCTAAATTATAAAATTTAAGATTCTAAATTCTGAAAACCATATTCTAAATGTGATTCTAAAATTTGATAATTGACAATTTGCATTCTAAATATTAAAATTCTAAATTTTATATTCTAAATTCTCCGATTTTATATTCTAAAAACTAAATTCTAAATGCAATTCTGAAGCTCGATAATTTAAAATTTGAATTCTAAATTCTAAAATTATAATTCTAAAAATCTAAATTTTATATTCTAAATTCTAAAATTCTAATAGTATATTCTGAAGTTCTAAATTTTAAGTTCTAAGTTCTATTTTCTAAAATTCTAAATTTATATTTTAAAATTCTAAATTCAAAAATTCTAAATTCTAAAATTATAATTTCCATATTCTAAATTTCTAAATTTTAAAATTCTAAAATCTAATATTTTATGTTCTACATACTACAATTCTAAATTCTAAATTCTAAAATTCTGAATTCTAAATTCTATATTCTAAATTCTAAGATTCTAAATTCTGAAAACTCAATTCTAAATGCGATTGTATAATTCAATAATTGAAAATTTGAATACTAAATTCTAAACTTGTAAATTCTAAAATTCTAATTTTTATATTCTAAAATTCTATATTCTAAATTTTAAAATGGAATATTCTAAAATTTTAATTATTTACATGAGACTAACATATATTTATTTTATTTTTAATTTTTTTGACCACAATAAAAATGTATTAAAAATACTTGAGTTTTCTGACTTATATACATGATATATATTCAGAAAATCTATTTCCCTTTTTTTAATATAATTTTTATTTTAATCATAATGGCTTACATATTGTTGACAATATTTTAGGTACATATTAACATAAAATCAGGGGAATTCCCATCACCTAATTGTCCTTTCTCCACCTCTGTTCCCGTCCTACTTTCCATATCCTCTTCCCCTATCCCCGGGGCTGCTAGAGTAAGTGGTCCCTTCTGTGCCTAGCTTACTACTTAGTGGTCTTACACCTGTTTGGTCTTGGTACCTGTCTTATTTGCTCCCCCCTAATGGGAGGCGGGACTAGATAGTTCAAGTTATGTGGTTTTGTTTGAAGAAGGGAAAAGTAAAACCAGGAGAAAAAAAAAGAAAAAAAATGGTTGAAATGGGCGGAGTCATTCTAGCAATGGTCCTCAAACTGTGGCCCATTGGGTCACATATTGTACTTATTCCCATTGTGTTTCTTCTCTTCTAAATAAGATATATGCAGTGTGCATAGAAGTTTGTTCAAAATTTTGTTTGTACTATAATCTGCCCTCTAACAGTTTGAAGGACAGTGAACTGGTCCCCTGTTTAAAAAGTTTGAGGACCCCTGTGAGGCTTTTATCCTTGGTTTCTAAAATTCTATATTCTAAATTCTAAAATGGAATATTCAAAATTCTACTTTTTATATTCTAAAATTCTATATTCTAAATTCTATATTCTAAATTTTTAAAATCTAAATTCGAAAATTCTAATTTCTATATTCTAAATTGCTAAATTCTAAAATTCTAAAACTAAAACTTTAAATTCTATAATGTAAAATTTAAATTCTGAAATTATATATTCTAAAATTTTAAATTCTGAAATTCTATATTCTAAAATTCTAAACTCTAAATTCTACAATTCTAAATTCTAAAATTTAAAATTCTGAATTCTATAGTCTAAAATTCTAAATTCTATGTTATAAAATTCTAAATCCTAAAATTTTAAACTCTATATTCTAAATTCTAAATTCTGAAAACTCAATTCTAAATGCGATTGTAAAATTCGATAATTGCACATTTGAATTTTAACTCTATAATTCTAAATTATAAAATTCTAATTTTATATTCTAAAACACAATATTCTATATTCTAAAATTCTACATTCTAAAGATCTAAATTCTAAATTCTAAAATTCTAAATTCCATAATTCTAATTTATATACTTCAAATTTCTAAATTCTAAATTCTAAAATTGTAAAATCTAATATTTTAAATTCTATATTCAAAGTTCTAAATTCTAAATTCTAATATATGAAATTCTATAGTTCTAAATTCTAAGTTCTAAAATTCTAAATTCTATATTCTAAAATTCTACATTCTATAATTATAAATTCTATATTCTAATGTTCTAAATTCTAAATTACAAAAATTCTAAATTCTAAAATTCTAAATATCTATAATTCTACCTACTCTTTTAAAATTCTAAATTACTTGAGCCAATGTGGTGGCACAAGTGTAGGCATGCCTGGCAACTGCTAGCCAAGAACACACTGAGGTTTCATGTCTCCTGAATCACATTTGTTTCCCAAAACACAGAACAATTTCTGAGTCCATAGCCATAAAAAATACATTAAAATACTAAATGGATAAATCTCTACATTTTATTCTAAAACTCTAAAATTCGAAATTTTAAATTTAAAATGCTTAAGTTTATATTCTAAATTCTAAAAAATAAATTCTAAAGGCAATTGTAAAGTACGTTAATTGCAAATTTGAATTCTAAATTCTAAATTCCTCATTTTTATATTCGAAAATTCTATTTTCTAAATTCTAAAATTCTAAATTCTATATTCAAAAATTTTAAATTCTAAAGTTGAAAATTCTAAATTCTATATTCTATAATTCTAAATTCTAAAATTCTAATTTCTATATTCTAAACTTCTAATTCTAAAATTCTAAAAATAATATTTTAAATTCTGAATTCAAAAATTCTATATTCTAAAATTGTAAATTCTAAAATTCTAAATTTTAAAATCTAAAATTCTTAATTCTAATTTTAAAATTCTAAATTCAAATTTCTAAAATTCTAAATTCTAAAATTCTAAATTCTATATTCTAAACTCTAAGATTCTAAATACTGAAAACTAAATTATAAATATGATTCTAAAATTCAATTGAAAATTTGAATTATAAACTCTAAAATTCTAAATTCTAAAATTCTAATTTTTATATTCTAAATTTTTATATTCTAAATACTAAAATTCTATATTCTAAAGTTCTAAATTCTAAAATTCTAAATTCTATATTCTAAAGTTCTAAATTCTATAATTCTAAATTTTATGTTCTGTATTCTAAAGTTCTAAATTCTATATTCTATAATTTTAAGTTGAATATTTCTAAAATTTTTACTTCTAAAATTCCAAATAACCAAAATTCTACCTACTATTCTAAAATTCTAAATTACTGGGTCCAGTGAGGTGGCACAAGTGGAGGAATCTGCCTGACCAGTGCTTGCCAAGGAAAGACTGTGGTTTCATGCTCACTAATTCCCATTTGGTTCTGAAAACACGGATCAATTTTTGAGTCCATTGCCAGGTATATCCACTGCATGTCACATGGTGTGTCCTTAAAACCCTAAAGGAACTCCAAAAAAAACCATAAATAATATATTTAAATTCTAATTTGATAAATCTATACATTTTATTTTAAAGCTCTAAAATTATAAATTCTTATATTCTTAATTTTATATTCTAAATTATTTTTTTAAACTATGACGGGGACTTTTATTTTATTTTATTATTTTTTTGGGGGGGTCATACCCAGCAGCACTCAAGGGTGAATCCTGGCTCTATGCTCAGAAATTGCCCCTGGCAGGCATAGGGGACCATATGGGATGCTGGGAATCGAACTGATAACCTCCTGCATGAAAGGCAAATGCCTAACCTTTATGCTATCTCTCCGGCCCCTATATTCTAAATTTTAAGATTCGAAATTTTAAAAACTAAACTCTAAATTTGATTTTAAGATACGATACTTCATAACTTTTTCTTAATTCTATAATATAAATTCTATATTCAAAAATTCTAAATTCTTTAAATATAAATTCTATATTCGTATATAATAAATTCTAAATTCTAAAATTCTATATTCAAAAATTCTAAATTCCTAGAATTCTAAATATCTATATTTCTACCTACCATTCTAAAATTATAATAGGATCAGTGTGGTGGCACAAGTGTAGGCATGCCTGGCAAGTGTTAGCCAAAGACAGACTGAGGTTTCATGTCCCCTAAATCCCATTTGTTTCCCAAAACACGGAACAATTTCTGAGTCCATAGCCATAAATAATACATTAAAATACAAATTGGATTAATCTCTACATTTTATTCTAAAACTCTAAAATTCTAAATTCTAAAACTTCTTAATTTTATATTCTATATTCTAAATTCTAAGATTCTAAATTCTGAAAAATAAATTCTAAAGGCAATTGTAAAATTCTATCATTGAAAATTTGAATTCAAAATTTTAAAATTTTAATTTTATATTTTAAAATTCTATTTTCTAAATTCTAGAATTCTAAATTCTATATTTAAAATTTTTAAATTCTAAATTAGAAAATTCTAAAATCGAAAATCTAAATTCTATATTCTATAATTCTAAATTCTAAAATTCTAATTTCTGTATTCTAAATTTCTAAATTCTAAATTCTAAAATTATAAAAGTAAAATTTAAAATTCTATATTGTAGAATTCTAAATTCTGAATTCTAAAATTCTATATTCTAAAATATAAATTTTAAATTCTAAAATTTTAAATTCTAAAATTCTTTTTTTTAATATATATATTTTATTTAAACA
The DNA here is from genome assembly GCF_024139225.1 of Suncus etruscus. Classification (NCBI taxonomy): domain Eukaryota; kingdom Metazoa; phylum Chordata; class Mammalia; order Eulipotyphla; family Soricidae; genus Suncus; species Suncus etruscus. The sequence continues at coordinate 81,570,119 of NC_064858.1, forward strand.
TATTGATTACATACATGATTGTGTTTGGGTTTCAGTCATGTAAAGAACACCACCCATCACCAGTGCAATGTTCCCATCACCAATGTCCCAAATCTCCCTCCTCCCCACCTGACCTCCGCCTTTACTCAGGACAGGCTTTCCATTTCCCTCATACATTCTCATTATTAGGATAGTTCAAAATGTAGTTATTTCTCTAACTAAACTCATCACTCTTTGTGGTGAGCTTCCTGAGGTGAGGTATAACTTCCAGCTCTTTTCTCTTTTGTGTCTGAAAATTGTTATTGCAAGAATGTCTTTCAGTTTTCTTAAAACACTCTCTGACTTATTTCACTCAGCATGATAGATTCCGTGTACATCATGTATAGGAAAATTTCATGACTTCATCTCTCCTGACAGCTGCATAATATTCCACTGTGTATATGTACCACAGTTTCTTTAGCCTTTTGTCTGTTGAAGGGCATCTTGGTTGTTTCCAGAGTCTTGCTATGGTAAATAGTGCTGCAATGAATATAGGTGTAAGGAAGGGGTTTTTGTATTGTAGTTTTGTGTTCCTAGGGTATATTCCTAGGAGTGGTATAGCTGGGTCGTACTCGGGAGCTCGATTTTCAGTTTTTGAGGAATCTCCATATCGCTTTCCATAAAGGTTGAACCAGACGGCATTCCCACCAGCAATGGATAAGTGTTTCTTTCTCTCCACATCCCCGCCAACACTGTTTATTCTCATTCTTTGTGATGTGTGCCATTCTCTGTGGTGTGAGGTGGTACCTCATAGTTGTTTTGATTTGTATCTCTCTGATGATTAGTGATGTGGAGCATTTTCTCATGTGTCTTTTGGTCATTTGTATTTCTTCTTTGTCAAAATGGCTGTCCATTTCTTCTCCCCATTTTTTGATGGGATTAGATGTTTTTTCTTGTAAATTTCTTTTCTTTTATTTAAATACCTTGATTACATACATGATTGTGTTTGGGTTTCAGTCATGTAAAGAACACCACCCATCACCAGTGCAACATTCCCATCATCAATGTCCCAAGTCTCCCTCCTCCCCATTCGACCCCCGCCGGTACTCTAAACAGGTTCTCCATTTCTCTCATACATTCTCATTATTAGGACAGTTCAAAATGTTGTTATTTCTCTTAATAAACTCATCACTCTTTGTGGTGAGCTTCCTGAGATGAGCCGGAACTTCCAGCTCTTTTCTCTTTTGTGTCTGAAAATTATTATTGAAAGAATGTCTTTCATTTTTCTAAAAAACCCATAGATGAGTGAGACAATTCTGCGTTTTTCTCTCTGTCTCTCTGACTTATTTCACTCAGCATAATAGATTCCGTGTACATCCATGTCTAGGAAAATTTCATAACTTCATCCCTCCTGACAGCTGCATAATATTCCATTGTGTATATGTACCACAGTTTCTTTAGCCATTCGTCTGTTGAAGGGCATCTTGGTTGTTTCCAGAGTCTTGCTATGGTAAATAGTGCTGCAATGAATATAGGTGTAAGAAAGGGGTTTTTGTATTGTAGTTTTGTGTTCCTAGGGTATATTCCTAGGAGTGGTATAGCTGGATCGTATGGGAGCTCAATTTCCAGTTTTTGGAGGAATCTCCATATCGCTTTCCATAAAGGTTGAACTAGACAGCATTCCCACCAGCAGTGGATAAGAGTTCCTTTCTCTCCACATCCCCGCCAACACAGTTTGTTCTCATTCTTTGTGATGTGTGCCATTCTCTGTAGTGTGAGGTGGTATCTCATTGTTGTTTTGATTTGCATCTCCCTGATGATTAGTGATGTGGAGCATTTTTTCATGTGTCTTTTGGCCATTTGTATTTCTTCTTTGTCAAAGTGTCTGTTCATTTCTTCTCCCCATTTTTTGATGGGATTAGATTTTTTTTTTCTTGTAAAGTTCTGTCAGTGCCTTGTATATTTTGGAGATTAGCCCCTTATCTGATGAGTATTGGGTGAATAGATTCTCCCACTCAGTGGGTGGCTCTTGTATCCTGGGCATTATTTCCTTTGAGGTGCAAAAGCTTCTCAGCTTAATATATTCCCATTTGTTAAGCTCTGCTTTCACTTGCTTGGAGTGTGCAGTTTCCTCCTTGACGATGCCTGTAATGTCCTGGAGTGTTTTGCCTATGTGCTGTTCTATATATCTTATGGTTTTGAGTCTGATATCGAGGTCTTTAATCCATTTGGATTTTACCTTCGTACATGATGTTATCTGGGGGTCTAAGTTAAATGTTTTGCAAGTGGCTATTCAGTTGTGCCAACACCACTTGTTGAATAGGCTTTCCCTGCTCCATTTAGGATTTCCTGCTCCTTTATAAAAATTATGTGATTGTATGTCTGGGGAACATTTTCTGAGTATTCAAGCCTATTCCACTGATCTGAGGGTCTGTTCTTATTCCAATACTATGCTGTTTTGATAACTATTGCTTTGTAGTACAGTTTAAAGTTGGGGAAAGTAATTCCTCCCATATTCTTTTTCCCAATGATTGTTTTAGCTATTCGAGGGTGTTTATTGTTCCAAATGAATTTCAAGAGTGCCTGATTCACTTCTTTGAAGAATGTCATGGGTATCTTTAGAGGGATCGCATTAAATCTATATAATGCCTTGGGGAGTATTGCCATTTTGTTGATGTTAATCCTGCCAATCCATGAGCAGTGTATGCGTTTCCATTTCCGTGTGTCCTCTGTTATTTCTTGGAGCAGAGTTTTATAGTTTTCTTTGTATAGGTCCTTCACATTTTTAGTCAAGTTGATTCCAAGATATTTGAGTTTGTGTGGCACTATTGTCAATGGGGTTGTTTTCTTAATGTCCATTTCATCCTTATTACTATTGGTGTACAGAAAGGCCATTGATTTTTTTGTGTTAATTTTGTAGCCTGCCACCTTGCTATATGAGTCTATTGTTTCTAGAAGCTTTTTGGTAGAGTCTTTAGGGTTTTCTAAGTAGAGTATCATGTCATCTGCAAACAGTGAGAGCTTGACTTCTTCCTTTCCTATCTGGATTCCCTTGATATCTTTTTCTTGCCTAATCGCTATAGCAAGTACTTCCAGTGCTATGTTGAATAGGAGTGGTGAGAGAGGACAGCCTTGTCTTGTGCCAGAATTTAGAGGAAAGGCTTTTAGTTTTTCTCCATTGAGGATAATATTTGCCACTGGCTTGTGGTAGATGGCCTTAACTATATTGAGATAGGTTCCGTCCATTCCCATCTTGCTGAGAGTTTTGATCAAGAATGGGTTTTGGAAGTTATCAAATGCTTTCTCTGCATCTATTGATATGATCATGTGGTTTTTATTTTTCTTGTTATGATGTTGTGTATGATGTTGATAGATTTATGGATGTTAAACCAGCCTTGCATTCCTGGGATGAAACCTACTTGATTGTAATGGATGATCTTCTTAATGAGGCATTGAATCCTATTTGCCAGGATTTTGTTGAGGATCTTGCATCTGCATTCATCAGCGATATTGGTCTGTAATTTTCTTTTTTTGTAGCATCTCTATCTGGTTTAGGTATCAATGTGATGTTGGCTTCATAAAAGCTATTTGGAAGTGTTTCCGTTTGTTCAATTTCATGAAAGAGTCTTGCCAGGATTGGTAGTAGTTCCTCTTGGAAAGTTTGAAAGAATTCATTAGTGAATCCATCTGGGCCTGGGCTTTTGTTTTTGGGCAGACATTTGATTACTGTTTTAATTTCATCAATGGTGATGGGGGTGTTTAGATATGCTACATCCTCTTCCTTCAACCGTTGAAGATTATAAGCGTCCAAGAATTTATCCATTTCTTCCAGGTTCTCATTTTTAGTGGCGTAGAGTTTCTCAAAGTAGTTTCTGATTACCCTTTGAATCTCTGTCGTATCAGTAGTGGTCACTTCTTTTTCATTCCTAATATGAGTTATCAACTTTCTCTCTCTTTCTTTGTTATGTTTGCCAGTGGTCTATCTATCTTGTTTACTTTTTCAAAGAACAAACCTCTGCTTTAATTGATTTTTCGGATTGTTTTTGGGTTTCCACTTCGTTGATTTCTGCTCTCAGCTTTGTTATTTCCTTCTGTCTTCCTATTTTTGGGTGTTTTGTTGAGCACTTTCTAGTTCTATTAGCTGTGTCATTAAGCTACTCAGGTAAGCTCCTTCTTCCTTTTGATGTGTGCTTGCTGAGTCCCTTTGGAATTCACAAATAATTTCAGAGCCTGTGGTCAGCGAAGGTAGTCTGCAAAATTTCTATCCTCTTGATATTATGGAGGTATGTTTTATGTGCCAGCATGTATTATATCCTGGAGAATGTCCCATATACATTGGAGAAGAATGTGTATCCAGGTTTATGGGGATGGAGTGTCCTATATATATATCCACTAGGCCTCATTCTTCCATTTCTTTCCTCAGGTCTAGTATATTCTTGTTGGGTTTCAGTCTGGTTGACCTAACCAGTGTTGACAAAGCCGTGTTGAGGTCCCGCACAAGTATTGTGTTGTTATTGATATTATTTTTCAGATTTGTCAACAGTGTGTTAAATATTTTGCTGGCCCCTTATTCAGTGCATATATGTTTAGGAGAGTGAATTCTTCCTGCTCTACATACCCCTTGATTAATATAAAATGTCCATCTTTGTCCCTTACAACCTTCCTGAGTATAAAGTTGGCATTATCTGATATTAGTATGGCCACTCCAGCTTTTCTATGGGTGTTGTTTGCTTGGATAATTTTTCTCCAGCCTTTTATTTTGAGTCTATGTTTGTTCTGACTATTCAGGTGCGTTTCTTGTAGGCAGCAGAAGGTTGGATTGAATTTTTTGATCCATTTTTCCACTCTGTGTCTCTTGACTGGTGCATTTAGTCCATTGACGTTGAGAGAAAGAATTGTCCTGGGATTTAATGCCATCTTTATATCGAAATTTGGTGTGTTTTTTGGTTTATCTTGTCTTAAATTAGGTCTTTCAGTTTTTCTCTTAAGGCTGGTTTTGAGTCTGTAAAGTTTCTGAGCTGTTTTTTGTCTGTGAAACCATGTATTTTTCCCTCAAACCAGAAAGTTAGTTTTGCTGGGTATAGTATTCTAGTTGAAGCATTCATTTCATTCAGTCTTGTCACAATATCCCACCACTGCTTTCTGGTATTGAGTGTATCTGGTGATAGGTCTGCTATAAATCTCAAGGATGCTTGCTTGAATGTAATTTCTCCTTTTGATCTTGCTGTTTTCAGAATTCTGTCTCTATCTTTGGGATTTGTCATTGTGACTAGGATGTGTCTTGGGGTGGTTTTTTTGGGGTCTCTTTTGGTTGGTACTCTTCAAACATGCAGGATTTGATCACGTATATTCTTTAGCTGTGGCTGTTTCTCTTCAATGATGTTCTTGACCATTGATTCTTCCTGGAAATTTTCTTCCTGGGTCTCTGGGACTCCAATGATTCTTAAGTTGTTTCTGTTGATCTTATCATAGACTTCTATTTTCATCTGTTCCCATTCTTTGACTAATTTTCCATTGTCTGTTCATTTTCTTTAAGTTTTTTTTCCAATCTCTACTGCTGTATAGAATTGTTATGCATCTCATCTTCCACAGCACCAAGTCTATTCTCAGCTTCTGATACCCTGTCCCAGAGCTCATCCATTTTGTTATTCACTTCGTTTACTGACTTTTTCAGGCCTGTTAATTGACATGTTATTTCAGTTTGGAGTTTTGTGATTTCTGTCTTTATATTTCTTTGGTTCTTATTAGTGTTCTGTTCAACTTGATCCATGGTTTCTTTGAGTTCGTTGAGGATCTTCCATATTGCTAGTCTAAAGTCCTTATCTGAGAGGTTGATTAGTTGTTTTGTCATTATCTGGTCCTCAGAATTGTCATCTTCATTCTCTATGTCTGATGCTGACCTGCATTGTTTCCCCATTGTCACACTTGTATTGTGGGTTTTTCTACGAGTTGTGGTGGTATTCATTGCCTATATGATGCAGGCAGCACATTCCTCTGGCTCCACCTTTTCTGGTTGGGCCGACTTGCCTCTAAGGGAGGGGAGTCCTCCGTGAATGAAGCCTCACACTGGATCAAATGTTAGGCCTGAGCATGCAACAGAGAACACAGTCCGGAGAGAAATGCTGGCTTCTGTGATCCAGCACAGTTCTTAGTGTGATTTTTTTCTTCTTGTTGCGATGGTGTTCTTTTCTTAGGAATAGTGCACAGCCACGTAGAGAAGCGAAGCGGCCGTGCTCTGCTGGAGCGTCTTTTCGGCCCACTCCCGAGAGGTTCACACAAGAGGACAGTAGACAAACATACACAGGTAGCTCTCACAGCTTTTCACATTTGGGCCGTACTGGGTAGGCATAGTTTCGTGGATTTTCCCAGCCTGATGTCACAAACAGGGGACCCGGCTTCTGCAAAGCCTAGCCGGTTTTTATGCTCTGGAGTCCCGCCCTGGAAATGGCTTCTGGGAGAGCAAGTTTTCTGGAGCCTCTTTTCAGCCCACTCCCGAGTGCTTCACGCAAGAGGACAGTAGACAGACATACACAGGTAGCACTCACATTTTTTCACATTCGGGCCCCACTTGGCAGGCATAGTTTCGTGGATTTTCCCAACCTGATGTCACAAACAGGGGACCTGGCTTCTGTCAATTCTAAATTTCTTAATTCTATATTCTAAAATTCTAAATTCAAAGTTCTAAAATTCTAAATTCTAAAATTCTAAATTCTATATTCTAATATTCTAAATTTTGAAAACTGAATTCTAAATGTGATTCTAAAATTCAATAATTGAAAAATTTGAATTCTAAACTCTAAAATTCTAAATTCTAAAGTTCTACTTTTTATATTCTAAAATTCTAAATTCTAGAATTCTAAATTCAATATTCTAAAGTTCTAAATTCTAAATTAAAAAATTCTAAATTTTATATTCTAAAATTTTAAATTCTGAAATTTTAAATTCTAAAATTCTAATTTCTATATTCTAAATTTCTAAATTCTAAAATATATTTTAAATTTTATATTTTCAAATTCTAAATTCTATATTCTAAATTTAAAAAATTTTAAATTCCATATTGTAAATTGTAAATTTTATATTCTAAAATTCTAAATTCTATATATTAAAGTTCTAAATTCTAAATTCCTAGAATTCTAACTTCTGTAATTCCAACTATCGAAAATTCTATCTACTATTTTAAAATACTAAATAACTTGGGCAGTGTGGTGGCACAATTGTAGGCATCTTCCTTAGCAGTGCTAGCCAAGGACCTTCATCCCATTTGGTTCCCAAAACACGGAACAATTTTTGAATCCATAGCCAAGTATATCAACTGCATGTCACCTGGTGCATCCCAAAAACCTTTAATAAAGAAAACTCTAAAGCCCATACATAATTGAAAAAATTGTAAATGGATAAATCTCTACATTTTATTTTAAAACTTTAAAATTTCAAATTCTAAACTCTATAATTCTTTGTTTTACATTCTAAATTCTAAATTCTATATGCTAAAATTTCAAAATTCTTTTTTTATATTTTAAAATTCTAAATTCTAATTTCTAAAATTCTGAATTATATATTCTAATATTCTAAATTTTAAATTCTATATTTTAAATTCTAAAATTCAAAAATCCTATATCTAAAATTCTAAATTCTAAATTCTAAAATTCTAAATTCTAAATACCAAAATTCTAAATGCTATATTCTAAGAGTCTAAATTCTAAAAACTAAATTATAAATGTGATTCTAAAATTCCATAATTATAATTTGAATTTTAAATTCTAAAGTTCTAAAGTTTAGAATTCTAACTTCTATATTCTAAAAATCTAAATTATAAAATTCTAAATTCTATATTCTAATGTTCTAAATTCTAAACTCTAAAATTCTAAATTCTATATTCTAAAATTCTTAATTCTATATTCTAAAGTTCTATATTCTATATTCTAAGATTTTAAATTGAAAATTTGTAGAATTCTATTTTCTAAAATTCCAAATTCCAAAATTGTACCTAGTATTCTAAAATTCTAAATTACTTGGGCCAGTGAGGTGGCCCAAGTGGAGTCATCTGCCTGGCCAGTGTTTGCCAATAAAAGACTGTGGTTTCATGCTCACTAATTCCCATTTGGTTCTGAAAACAGGGAACAATTTCTGAGCCCATTGCCAGGTATATCCACTGCACGTCACCTGGTGTGGCCCAAAAACCCTAAAGGAACTCAAAAAACCATGAATAACATATATCAATTCTAAATTGATAAATCTGTACATTTTATTCTAAAGCTCTAAAATTCTAAATTTTAATATTCTTAATTCTTTACTCTAATTTCTAAGATTAGAAATTATAGAAACTAAATTCAAAATTTGATTCTAAAATACGTTCATTCATAACTTTCATTCTAAAATCTAAGATTTTAAATTCTGTATTCTAATATTCTAAATTCTAAAATTCTAAATTTTATATACTAAAGTTGTAAATTCTATATTCTAAAATTCTAAATTATATATTCTTAATTCTAAGATACTTAATAAATTCTAAATGATATTGTAGAATTCGACAATTGAAAACTTGAATTTAAATTCTAAAATCCTAAATTCTATATTCTAAAGTTCTAAATTCTAAATTCGAAAATTCTAAATTCTATATTCTAAAATTCTAAATTCTATATTCTTAATTCTAAGACTCTAAATTTTTAAATCTAAATTCTAAATGTGATTCTAAAATTCAATAATTTAACATTAGAATTCTAAATTCTAAAATTTAAAATTCTAATTTTTATTTTCTAAAATTCTATATTCTAACATTCTAAATTTTAAATTCTAACATTCTAAATTCTAAATTCCTAGAATTCTAAATTCTAAAATTCCAGATATTCCAATTTCTACCTACTATTTTAAAATTCTAAATTACTTGGGCCAGTGCATTGGCGCAAGTGCAGGAATCTATCTGGCCAGTGCAGACTAGTTAAGACTGTGGTCTTATGCCCCTGCATCCCATTTGTTTTCCAAACATGGAACAATTTCTGAGTCCATAGCTAGGTATATCGAATGCACATCATCTGGTGTTGTCCAAAAACCATAAAGAAAACCCAAAAACCCACAAATTATATAATAAAATTCTAAATTGATAAATCTCCACATTTTATTCTAACACTCTAAAATTCTAAATTGTAAAATTCTGAATTCTATATTCTAAATTCTAAGATTCTAAATTTTAAACACTAAATTCTAATTCAATTCTAAAATTCAATAATTCATAACTTGAATTCTAAATTCTAAAATTCTGAATCCCATATACTAAATTTCAAGATTCTACATTCTAAAAAGTAAATTCTTAATTCAATTTTAAAATTTGATAATTCATAACTTGAATTTGAAATTCTAAAATTCTAACTTCTATATTCTAAAATTCTAAATTCTAAAATTCTAACTGCTATATTCTAAAATACTAAATTCTAAAGTTCTAAGTTCTAACTTCTAAAATTCTAAATTCTAAAATTTTATATTCTATATTCTTAATTTCTAAATTCAATATTATATAAATATAAATTTTATATTCTAAAGTACTAAATTCTAAAACTTGACATCTAAAGTTCTAAACTCTAATTTATAAATTTTAAATTCTAAATTCTAAAATTCAAAATTCTATATTCTAAAATTCTAAATTTTGCAATTATAAATTTGATATTTTAATGTTCTAAATTCTAAATTTCTAGAATTCTAAATATCTATATTTCTACCTACTATTATAAAATTATAATTGGGCCAGTGTGGTGGTGCAAGTGTAGGCATGCCTGTCAAGTGTTAGCCAAGGACAGACTGAGGTTTCATGTCCCCCAAATCCCATTTGTTTCCCAAAACACGGAACAATTTCTGAGTCAATAGCCATAATAATACATTAAAATACTAAATGGATAAATCTCTACATTTTATTCTAAAACTCTAAAATTCCAAATTCTAAATTCTAAAATTCTTATTTCTATATTCTAAATTCTATAAACTAAGATTCTAAATTCTAAAATTGTATATTCTAAAGTTCTAAATTCTAAAATTCTAAATTCTATATTTGAAAATTCTAAATTCCAAAATTTCAAATTCTAAATTTGAAAATTCTGAATTCTAAAATACTAAAATCTATATTCCAAATTATAAGATTCTATATTCTGAAAACTAAATTCTAAATGCAATTCTAAAACTCTATAATTTAAAATTTGATTTCTAAATTATAAAATTATGATTCTAAAATTTTAAATTCTAAAATTCTAAATTGTATAATCTAAACTTCTAAATCTTAAATTCTAAAATTCTAAATTCTATATTCTAAAATTCTAAATTTTAATATCTAAAATTTTGAATTCTATATTCTAAAATTCTAAATTCTGAAATCTAGATTCTAAATGCGATTTTAAATTCCATAATTGAACATTTGAATTTTAAAATTAAAAATTCTAAATTCTAATTTTCTAAAATCTAAATATTGAAAATTTGAATTCTAAATTCTAAAATAGTAAATTCTAAAATTTTAAATTCAGTGTTCTATAAAACTAAATTCTATAATTATAAATTGTATATTCTCAAGTTCTAAATTCTAAATTCTAAATATCTAAATTATAAACTTATAAAATCTAACTTCTAAAATTACAATTCTAAAATTCTCAATTCTATATTTTTAAATTCTATATTCTATGCTATATAAATATACATTTTATATTTTAAAATACTAAATTCTAAATTTTAAAATTAAAAATTCTAAAGTTCTAAATTCTAACTTCTAAAATTCTAAAATTAAAAATTCTAAATTCTATAATAATAAATTCTATGTTCTAATTTTTATATTTTAAATTCTAAACTTCTAAATTCTAATTTTCAAAATTCTACATTCTAAAATTCTAAAATCTAAAGTTCTAAATTCTAACTTCTAAAATTCTAAATTCTATATTCATAAATTCTCAATTCTATATTATATTAATATAAATTCTATATTCTAAAATTCAAATATCTAAAGTTCTAAATTCTAAGTTCTAAAATTCTAAATTATAAATTTTAAAATTATATTCTAAAATTCTAAATTCTATAGTTATAAATTCTATATTCCAATGTTCTAAATTCTAAATTCTAAAATTGAAATTCTAAAATTCTAAATTCAACAATTCTAAATTCCTAGATTTCTAAATTCTAAATATCTATAATTCTACCTACTATTCTAAAATTCTTCATTACATAGGCCAGTGTGCTGGCGCTATTGTAGGCGTGCTTGGCCAGTGCTAGCCAAACTTAGGTTTCATGTCCCCTGAATTCCATTTGTTTCCCAAAACACGAAAAAATTTCTTAGTCCATAGCTGTAAATAATACATTAAAATACTGTATGGATAAACCTCTACATTTATTCTAAAACTCTAAATTTCCCAATTATAAATTCTAAAATTCTTTTTTTTTTGTTTTTTGGGCCATACCCGCTGGTGCTCTGGGGTTACTCTTGGCTGTCTGCTCAGAAATAGCTCCTGGCAGGCACAGGGGACCATATGGTACACCGGGATTTGAACCAACCACCTTTGGTCCTGGATAGGCTACTTGCAAGACAAACGCTGCTGTGCTATCTCTCCGGGCCCTAAAATTCTTCATTTGATATTTTAAATTCTATATTCTAAAATTCTATATTCTAAAACTCTATATTCTAAAATTCTAAATTCTAAAATTCTAAATAATATATTTTAATGTTCTAAATTATATATTCCAAAATTCTAAATTCTTAGTATAAAATTCTAAATTCTAAAATTCTATATTCTAAAATCCAAAATTCTGTATTGTAAATTTTATATTCCTAAGGTCTAAATTCTAAATTCTAAAATTTAATTCTAAAGTTCTAAATTCTAAAATTCTAAATTCTAAAATTTTATATTCCAAATTCTAAGATTCTATATTCTAAAAACTAAATTCTAAATGCAATTCTAAAACTCGATATTTATAATTTGAATTTAAATTATAAAATTATAACTCTAAAATTCTAAATTCTATATTCTAAAATTCTAAATTCCAAAATTCTAATTTTTGTATTCTAAATTTCTAAATTTTAAGTTCTAATATTCTAAATTCTATTTTCTAAAATTGTAAATCCTAAATTCTAAAATTCTGAATTCTATATTCTAAACTTCTAAATTCTATACTCTAAAATTCTAAATTCTAAATTCTAAAATTCTTAATTTTATGTTCTAACTTCTTAAATTCTAACTTCTGAAAACTAAATTCAAAATGCGATTCTAAAATTCAATAATTGAAAATTTGAATTCTAAATTTTAAAATTATAAAATCTATATTCTAAAGTTCTAAAAAAAAATTCTAAATTTGATAATTATAAATTCTATATTCTAAAATTCTAAACTACTTGGGCAAGTGAGGTGGCACAAGTTGAGGAATCTGCCTGGCCAGTGCTAGACAAGGAAAGATTGGGGTTTCATTCTCACAGATTCCCATTTAGTTCTGAAAACAGGGAACAATTTCTGAGCCCATTGCCAGGTATATCCACTGCACATCACCTGGTGTGGCCCAAGAACCCTAAAGAAACTCAAAATCCATATATAATATATTAAAATTCTAAATTGATAAATCTCTAAATTTTATTCTAAAGCTCTAAAATTCTAAACTCTAATATTCTTAATTCTATATTCTAAATTCAAAGATTCTAAATTTTAAAATTTAAATTCTAAATTTGATTATAAATATGATAATTCAGAACTTTCATTCTAAATTCCAAGATTCTAAATTCTATATTCTAAAATTCTAAATTCTGAATACTAAAATTCTAAAATCTAAAATTCTAAATTCTATATCTAATATTCTAAATTCTAAATTTCTAAATTCTATATTTTAAAGTTCTAAATTCTAAATTCTAATTCAAAAATCCTAAATTCTAAAGTCCTAAATTCTAAAATTCCATATTTTATAATTCTAAATTCTATAACCTAAAATTTTAAATTCTAAAATTCTAAATTCTAAAACGTTAAATTCTATATTCTAAAACTCTAAATTCTAAAAGTTAAAATTCTAAAATCTATATTCTAAAATTCTAAATTCCTAGAATACTAAATTCTAAAATCCCAAATATCTAAAAGTCTATCCTACTATTCTAAAATTCTATATAACTTGGTGGCCCAAGTACTGCGTGGCCAGTGCTAGCCAAGGACAGACTGATTTTATGCCCTGTGCATCCCATTTGATTCCCAAAACATGAACAACTTCTGAGTCCATAGCCATAAATAATACATTAAAACACTAAATGGATAAATCTCTACAATTTATGCTAAAACTCTAAAATTCCATATTTTAATTTCTAAAATTCTTAATTTTATAGTCTAAATTCTATATTCTAAAATTCTAAATTCTATATTCTAAAATTCTAAATTCTAATAAATAATACATTAAAACACTAAGTGGATAAATCTATTTTTATTTTATTTTATTTTATTCTAAAACTCTAAAATTCCAAATTCTAATTTCTAAAATTCTTAATTCTATATTCTAAAATTCTAAATTTTATATTCTAAGGTTCTAAATTCTAAAATTCTAAATTCCGGAATTCTAAGTTCAAAAATTCCAGATGTGCAAAATTCTACCTACTATTCTAAAATTCTAAATTACTTGGGCCAGTGTGGTGGTGCAAGTGGAGGCATCTGCATGTACAGTGGAAGCCAGAACTGACTGTGGTTTCATGCCTCCTGCATCTCAATTGGTTCTCAAAGCATGGAACCAATTTTGAGTCAATAGTCAGGTATATTCACTACATATCACCTGGTATGGTCCATAAAGGAAACTCAAAAACCCATAAGTAATGTAATAAATTTCTAAATGGAAAAATATCTACATTTTATTCTAAAACTCTAAAATTCTAAATTCTAAAATTCCATATATCTACAATTCTACATACTATTCTAAAATTCTAAATTTTCTATTATAAAATTCTAAATTCTATATTCGAAAGTTCTAAATTCTAAAATTCTAAATTCCTAGAATTCTAACTTCTAAATTTTCCACTATCCAAAATTCTACCTACTATTCTAAAAATCTAAATAACTTGGGCAGTTTGGTACTGCAAGTGTAGGCATATGCCTGACCAGTGCTAGCCAAGGACACACTAGTTTAATGCTCCTGCATCCAATTTGGTTCCCAAAACATGGAAAAATTTCTGATTCCATAGCCAAGTATATCAATGGCACGTCACCTGGTGTGTCCCAAAAACCAAAAAGGAAACTCAAAAATCCATAAATAATAGAAAAAATTATAAATGGATAAATTTCTACATTTTATACTAAAACTCTAAATTACAATTTCTAAATTATAAAATTCTTAGATCTCTATTCTAAATTCTATATTCTAAAATTCTAAATTTTAAAATTCTATGTTCTATATTTTAAAATTCTAATTTCTAATTTCTAAAATTCTAAATCATATTTTCTAAAGTTCTAAATTCTATATTCTAAATTCTAAAATTCTAAATTCTATATTCTAAAATTCTAAATTCTAAATTCTAAAATTCTAAGTTCTATATTCTAAAGTTCTAAATTGTATAATCTTTTTTGTTTGTTTGTTTGTTTGGGTCATACCCGGTGGTGCTCAGGGGTTACTCCTGGCTGTTTGTTCAGAAATAGCTCCTGGCAGGCACGGGGACCATATGGGACACCGGTTTTCGAACCAACCACCTTTGGTCCTGGATTGGCTGCTTGCAAGGCAAACACTGCTGTGCTATCTCTTCAGGCCCTAAATTGTATAATCTGAACTTCTAAATTGAACATTCCTAAAATTCTAACTTCTAAAATTCCAAATATCCAAAATTCTACCTACTATTCTAAAATTTTAAATTACCTGGGCCAGTGAGGTGGCACAAGTTGAGGAATCTGCCTGGCCAGTGCTAGCCAAGGAAAGACTGTGGTTTCATACTCACTGATTCCCATTTGGAATTCTAAAATTCTAAATTCTAAATGCTAATATTCTAAATTCTATATTCTAAATTTTAAAAACTAAATTTTAAATTTGATTCAAAAATACAATAATTTATAACTTTCATTCTACATTCTAATATTCTAAATTCTATATTCTAAAATTTTAAATTTTAAATACTAAAATTCTTTATTTTAATATTCTAAATTCAAAAATTCTAAATTCTATATTTTAAAGTTCTAAATTCTAAATTCAAAAATTCTAAATTCTATAATCTGAAATTTGACATTCTAAAATTTTAAATTCTATAATCTCAATTTCTAAATTCTAAATTCTAAACGCTAAAATTCTAAAATCTAAAATTTTAAAATTTACATTCTAAAAGTCTAAATTCAAAAATTCTAAATTCGAAATTCTAAAGTTCTAAACTCTAAGTTCTAAAATTCAAAATTCCAAAATCTAAAATTATAAATTCTATATTATAAAATTTTAAATTTTATAATTATAAATTCATTTTTGACTTGTTTTCTCTTTTTTAATTATCTTTATTTAAACACCGTGATCACAAATATAATTGTAGTTGTATGATTACTGTCATGTAAAGAACACCTCCCTTCACCAGTGCAGGATTCCCACCACCAATTTCCCAGATCTACCTACTCCCCACCCCACCCTGTACTTGAGACAGGTTTTCTTTTTCCCTCATTCATTCACATTGTTATGATAATTTTCAGGGTAGTTATTTCTCTAACTGCACTTATCATACTATGTGGTGAGGTTCATGTCATTAGCTGCACCTACATGGGAGGATGGTGGGAAATAAGGGTTGGGACTGAGGCAGTAAAATATTAGAAATGAGCTTTGTAGGGCATTATCAAGGTCCCAATACAAGATGGATATTATGGATATATAGAATATATGCACACAATACTATCAATATAAAAACAAAGAGAAAAAATTTCCACTGACTGTCCCAATTTAAACCAGTGCTAGAATAGCCTGCCCTCCTCCCAGAGCGCATTCCCATTAGTGTAGGGAGAGATAGGGGGAAAGCCTCTTGACCCCTGTAGAGTTTACCTAGACCGTGTCCAGGGAAAGACTGAAGTACAGGGGGAAAAATCCTATACCTGGCAAGAGCTGGTCTCTAGAATCAAGGACGAAATTGGAAGCCAGATGTCTGCCCCCCCTCCTCCCAATGCACCTCCCCCCTGGAGTACTAAGTGAGGGGGGAAATTGAGGACCACTAAGAGTCCATCTGAACCCACTCTGGCAATCTGAGCTGGCATCCAGGGAAGGCCTGGAGTCAGGGGGAAAAGACAAGGACGGCTGGGGGCCTGCCAAGCCTCCCAGCACTCCCCAGGCTAGGGAGAAAGGCTCTGGTATGGGGCATCCCCAAACCCCATACCTGGCAAGAGCTGGTCTCCAGAATAAAAGAGGAAACCAGAAGCCAGATGTCTGCCTGCCCTCCTCCCCATGCACCTCCCACTTGGAGTACAGAGTATAATTATAAATTCTATATTCTAGTGTTCTAAATTCTAAATTCTAAAATTCCAAATTCTTAAATTCTTTTTTTTTTTGTTTTTTGGGCCACACCCGGTGGTGCTCAGGGGTTACTCCTGGCTGTCTGCTCAGAAATAGCTCCGGGCAGGCACCGGGGACCATATGGGACACCGGGATTCGAACCAACCACCTTTGGTACTGGATCGGCTGCTTGCAAGGCAAACGCCGCTGTGCTATCTCCCTGGGCCCAATTCTTAAATTCTTAATTCAAAATATGATTTTCTAAATTCTAAAATTATAATCCTAAAATTCTAAATTCAATTATTTATAATTGTAAATTCTACATTTTAAAATTCTAAATTATGTATTCTAAAGTCCTAAATTTTAAAATCTAAATTCTATATTCTAAAATTCTAAATTCAATTATTTATAATTGTAAATTCTACATTTTAAAATTCTAAATTATGTATTCTAAAGTCCTAAATTTTAAAATCTAAATTCTATATTCTAAAATTCTAAATTCTATATTTAAAAATTCTAAGTTCTATATTCTAAAGTTCTAAATTCTATATTCTAAATTCTAAGTTTCTAAATTCTAAAATCTATATTCTAAATGTGATTCTAAAATTCGATAATTGTAAATTTGAGTTCTAAATTCTAAAATTCTAAATTCTAGAATTAACTTCTATATTCTAAAATTCTGAATTCTGTATTCTAAACTTCTAAGTTCTAAATTCTAAGGTTCTAAATTCGAATATTCTGCATTCTATATTGTAAAATTTTAAGTTCTGTATTCTAAAGTTCTAAATTCTATATTCTAAAATTTTAAATAGAAAATTCCTAGAATTCTAACCTCTAAAATTCCAAATATCAAAATTCTACCTACTAATCTAAAATTCTAAATTACTTGGGCCAGTGAAGTGGCACAAGTGGAGGCATCTGCCTGGTCAGTGCTAGCCAAGAAAAGACTGTGGTTTTATGCTCACTAATTCCCATTTGGTTCTGAAAACAGTGAACAATTTCTGCATCTATTGCCTGGTATACCCACTGCACGTCACCTGGTGTGGCCCCAAAACCCTAAATAAACTAAAAACACCCCCATAAATAATATATTAAAATTCTAAATTGATAAATCTCTACATTTTATTCTATAGCTCTAATATTCTAAATGCTAATATTCTTAATTCTATATTCTAAATTCTAAGATTCTAAATTTTAAATTTGATTCAAAAATTTGATAAGTCATAACTTTCATTCTAAATTCTAAGATTCGAAATTCTATATTCTAAAATTCTAAATACTAAAATTCTAAAATCTAAAATTCTAAATTCTGTATTTTAATATACTAAATTCTAAATTCTAAAATTCTAAACTTTATATTTTAAAGTTCTAAATTCTAAATTCTACATACTAAATTTCTAAAATCTAAAAATCTAAATTCTGTATTTTAATATACTAAATTCTAAATTCTAAAATTCTAAACTTTATATTGTAAAGTTCTAAATTCTAAATTCAAAAATTCTAAGTTCTAAAATTCTAAATTCTAAAATTCTAAATTCTATAATATAAAATTTTACATTCTAAATTACTAATATCTAAAATTCTAAATTCTATATTCTAAATTCAAAATACTAAAATTCTAAAATCTAAAATTTTACAATCTATATTCTAAAATTCTAAATTCTAAAATTCTAAATACTAAATTCCTAGAATTCTAAATTCTAAAATCCCAAATATCTAAAAGCCTATTCCACTATTTTAAAATTCTAAATCACTTGGGCCAGTGTGGTGGTGCAAGTGCTAGCATCTGCCCGGCCAATGCTAGCCAAGGATAGACTGATTACCTGCCCTGTGCATCCCATTTGATTCCCAAAACATGGAACATTTTCTGAGTCCATAGCCATAAATAATACATTAAAATACTAAATGGATAAATCTCTACATTTTATTCTAAAACTCTAAAATTCGAAATTCTAATTTCTAAAATTCTTAATTTTATATTCTAAATTCTATATTCTAACATTCTAAATCCCAAGTTCTAAAATTCTAAATTCTTTATTCTAAAATTCTAAATTCTGTATTCTAAATTCTAAGATTCTAAATTCTAAAAAATTCTAAATTCTAAAATTCTAAATTCTATATTCTAAATTGTAAGATTCTAAATTCTGAGAAATAAACTCTATGCTATTGTAAAATTCAATAATTGTAAATATTAATTCTAAATTCTAAAATTCTAAATTCTATAATTCTAATTTCTACATTCTAAATTTCTAAATTCTGAATTCTAAAATCTAATTATTTAAGTTCTATATTCTAAAATTCTGAATTCTAAAATTCCAAATTGTAAATTTTAAATATTCTAAATTCTAAAATTCTAAATTTCTAGAATTCTAACTTCTACAATTCCTACTATCCAAAATTCTACCTACCATTTTAAAATTCTAAATAACTTGGGCAGTGTAGTGGCGCAAGTGTAGGCATCTGCCTGACCAGTGGTAGCGAAGGACTTACTGGTTTAATACCCCTGAATCCCATTTGGTTCCCAAAAACCGAAACAATAAAGGAAACTCAAAAACCTATAAGTAATACAAAAAATTCTGAATGAATAAATCTCTACATTTTATTCTCAAACTTAAAATTTCAACTCCTAAATTCTAAAATGTTTCGTTCTTTATTTTTAATTCTATATTCTAAAATTCTAAATTTTATATTCTAAAGTTCTAAATTCGATATTCTAAATTCTAATATTCAAAAATTCTATACTCTAAAATTCTAAATACCAAAATTCTAAATTCTATATTCTAAATTCTAAGATTCTAAATTCTAAAAACTAAATTTAAATGCAATTCTAAAATTCGATACTTGTAAATTTGAATTTTAAATTCTAAAATTCTAAATTCTAGAATTCTAACTTCTATATTCTAAAATTCTAAATTCTATATTCTAAAGTTCTAAATTCTATATTCCAAAATTCTAAAGTCTATATTCTAAAATTCTAAATCCTCTATTCTAAAGTTCTAAATTCTATATTCTAAAATTTTATATTGAAAATTCCTAGAATTCTAACTTCTAAAATTCCAAATATCCAAAATTTTATCTATTATTCTAAAATTCTATCTATTTTTCTAAAATTCTAAATTACTTGGGCCAGTGAGGTGGCACAAGTTGATGCATCTGCCTGGCCATTGCTAGCCATGGAAAGACTGTGGTTTCATGCTCACTGATTTCCATTTGGTTCTGAAAACAGGGAACAATTTATGAGTCCATCGCTAGGTATATCCACTGCATGTCATCTGGTGTGGCCCAAAAACCCTAAAGCAGGGGTCTCAAACTTGCGGCCCTCCATACAACATTTTGTGGTTCTGTCCTAGAGGAAACTTTTTTGTTTTGTTTTAGTTGTTTGGGTAACACCCCCCGATGTTCAAGACTTACTACTGGATTTGCACTTAAGGATCACCCTGACTTTGATCCTTGCAAAAGGAACTCAAAAGGCCATAAATAATATATTAAAATTCTATACTGATAAATCTCTACATTTATTCTAAAGTTCCAAAATTCTAAATTTAAAATTCTAATATTCTGAATTCTAAATTCTAAATTCTAACATTCTAAATTTTAAAAACTAAACTCTATATTTGATTCTAAAATACGATAATTCATAACTTTCATTCTAATTTCTAAACTTCAATATTCTAAAATTTTAAATTCTAAATACTAAAATTTTAAAATCTAAAATTCTAAATTCTATATTCTAATATTCTAAATTCTAAAATTATAAATTCTGTATTTTAAAGTTTTAAATTCAAAATTCAAAAATTTATATTCTATAATTCTGTATTCTAAAATTCTAAATTCTAAATTATATATTCTAAATTTCTAAAGTCTAATTTCCTAAATTCTAAATTCTGTAATTGTAAATTTTATTTTTCTAAGGTTTAAATTCTAAATTCTAAAATTTAATTCTAAAGTTCTAATTTCTAAAATTCAAAATTCTAAAATCTAAATTCTATATTCTAAAATTCTAAATTCTAAAATTCTAAATTTTAAAATTCTGAATTTTATATTCTAAATTCTAAGACTCTATATCCTAATAACTAAATTCAACTCTAAAATTTGTTAATTCATAACTTGAATTCTAAATTCTAAAATTCTAAATTCTATATTCAAAAATTCTAAATTTCATAATTCTAAATTCTAAAGTTCTAAATTCAAAATATAAAATTCTAAATTCTAAAGTTCTAAATTCTAACTTCTAAAATTTTAAATTCTGGGCCTGGAGAGATAGTACAGTGGCGTTTGCCTTGCAAGCAGCCGATCCAGAACCAAAGGTGGTTGGTTCGATTCCTGATGTACCATAAGGTCCCCCTTGCCTGCCACGAGCTATTTCTGAGCAAACAGCCAGGGGTGAACCCCTGAGCACTGCCGGGTTGGCCCAAAAATCAAAAAAAATTTTTTTAATTTTATAATTCTATATTCTATAATTTTAATTTTATATATTATATTTATATTTATATATATTTATATTTATATTATAGTATAATAAATTTATATAACATATTATATAAATATATTATTTTATTATATTATACAAATATAAATTATTATTTATTATATAAATTATTGATACATTATACAATATGTGAATATATTATATAAATATAAATTCTGTATTTTAAAGTATTTTAAAGTACTCAATTCTAAATTCTAAAAATTTAAATTAGAAAATTCTAAATTCTATATTCTAAAGTTCTAAATTCTATATTCTAAAACTTGAAATATAAATTATAAAATTCTAAATTCTAAAATTCCACATATTCAAAATTCTATGTACTATACTAAAATTTTAAATTACTTGGGCTAGTGAGGTGGTGCAAGTTTATGCATCTGCCTGGCCAGTACTATCCAAAGACAGACTGTGGTTTCATGCTCTCAGCATCCCATTTGTTTTTGAAAACATGGAACAATTCTGAGTCCATAGCCATAAATAATACATAAAATACTAAATGAATAAATCTCTACATTTTATGCTAAAACTCTAAAACTCCAAATTCTTAATTCTGAAATTCTTAATTCTATATTCTAAATTCTGTATTCTAAAATTCTAAATTCTATATTCTAAACTTGTAAATTCTATATTCTAAAATTCTAAATTCCAAAATTGTAAATTCTATATTCAAAACATCTAAATTCTATAATTCTAATTTTAAAATTCTAGATTCTAAAATTCTAAACTCTATATTATAAAATTCTAAATTCTATATTCTAAGATTCTAAATTGTAAGTTCTAAAATTCTTTTTTTTTTTCGGGCCACACCCGTTTGATGCTCAGGGGCTACTCCTGGCTACATGCTCAGAAATTGCCCCTAGCTTGGGGGGATCATATGGGATGCTGGGGGATCAAATCGTGGTCCTTTCCTTGGCTAGTACTTGCAAGGCAGACACTTACCTGTAGTGCCACTTCACCAGCCCCGTAAGTTCTAAAATTCTAAATTCGTAGAATTCTAACTTCTAAATTCCAAATATCCAAATTTCTACCTACTATTCTAAGATGCTTAATTACATGGACCAGTGTGGTGGTGCAAATGCAGGCATCTGCCTGGCCAGTGCTAGCCAAGGACAGAAGGTTTTCATGCCCCCTTCATCCCATTATGTTTCCAAAACACGGAACAATTTCTGAGTCCATAGCCATAAATAATACATTAAAATACTAAATGGATAAATTTCTACATTTTATTCTAAAACTCTAAATTTTCAAATTCTAAATTTTAAAATTCTTAGTTCTATGTTCTAAAATTCTAAATTCTATATTCTAAATTTTTACATACTAAATTTGAAAGTTCTAAATTCTTAAATTCTTAATTCTATATTTTAATATTCTAAAATTGAAAATTATACATTCTAAAATTCTAAATACTATATTCTAAATTTTAAGAATCTAAATTCTAAAACTAAATTCTAAATGTGATTCTAAAATTTGATAAATCAAAAGTAGAATTCTAAATTGTAAAATTCTAAATTCTAAACTTCTATATTCTATATTCTAAAATCTAAATTCTATATTCTAAAGTTCTAAATTCTAAAATTCTAAATTCTATATTTCTATAATTCTAAATTATAAAATTCCAACTGTCTAAAATTCTACCTATTATTCTAAAATTCTAAATTACTTGGCCAGTGTGGTGGTGCAAGTGGAGGCATGCCTGTCCAGTGTTAGCCAAGGACAGACTCTGGTTTCATGCTCCCTGTATTCCATTTGTTTCCCAAAACATGGAACAATTTCTGAGTCAATAGCCATAAATAATACATTAAAATACTAAATGGATAAATATCTACATTTTATTCTATAACTCTAAAATTCCAAATTTTAAATTCTAAAATTCTTAATTCTATATTTTAAATTTCTAAATTCTAAAATTTATATTTTATATTCTAAAGTTCTAAATTCTCTATTCTAAGATTCTAAATTCTAAAAATTCTAAATTTTAAAATTCTAAATTCTAAATTCTAAAAATTCTAAATTTTAAAATTCTAAATTCTAAATTCTAAATTTTAGAATTTTAAAATTCTAAATTCTATATCTAAAGTTTGAAATTCTATATTCTAAAATTCTAAATTCCTAGGATTCTAACTTCTAAAATTCCAACTATCCAATATTCTACCTACTATTCTAAAATTCTAAATTACTTGGGCAGTGTGGTGGTGCAAGTGGAGGCATCTGCCTGGCCAGTGCTAGCCAAAGACACACTGGTTTAATGCCCCTGACATCCCATTTGGTTCTGAAAACACGAAACAATTTATAAATCCATAGCTAAGTATATCAACTGCACGTCGTCTGGAGTGTCCCAAAAACCATAAAGGAAACTCAAAAGCTCATAAATAATACAAAAATTTCAAAATGGATAAATCTCTATATTTTATTCTAAAACTCAAAATTCTAAATTCTATAATTCTTAATTCTATATTCTAAATTCTCATATTCTTTATTCAAAAACTAAATTCTAAAATCGATTCTAAAATTTGATAATTCAAAATTTGTATTCTAAATTCTAAATTTCTAAATTCTAGAATTCTAAATTCTATATTCTAGAGTTCTAAATTCTAAATTTAAAATTTTTAAATTCTAAATTTTTAGAAATTTAAATTCTAAAATTCCAAATGTTTAAAATTCTAACTACTATTCTAAAATTCTAAATTACATGGGCCAGTGTCATGGCGCAAGTGTAGGCATCTGCCTGGCCAGATGAAGAAGAAGCTGAGGAATTGCTGATGTGGGACTTGTCACAGAAAGGAACTTGTGGAAAGAGAGTCAGCATAGGACAGATGCTGATGGGAGCTCTGAAAAATATGAAGATGACATATATTTGTGAAGAGGCTAAATGATAAGGTGTTCTCAGAATGGTGGAAGAGATAGAAGCAAAAGTGGATTGGATTGAGAAGGATCCCACCCCACAGTTTGGCATTAAGTAGGTCCTTGTCTACCCATTACAAAGTATTGTATCTGGAGGCATACAATACTCTAGCAGCTCCAGGTGACAGCATAGAATAAGAAAGGAAACCAATCAGAAAAAGGAAGTGAGAAGAAAGTTTACTGTTAGTAATATTCAGCGGGTCTTTACTCAAAAATGTATCCCTGTGCCATGTTTTCCTTTTTTTTTTAATGAAGTTGATTAGAGTGTCTAGATCAGGCCCTGGCCTTGCCTTTTCAACTGACCTCTCTTCCCCACGCCACCTCTGCTCTTGTGCATTAGAGACACCACACATCTATTGAGGCTAGGAGAGACTTCTGTCTTGGCATTTACTTTGCATAGATAGCTTTCCTCAAGCTGTGGGCTTCCCATATGCATAAGAGACATTCCTTGTATAGAATAGTTCCCACAAACCATGTTTTGCCATTTACTGTGGTTATGTTTACTTCCAATTTACTTGCAGTTTACTGGATTGGAAGGAGGGGAAGTGCTTGGAGCACACACTTCTGTTGATTTTGCTGTAGATTGTTATAGCCTACTTTCGGACAGCAGAGGGTGCTAATGAACAGATGAATATTCATCAGTAAAAGGAATGGCTGAATTTCATACTCCTGAATTGTTAGTCATTTAAAGCTGAATAAATATATTAATTTATCTTGATAAATAATTCTAAGGTTCTGGCCATTGTGAATAGGATTGCAATGAGTATAGGAGTGTAGATGCTTTTTCTGAATTTTTTTCTTCTAGGTTATATTCTCAGGAATGATATTGTTGGGTTATATGAATGTTCAATTTTTGTTTTAGGAGGAATATCCTTATTCTTTTTCAAAAATGTTGGACCACTCTACATTTCCACCAGCAGTGAATGAGAGTGCCTTTCTCCATGCAACTGAACTGGTTGTTCTAGACTTTCCTTAATTTGGTAGAGATTACCAAAACAATCTGAGGAAACCTGATAGTTAATGGTAAAGTGCTAAGTAGTTTTTCTTGTCTTTTGAAGAAGCTTCCTTAACAACCCATAGAAAATTGTTTTCAAGGCTATGCATTTTCTTAGCTTGTTGCCTGTACACAGAAATTTGCATAGTTCCTTAAAATCTGACTAATAATCTACTTGGACAGAGTATTCTTGGTGAGGTGTTCATTTTATTGAGCAGTTCATTAGACCCAGTAATCTTTGCAGGCTCCTAGAGTTTCATTTTATGCATATTTGTGTACATTCCTTTGTATATAAGTTCCTTTTTTATATTTTGGCTTTCAATAATCTATCTGCCTTTAATTTTTCTATTGTGATTACAATGTGTTTTGGAGTTTTTTTTAATTTTGGTCATTTTCATCTTTTTTACTGTGACATTCTGTATTTTGGTTATCCATGCCTGTGCTCCTCATGTACTTCTCATGTACTCCTTATGTAAAAACAATGCTACAAATGCATTAGAGCATAAATAAGCCTGTCTATGTTCCTCAATATCAGAGTTCTATGTGTATGTTGGCTGAACAAAGTGTATATATATATGTATATACATATATATATACATATATATATCCTATTTCTTTCTTGATTTGTATTTGATTTATTTGATTTGTATTTCTTATCAAATAGAACACAGAGGGACAATCATCATATATTTCTTTAATACCACCTTGACCTGCTTATTACTTTAGCATAATCTGTCTAACTTCACCTTTAATAGAAGATATACTGCAATGACAAAACATAACTGTAATCTTTGACTATGGACCTGTTTGTGGTGATCCTTAGAAAATCAACTTCTTGAAATAATGTTTTAAGAAAGAAAACAAAATCATGGTAAGTATTCTTTTTTATTTTTTAAAAATTAAAAACACTTTTAATTAAAATTGTGATTTAAAAAGTCATACGTAGTTTTGTTTTAGACATACAATGTTTCAGGCCAAATCTCATTACCAATTTCAACCTCCCTACATCAATATTTCCAGACTTCATTCAATGCTACCACTCCCCACCCCAGCCTGCCATTATAACTGGCCCAGTTTGGGTCTCATGATTTCATTTTTGTTGAGTCCACTTGAATATTTAGTTATGCCATTTTTAAGACCAACACGTGGTACCCTTTAGTCCATGTTCTCTGTCATTTTATATGTGTCTTTCTCATCCTCCTCTTAATTTCTCTCCTTCTCTTCACTATATTCTGGGGCCTAGAATGTTCTCGACAACTTCATTTAAACCATTGCATTTCTTCATGCAGTTATTCTATTAAACATAAATGATATTATCTTTTATTTGTCCTATGTCTTATTTTCTTTATCTTGTATATCTTCCTTTTCTATTCATATTGCAGCACATTGCATGGTTCTTTACACCTATGTAGTATTTTATTTTGTATATGTACCACATCTTTATGATCCACTTGTCTGTTATCAGATATCCAGGTTGATTCCAACTCTTAGCTATTTTATTGAGTGATGAGGTAAATAACGATGTGCACATGTCCTTTTGGATGAAAGTTTTTCTCTCCTGGGGATAGATATCCCAAAGTGGAATTGCTGAATTGGAATTACAGTTCAATTATGAGTTATTTGTTGTATTTTTAATGATCTCAGGGATAATTTTGAAGGTCTATCATGGAATATTGTTACTATATAATTTTATTGAATATCAAGTTTCAGAGCAACGAGCCAAAGGGATAGTACAGCATGTAAGGCACTTGCCCTAAGTGTTCCTTGAGCACAGAGTCATGAGTCAGCTTGTGTTTATTAAATTGTGGTCCCCAAACTTACCTTCTTATGTTTCAAGAGGTTTTTGTTTTGTTTTGTTTGGGGGTCACACCTAGAAGTGCTCAGGGATGCTCAATAGTTCCTCCAACCTCTGTGCTCAGAAATCATTCCTGGAAGGCTTGGAGGAGTATATGGGATGCTGGTCAGCTGCATGCAAGACAAATGTCCTACCTGCTGTGCCATCACTCTGGCCCCTGCTTCAAGAAATTTTAATGGTGCTTCATTAAAAGATAATCCTAACTTCATAACCATAAATAACTTTTTATAAAATTATAGCAGTAAATTCCTTCATCACAATAACCTTAATCAATGTCATTCGCCCAAATTTTCCAATCATGAGACACAAAGTGACAGGATGGATCAGGGATTTGAACCTATCTTATGTCTACAGGATACACATCTGATTAGTTTGTTTGGAAAAACACAGACTGAAAGACAAATACTGGAAAACCACCTAGCAGAAAAAAATCTCCCTGACAAAGTCTAGGATGGCCATACTTATATCAAGTAATATTGATATTTTAATTTTTATATTAATATATTTATTTAAACACCTTGATTACAAATATGATCATAGTTGGGTTTCAGTTATATAAAGAACACCCCCCCTTCACCGGTGTCAACATTCCCACCACCAGCGTCCCAAATCTCCCTCCTCCC
This sequence comes from Suncus etruscus, assembly GCF_024139225.1. Lineage (NCBI taxonomy): Eukaryota > Metazoa > Chordata > Mammalia > Eulipotyphla > Soricidae > Suncus > Suncus etruscus. Next base: position 81,597,361 of record NC_064858.1, read on the forward strand.
CACCCCACCCCCACCTGTACTCTAGACAGGCTTTCCACTTCCTTCATTCACATTATTGATTTTTAAATTTAAAGACTGTAGGGACAGGAATAGTTGCATAAAAGGAATGAATCAACACATTTAGAAGAACTAAAACTTAACCACATATTTATCTAATAGCTATCAAAATATTTAAAACTACTGAAAGACATAGAGAAAAACTTTATAATAACATAATAGTAGTAAGAAATTTTAACTTTCTTAATTCAACTGGTTGTTGGATAACTCAACTTGACAAAATCTCAACGAGATCTGGCCATTCATGAAGGAAAAGAATTAATGGAATGAGCCTAAGAGGCATATATAGGACCTTTCATTCCCATATACTAAGTATACATTTTTCTCTAGTGCATAAGAGACATTCTTCAAGGGAGAACATATTGGGTCATAAACATATATTTATAAAATCCAGTATTAACTACCCTCTTACAGCAGCCTCTTAAAATTTCACACACTAAAAATGGAAATTAATCTCAAACATGAATGGGAAAAACTTGAACACCTGCAAATTAAGCAAAGATAAATAGAAAGTATTTCTCATCTTACTAGCAACATATTGATGTATAGAAGACATAATTTAGAGATACAGTGTTAAAATATTTCACAAATTAAATTTTAATCTTATATCAGCTTTCAAAATAGTATTTTTCTTGGTTTGTTTTTTTGGGCCACACCTGGTGATGCTCAGGAGTTACTTCTGGCTATGTTCAGAAATCGCTCCTAGCTTAGGGGACCATATGGGAGCCAGGGATAGAACCGTGGTCAATCCTATGCTAGCACAGGCAAGGCCGATGCCTTACTGCCTGAGCCACCAATTCTGGCCCCTATAATAGCAAATTTTTGAAAAAAGTATTATTGTTACAGAGATTGTGAAGTTATTTGGCCCCCATGATACATATATATCATGTGACCAATTTATAAATCAATCAATCAATATCTACATGAACTATTTTTTTGTATTTAAGCAATATGAAATCTGAGAAGGATTTTTACCAGTATGACATTATATTGTTTATATATATTTATATTGCTGCAATGTTTGGGCAAAATTTGGAATATGATCAATATTTAGACTTTCTATATTTGAAAATTTGACTTCTAATACTTTTTATGGAAAATGATATGACGTATTGTTTCTTTTTTTAAAAATATATGTTAAAAATCATAGTATCCTCATTCTAAAATGTTAAGCTTATTCTAAACTTCCTTTTGTTTCAATATAGTTAAGTCTGAGGCCAAAGCAGCTCTAACTTCAGATTTCCTTGACACGTATAACGAATAAAATGACATTAATATTTCTGAGGCAGAAAGTAAACAATGAAGTTACACTTTGTATCACAGGTTTTATTTACACAAATAAAATCACTGAATTGAACTCAGTCTTAGGGACACATTGACTTTTCTTCCTCTGATCCTACTGACTAAAATGTTCTTGAATTTTATTTTCTATCTACCTTTCCTTTAGATTAATCCTTTCACCAAGTTATTTTCATTAAAATTAAACCATATAGAACTGGAAGTTTTTTCTTTTTCAAAAATAAATTTCTCAAGTCAGAATGGACAACTCTCAGGAGACAACTTGGACTGTGCTTTTCAAACTCCTATATTGGAAACTTCACAACAAATATACTATACTAATATGATATAATATGATATAATGTGATATATGATATAGTATAAATATATCAAACTATACTACACTATATAAAATATGTACTAATTAAGACAGACAGAACTCTAGTAATCCAAACTACAGGTGCACGTACATAGAGCTGCTTAATTGCTTAAATAATCAATAAATCTAAGTTGGTCCATTTATCCTGAAGACAAATCATCAAGGAAGTGAAATGCTAAATTTTAGCCTGTTATATTTTTTCAGCAATAATTGTTTTATTTTTTTCTAACTTCCTCTAAAGAAGTAAACAAGAGAGCTCACTCAGATGGTCTCAATATCAGTTCTGCATGCAGAAGTCCTGGGTTCCATCCCCAGCATCACATGAGCCTCAAGCACTTCAAACACCTTTACAAAGTGTCTGCTGAGTACAGAAAGGTATGCCCCTGTTCCCCAAAAGTGATGACATTTCCCTTTTAACCTGAATGCAGCTTTCTATAGTTCTACAGTTATGCTTCCAGAGCAGAAGGGTATTCCTGGTCAAGAAGCATCTCTGTGTCAGATGGGAAAAAAAAGACCCTAAACAAGGTATCTGTGTTTGCCAGAAATGCAGCCATGCAAGGTGACCACTGTGGCCATGACGATTCTTTTTTTTTCTTATATATAATTTTTATTTTGACCATATTGACATATCTTTCACGGTAGTATTTTAGGTACATATTAACATTAAATCAGGGGAGTTCCCATCAACAAATTTGTCCTCCCTCCACCCCTGTCCCCATTCTGCATCTCATATTCCCCATTCTCCCCCTCCCACTGGCTACTAGAATAAATGGTCCCCTTTGTGTCAAGCTTACTATTTAGTGATCATATATCTGTTTGGTCCTGGTACCCTCCATATTTTCTCCTCTATTTGAGAAGCAGAACTAAATAGTTCAAGTTATGTGGTTTTGTTTGAAGGAAAGAATAGCAAAAAAAAAAAGGGGTAAAAACTAAATAAACTGAAAATGGGCAGAGTCCTTCTAGAGGCTTTCAACCTCAGTTTGAGAGAGGACAGGAAAAGGGGAATTGAAACACCACAACAATACAAAAAGAAATATCAAATAAAATATCCAGTGAACACTACAGTAATTAAGACAAGCACCACACAACAATACAAAAAGTAATATCAAATAAAATATCCAGTGAACACTACAGTAATTAAGACAAGCACCACACAATAGTCTCGGTCCTGAGATAAAATCATGCCAGAGCGCAAAAAGAAATAGAAAGATAAAATAAAATTGGAGACATCAACTTTAATATCTACACCAAAACAAAGAAGTCAAAAAATAAATATATTGATAAAAAGATTATTTTGTGCTTTTATTTCTTTTTCCTGCATAGGCACAGTTAATATTGGGGGCATTAGAGAGGGAATTCCCTTGGCCTAGGAGATACAGATTTCTCCATCCTTGAAGTATACTGTCATGGGATTAACTATAGACTCCTTGCATGTTCATTTGTTCTCCCCTTGGTGCTTTTGTGGTGTATGTAAGACTTCTGCTTCGTCATGGGTGGTAAAATCAGACCTCTGTATCTAGAGATTTTGGTGTCTGCACAGGTCAAGGAATGGAGCTTATGATGACGTCTTTCTTTGTGGTTCTAGCAGTTCTGTTCCTTCAGTGTCGTTTTAATCCATCTTCTGTAGTTGGTGTTCTTGGTCATTGCGCTGCTCCTAGGATGGAGCCTGGGATAGAGTCTTTCGTTATGTTTCCAGAAGACCCATGCAGTTGTGATTGTCTCAGTCAGACCTCTGGAATTAGAGATCTTGGTTGTCGTACAAATCATAGGCCAAAACCTAGGCTAGAGCTTTATTATTGGTCCCAGGATGTGTACTGTCCAGTCATGGTTGTAACAACCAGTCATCTGTAGATAGTGATCTTGGCTTTTGCACAGATCCAAGGGTGACAAATCTTCTGATTTGACTTATTTTTGGCTGGTGAGGAAGGACAACCTGCTCTTAGATCAAGTTGTTCCCATTTCCTCATTGTCAGAACATTTCCTCATTGTCAGAATATCATTTTAGAACTGGCACATGTTGGTTTCAGAGCAATATTAAGGATGTCCCAAAGGGATTTGCTTCCTGGAGCCTTTGTGGAGAACTGTGTCATTTCTATGTCTGGAATCCAGGAGTCAAGGCTGGACAGTCGTTGTCTAATTCTCTGAGGTCTAAATTGAGTCCTTGAATATATGTTCAAGGTGGGAGATGCCCCGTGTGTAAAAAAGTATGAGTGTTTATCCCTAGTAGATAAGAGCTTGTTTTTATGTGTAAGATTTCCCCTTTTTTTGATGCCTTTGCAGGAAGAAATGGTGCTTCATTATATTGTTGGTGGATTTTGGGGTGGAAAGTGTAGAAAACAGAAACAAGACAAAAAATAAAAATAAATCTACTCGGGCCCGGAGAGATAGCACAGCGGCATTTGCTTGCAAGCAGCCGATCCAGGGCCAAAGATGGTTGGTTCAAATCCCGGTGTCCCGTATGGTCCCCCGTGCCTGCCAGGAGGTATATCTATGTATATATACATATATATATATGTATAAACTCACACACACATATATATATAAAGAAAAGTTTTCTAAAAATTAAATTAAAAATTAATTAAAGAGATGCATCCCAAAACTGCAGAGGCACGGCTGGGCTCAGACCACTCCACATGCCAGGATTTCTGGGTCTGTGACTGGTATGTTGGGGGCTCTGGGCAGGACAGCTAGCCACAGGTCCCCTGGGCTGAACTCCTAGTCCAGGGGGCCAAGATCCCCCCAAACCTGGTGGGTCTTCAGGGCCACGCCTGGTTAATCGGGCCCTGGGGGGAGGGGGGGAGAAATCCCGCCCTATGCATCCCAAAACTGCAGAGGCACGGCTGGGCTCAGACCACTCCACATGCCAGGATTTCTGGGTCTGTGTCTGGTATGTTGGGGGCTCTGGGCAGGACAGCTAGCCACAGGTCCCCTGGGCTGAACTCCTAGTCCAGGGGGCCAAGATCCCCCCAAACCTGGTGGGTCTTCAGGGCCACGCCTGGTTAATCGGGCCCTGGGGGGAGGGGGGGAGAAATCCCGCCCTATGCATCCCAAAACTGCCGAACCGCGCGCCCCCGCGCGTACTTCATATATTAAGAGTATTCCTATTGTTATGTTACGTTTTACGTATCCAGAATCTTTATTTTGTATCGTGCCCTTTCACACATCCCTACAAAGCTCTTTTTTATTCCTTTACTCTCTATCCCCCCCAAATATCTCTAATCTACATTACTCTTTTTAATCAGTAGTGTACAAGCATTATCACAGACCAAAGCCGTGCATTGTGTGTAACAACCCCAAACTGTTATCAAGATACATAAAATGGACACGTATTTCTTTAGAATATTTTGTTTTTTTTCTCTGACAGCTATAATTCTCACTAAATGTTGTCTTATATAGTGATGATTCTAACCGCTTTTCTCCTTCTCTTTTTGAGCTGTTTAACAAGGAATCTTAGAGAAAGAGTCCCCCAGATTAATGCTTATGATTGAACCATAATTGTTCTTATCACCCCCTTATGGGCCAAGAACACCACGTGGCATTGCTCCTTTTTTGCATAGGCACATTAAAATGGGAAAATACTATACATATAAATAAGATCCTATCTAATAGAGATTGGTACAGACAAATCTCATAGTGCAAAGGGACCTTACACCCTGAACATTGACATAACGACCTGGCACAGACCTCAGAAGAAAGGGCATTTCCCTGAACCAGGGAAGCCATCCACAAAACATCCAGGCTGGTCTATAGCATCACCTGGAAGCAATCCTCTACCAAGGAAGACTCTACACTGCTCAGACATTGTCCTTCTCAAAAGAGACTTCCATTAACACTGAGAAGACTTAACAACAACAACGATTTGCTTACAGGACAGGGCTCCCTGCATTGCCCTATGATTGTAAGGTGAAACCAGAGGACGCTCCACATCCTGACTTCAATGTTGGATATACAGATTCCAGGATCTTAAATACAGAAGCTTGATACCAACAACAGAGACTGTGTGAAAAATATAAGTGTGTTGGCACTACAGACAATGTCTTGGATTGGACGATCTAGCTTGCCTGGAGCCTAGAGTTGGTCTTGTGCCAGGAACCTTCAGGGATCGGGTCTTTTTGTATTTAGGCCAAGGTTATTTGTTTCCATGTCCCTCATATTTTGGTGGGCCTATGCAAACAACAATTGCCACTCTAACACCATTTTTGCTGTGCTCCTTTGACTCTAATCCTTAAAAAGAACCCAGTTAAGATTTGAGGTCAACTTAAGCTAATATGCATGAATATGGAAATGTAAAAAAAATGCTATGCCTGTAATGTTTAAGGAGTTATGTAAGTTTTATGGCTTTAGATTGCCTTGTGTGCTGTTAAGAAATATTATAGTGTGTTACAATCTTAATGTTCTTTGGATGAAATTTCAAAGTTGGGATATCAGCAAGGGGACTTCTGAGAATTATGTTATGTATTGTCCTTCCACTGTAACTTTACCTTGTCCTCTTTCTTTGCATCCTTGTTCTCATAATTAAAAATAAAAAAAATTAAAAAAATTAATTAAAGAACAAAATGATTCAGGAAATTACATTTGGGGAAAAACAGGCTAAGATGTAGTGTTATATAGGTCTTATACTTATGATGAAAGTATGGGCTACCCTATTGTTATTTGAGATTTTCTTGTGAGGTGTGGGCTCCAGGGTGCCTTTTCATTACACACCCTGGCCTTCTTGAGATTGAGAAAAGATTTGCGGCAGGGAAGTCTTTGGGTAGAGTTCTTTCAGTGGGGATACTTTTGGAACTAAGTCCAGTTAGATAGAGGTGATAAGGAGGGCCACATAGCATGAGTCAGTAGAGGTGTTTGTTGTATTTTCTTGCCTGGAAAGAGGTATGGATTTGAGTGGATGTCTCTTCACTTGGGTGCTGGGTACTGGTTCGTTGGGTAGGAGATCGGTCTTGATGCCTAATGGATTAAGAAGTGAGGGTGAAGAGTTTTAAAAAGGTGGAAAACCAGGGATGGGATTGAGGGGTGAAGGGATAGTCAGATTTAGGTGGAAAGCTACTATGGGGGGGAGGAAATTGGGGTCACAAGTAGAGGAGAGTTTTAACCTATGTCTACCTAAAAGTCAGTTACAAATACTTTGAAAATTATGGTGTCTTAGGGGTCTGAGTGATAGCAGAGTGGTAGGGCATTTGCCTTTCATGCTGCTGATTCAGGATCGACCTTCAATTAGATCCCCGAAGTACCATATGATCCCCCAAACTAGGAGCAATTTCTGTATGCATATCCAGGAGTAACCCAAGAGCTGGATGTGACCCCCAAAATCACCCAAACTTATGTTGTCTTAATTTTAAAAAAATACAGAAAATATGTGATATTTAGTTGTTTAAATGTGAGTTTCCTAGAGCACTCTAGGCCCCAGAGTTTACTGAGGATAAGGAAAGAAATTTTATGGAAAGAAAAATAACGATGGGAAATAATGGGTCACAGGGTTCCAGTGAACTCAGGTGCATTGGTGATATTAAGAAAGTAATAAACTAAATATCCAAGTTACAAAGTCAGCAGCAATGATACTATGAAACTCAAAATTTAAGAACCAAACTTATATGGGTGACTGTAATAATAGTGGACTGGGGTGGGTGGTGGTGGTCTGGAATGGACTCTAGGAATATTGATAGAGGGAGGTTGACACTGGTCGTGGAATCATAATTAAAAATAAAAAAATGAAAAGCTACATAAAATATACCAAAAATGAACAAATAGTCTTTTTCTTGTTTCTGATAGTTCAGTGGTGGGCAACCTTTTTTTTCAACTGAGCCAAATCTTGCCAAAACCGCGATTGAAATTTATTTTGAGAGCCACATTTTTTTTACACCACCCATCACCAGTGCAACATTCCCATCACCAATGTCCCAAGTCTCCCTCCTCCCCACCCGACCCCCGCCTGTACTCTAAACAGGTTCTCAATTTCCCTCATACATTCTCATTATTAGGACACTTCAAAATGTAGTTATTTATCCAACTAAACTCATCACTCTTTGTGATGAGCTTCCTGAGGTGAGCTGGAACTTCCAGCTCTTTTCTCTTTTGTGTCTGAAAGTTATTATTGCAAGAATGTCTTTCATTTTTCTTAAAACCCATAAATGTGTGAGACCATTCTGCGTTTTTCTCTCTCTCTCTGACTTATTTCACTCAGCATAATAGATTCCGTGTACATCCATGTATAGGAAAATTTCATGACTTCATCTCTCCTGACAGCTGCATAATATTCCATTGTGTATATGTACCACAGTTTCTTTAGCCATTCGTCTGTTGAAGGGCATCTTGGTTGTTTCCAGAGTCTTGCTATGGTAAATAGTGCTGCAATGAATATAGGTGTAAGGAAGGGGTTCTTGTATTGTATTTTTGTGTTCCTAGGGTATATTCCTAGGAGTGGTATAGCTGGGTCGTATGGGAGCTCGATTTCCAGTTTTTGGAGGAATCTCCATATCGCTTTCCATAAAGGTTGAACTAGACGGCATTCCCACCAGCAGTGGATAAGAGTTCCTTTCTCCCCACATCCCCGCCAACACTGTTTATTCTCATTCTTTGTGATGTGTGCCATTCTCTGTGGTGTGAAGTGGTATCTCATCGTTGTTTTGATTTGCATCTACCTGATGATTAGTGATGTGGAGCACTTTTTCATGTGTCTTTTGGCCATCTGTATTTCTTCTTTGTCAAAGTGTCTGTTCATTTCTTCTCCCCAATTTTTGATGGGATTAGATGTTTTTTTCTTGTAAAGTTCTGTCAGTGCCTTGTATATTTTGGAGATTAGCCCCTTATCTGATGGGTATTGGGTGAATAGTTTCTCCCACTCAGTGGGTGGCTCTTGTATCTTGGGCACTATTTCCTTTGAGGTGCAGAAGCTTCTCAGCTTAATATATTCCCATCTGTTAATTTCTGCTTTCACTTGCTTGGAGAGTGCAGTTTCTTCCTTGAAGATGCCTTTAGCCTCAATGTCCTGGAGTGTTTTACCTACGTATTGTTCTATATATCTTATGGTTTTGGGGCTGATATCGAGGTCTTTAATCCATTTGGATTTTACCTTCGTACATGATGTTAGCTGGGGGTCTAAGTTCAATTTTTTGCAAGTGGCTACCCAGTTTTGCCAACACCACTTGTTGAAGAGGCTTTCTTTGTTCCATTTAGGATTTTTTGCTCCTTTATCAAAAATTAGATGATTGTATGTCTGGGGAACATTCTCTGAGTATTCAAGCTTATTCCACTGATCTGAGGGCCTGTCTTTATTCCAATACCATGCTGTTTTGATAACTATTGCTTTGTAGTAAAGTTTAAAGTTGGGGAAAGTAATTCCTCCCATATTCTTTTTCCCAATGATTGCTTTAGCTATTCGAGGCTGTTTATTGTTCCAAATAAATTTCAAAAGTGCCTGGTCCACTTCTTTGAAGAATGTCATGGGTATCTTTAGGGGGATCGCATTAAATCTGTACAGTGCTTTGGGGAGTATTGCCATTTTAATGATGTTAATCCTGCCAATCCATGAGCAGGGTATATGCTTCCATTTCCACGTGTCCTCTCTTATTTCTTGGAGCAGAGTTTTATAGTTTTCCTTGTATAGGTCCTTCACATTTTTAGTCAAGTTGATTCCAAGATATTTGAGTTTGTGTGACACTATAGTGAATGGAGTTGTTTTCTTAATGTCCATTTCTTCCTTATTAGTATTGGTGTATAGGAAGGCCATTGATTTTTGTGTGTTAATTTTGTAGCCTGCCACCTTGCTATATGAGTCTATTGTTTCTAGAAGCTTTTTGATAGAGTCTTTGGGGTTTTCTAAGTAGAGTATCATGTCATCTGCAAACAGTGAGAGCTTGACTTCTTCCTTTCCTATCTGGATTCCCTTGATATCCTTTTCTTGCCTAATCGCTATAGCAAGTACTTCAAGTGCTATGTTGAATAGAAGTGGTGAGAGAGGACAACATTGTCTTGTGCCAGAATTTAGAGGAAAGGCTTTCAGTTTTTCTCCATTGAGGACAATATTTGCCTCTGGCTTGTGGTAGATGGCCTTAACTATATTGAGAAAGGTTCCCTCCATTCCCATCTTGCTGAGAGTTTTGATCAAGAATGGGTGTTGGACCTTGTCAAATGCTTTCTCTGCGTCGATTGATATGATCATGTGATTTTTATTTTTCTTGCTGTTGATGTTGTGTATTATGTTGATAGATTTACGGATGTTAAACCAGCCTTGCATTCCTGGAATGAAACCTACTTGATCGTAGTGGATGATCTTCTTAATGAGGCATTGAATCCTATTTGCCAGGATTTTGTTGAAGATCTTTGCATCTGCATTCATCAGCGATATTGGTCTGTAATTTTCTTTTTTCGTAGCATCTCTGTCTGGTTTAGGTATCAAGGTAATGTTGGCTTCATAAAAGCTATTTGGAAGTTTTCCTGTTTTTTCAATTTCATGAAAGAGTCTTGCCAGGATTGGTAGTAGTTCCTCTTGAAAGGTTTGAAAGAATTCATTAGTAAATCCATCTGGGCCTGGGCTTTTGTTTTTGGGCAGACATTTGATTACTTTCTTAATTTCCTCAATAGTAATGGGTGTGTTTAGATATGCTACATCCTCTTCATTCAATCGTGGAAGATTATAAGATTCCAAAAATTTATCCATTTCTTCCAGGTTTTCATTTTTAGTGGCATAGAGTTTCTCTAAGTAGTTTCTGATTACCCTTTGAATCTCTACCATATCAGTAGTGATCTCTCCTTTTTCATTCCTAATACGAGTTATCAAGTTTCTCTCTCTTTCTTTCTTTGTTAGTTTTGCCAGTGGTCTATCAATCTTGTTTATTTTTTTCTAAGAACCAACTTCTGCTTTCGTTGATCTTTTGGATGGTTTTTCTGGTTTCCACTTCATTGATTTCTGCTCTCAGCTTTGTTATTTCCTTCTGCCTCCCTATTTTTGGATCCTTTTGTTGAGCACTTTCTAATTCTATGAGCTGCGTCATTAAGCTATTCAGGTATGCCCCTTCTTCTTTCCTGATGTGTGCTTGCAAAGCTATCAATTTTCCTCTCAGTACTGCTTTTGCTGTGTCCCATAGGTTCTGATAAATTGTGTCTCCATTGTCATTTGTTTTCAGGAAGGTTTTGATTTCCTCTTTGATTTCATCTCGGACCCACTGATTATTCAGTATGAGGCTATTTAACTTCCAGGTGTTAAAATTTTTCTTCTGTGTCCCTTTGTAGTTTATATATAATTTCAGGGCTTTGTGGTCAGCAAAGGCAGCCTGCAAAATTTCTATCCTCTTGATATTATGGAGATATGTTTTGTGTGCTAACATGTAGTCTATCCTAGAGAATGTCCCATGTACATTAGAGAAAAATGTGTATCCAGGCTTCAGGGGGTGGAGTGTCCTGTATATATCTACTAGGCCTCTTACTTCCATTTCTCTCCTCAGGTCTAGTATATTCTTGTTGGGTTTCAGTCTGGTTGACCTGTCTAGTGTTGACAATGCCGTGTTGAGGTCTCCCACAATTATTGTGTTGTTATTGATATTATTTTTCAGATCTGTCAACAGTTGTATTAAATATTTTGCTGGCCCCTCATTCGGTGCATATATGTTTAGGAGGGTGATTTCTTCCTGCTGTACATATCCCTTGATTAATACAAAATGTCCATCTTTGTCCCTTACTACTTTCCTAAGTATAAAGTTTGCATCATCTGATATTAATATGGCCACTCCTGCTTTTTTTTGGGTGTTGTTTGCTTGGATAATTTTCCTCCAGCCTTTTATTTTGAGTCTATGTTTGTTCTGACTATTCAGGTGCGTTTCTTGTAGGCAGCAGAAGGTTGGATTGAGTTTTTTGATCCATTTAGCCACTCTGTGTCTCTTAACTGGTGCATTTAGTCCATTGACATTGAGAGAAAGAATTGTCCTGGGAGTTAGTGCCATCTTTATATTAAAGTTTGGTGTGTTTGTTGGTAAGCCTTGTCTTAAAGTATGCCGTTCAGTTTTTCTTTTAAGAATGGTTTTGAGTCTGTGAAGTTTTTGAGCTGTTGTTTGTCTGTGAAACTATGTATTGTTCCTTCAAACCTAAAAGTGAGTTTTGCTGGGTACAGTATTCTAGGCGAAGCATTTATTTCATTGAGTTTTGTCACTATGTCCCACCACTGCCTTCTGGCCTTGAGTGTTTCTGGTGACAGGTCTGCAGTAAATCTCAAGGATGTTCCCTTAAATGTAATTTCTCTTTTCGATCTTGCTGCTTTCAGAATTCTGTCTCTATCTATGGGATTCGTCATTGTGACTAGAATGTGTCTTGGGGTGTTTTTTCTGGGGTCTCTTTTAGTTGGCACTCTTCGGGCATGCAGGATTTGATCACATGTATTCATTATCTCTGGTAGTTTCTCTTTAATGATGTTCTTGACTGTTGATTCTTCCCGGAGATTTTCTTCCTGAGTCTCTGGGACTCCAATGATTCTTAAGTTGTTTCTGTTGAGCTTATCATAGACTTCTATTTTCATCTGTTCCCATTCTTTGAGTAATTTTTCCATTGTTTGATCATTTGCTTTGAGGCTTTTTTCCAATTTCTTCTGCTGTATGTAATTGTTATGTATCTCATCTTCCAGTGTACTGATTCTATCCTCAGCTGCTGTTAACCTGTGGGAAATCTCAAACATGTTTTTCTTCAATTCATCTACTGAGTTTCTCAGACCTGTTATTTGATCTGAAATTTCCGTTTGGAGTTTTCTCATTTCTATCTTCATATTCTCCTGATTCTTTTTAGTTTTCTCTTCTATACTTTGTTTGAGTTCTTTGAACATGTTCCATATTGCAACTCTAAACTCCTTATCTGAGAGACTGACTAGGTGGTTGATCATGTTCAAGTCATCAGAGTTGCCATCTTCATTCTCTATGTCTGGCACTGGCCCATGTTGTTTCCCCATTGTCACACTAGTACTGCGTGTTTTTCTACATGTTGTGATTGTATTCATTGGCTAAATGCTGTGCACCATCGCGAAGGGGAGCGGAGCAACCGTGCTCCTCTGGCTTCTCCCTTTCTGGGCGTGTCGACTCACCTCCACGGAAGGCTCACAGGAAGGCAGACTGGCAGATGGGCCGCACCCAGGATGAAATCAGGCCAAAAATGCAGGACAGCAGAGTAGAGAGGCAGAAGGGTGCTGGCATCTGAGATCCAGCGAAGTTCAGTGGCTCCTCCCTTTCTGGGCGTGTCGACTCACCTCCACGGAAGGCTCACGGGAAGGCAGACTCCCCAGAAAGTTCACAGGAAGGCAGGCTGGCTGATGAGCCGCACCAAGGGTGAAATCAGGCCGAAAATGCAGGACAGCAGAGTAGAGAGGCAGAAGGGTGCTGGCATCTGAGATCCAGCAGAGTTCGGTGGCTCCTCCCTTTCTGGGCGTGTCGGCTCACCTCCAAGGAAGGCTCACGGGAAGGCAGACTCCCCGGAAAGCTCACAGGAAAGCAGGCTGGCTGATGAGCCGCACCAAGGGTGAAATCAGGCCGAAAATGCAGGACAGCAGAGTAGAGAGGCAGAAGGGTGCTGGCATCTGAGATCCCGAGAGCCACATTTTTAAAACCGAAAATATATATTATGGTACACTGTTTTTAGTTTCAATAAGTTTTTATTGAGAATATTCTGCATGCAAGTATTCACATAGGTAGGGAGGATATAAATAACACAACTAATAAAGCAAAAACTTTAGAACGATATTATTTATCAATAAGGTTAAATTCAGTAAAATTTCCCTTACATCGTAGAGAAAATTACATCCTGACAATGACTGACGAAGTCACAAACAGTAATGTGAACATTGGCCTTGCGTTTCCTTGGATATTTTGAGTAAGTCAGTTTGTATGTTGTTTTTAATTTTAGTCATGATTCCAGATTCTCATCGATGAGACAATTTCTCAATTTACTCTTGATAAGATTCATGCTTGAAAATGATTATTCACATAAATATGTAGACCCGAACATGAAAGAACAGCAAACGCTAGCTTTTTTAGTTGATTATATGAGTCATGAATACTATTCCAGGTGTTAAAAATCAACATATCTTCCTTCTCCAGGTCTTTCAAAGCAGAACACTTGTGCTGTAAACTAAATTCACATTTGTGTTTCTCCAATCTTTCTAAATTAGCACAAAGACTTCACAAAGAAAGTCACGACCCCCCCCCCACCCCCCATACTACATGACCCGACTGGAGCTGTGTGGAGCCGGCCACTAGGGCGCACACTGACAGAGACTAGGAGTGGAGTCCTGCCTCCTGGAGCGGCCGCCCAGCACAGAAGAGCCATATTAAAAATGTGTAAAGAGCCGCATGTGGCTCGCCAGCCGTGGCTTGCTGACCACTCTGCTAGGATAAACTAATTAATTATTTATTTATTTAGTCATTTTTGTTTTGGGGCCACACACGGTGATGGCCAGGGGTTACTTCTGGCTATATGCTCAGAAATCGCTGCTGGTTTGGGGGACGCCAGGGATTGAACCCAGGTTTGTCCTGAGTCAGCATATGCCCTCCCACTGTGCTGTCGTTCCAGCCCCTAAACTACTCTTTTGTTAAAGCAACAAGATCTCCTTTGAAATAACTTTCAGTTTTCTGTTCTATGCATACCCTTAATTTGAAAGATAAATTTTCAAATAGTTTAACTAAAAGTTAAGAAATAAAAATAAAATCACTACAAATTTGAGTAATTCAGGTTTTTTTTTCTAGTGTCAAGAAGCAGATAACTGGGTTTCCTTAGCTTGGCAGGCATTTGGGGACTTCTCCTGGCATCCCCTGACGGCTTGCCTCGGCTGAGGTGAGTGTTTGGGCCGGAGTTGCGGATCAGGCTGACTGCTGGACCCCTAGGCCCGGCAGACATTTTGGGACCTCCCCCAGCCTGCATCAACCTGGGAACTTTGACCTCCTTCAGCATTAATCCCTTCAAGGCGTGTCTCGGCTGAGGCTGTGTTTTCTGTTGGAGTTGTGGATTGTGCTGGTTTCCTTAGCTTGGCAGACATTTGGGGACTTCTCCTGGCATCCCCTGACGACTTGCCTCAGCTGAGGTGAGTGTTTGGGGGCCGGAGTTGCGGATCAGGCTGACTGCTGGACACCTAGGCCCGGCAGACATTTTGGGACCTCCCCCAGCCTGCATCAACCTGGGAACTTTGACCTCCTTCAGCATTAATCCCTTCAAGGCGTTCACTCCACCTAGCCAATGAGTACCACCACAACACGTAGAAAAACCCACAGCATAAGCGTGACAATGGGGAGACTACGCAGACCAACTTCAACCATAGAGAATTGTAGCAGGACAGCCCCTGAAGAGGTTGACTGATGGAGGGATGGAGAATGAGGCCCTTTTCTTCCAGCTCGGAGCACGTGTCTGCCACCCTGTCTAGCCCCTCACCTTCCACAGACCCTTGCTCTTATAGTCCAGAGTCAGGTCCCACCCAATGGTGGGATCAGATCAACCAATGGTGGAAGCAGAATCAGGTCCTACCCTAGGGTGGGGGCAGAATGCCAGGTCACACCCTAGGGTAGGGCACAATCACTTAATCAGATTAGGGTGAGCAACATAGTAATCCCCCAAAATATTTACATACACAACTCTGATGACCCAACAATGGCCAACTACCTAAGCAGTCTTTCAGAAATGGAGTTTAGAGACGAAATATGGAGGTTGCTAACAGAAATCAAAGAAAGTATAAATCAGAACACTAATAAAAATCAAGAGAATATGAAGATAGAAATCAGAAAACTCCAAACTGAAATATCAGATTAGATAACAGGTCTGAAATACTCAGTAGACGAATTGAAGAACATAATGGATGAGCTTTCCAACAGGTTAACAGCAGATGAGGATAGAATTAGTGCTTTAGAAGACGAGATGCATAACAACTTTACACAGCAGAAGAGATTGGAAAAAAGCCTCAAATCAAATGATCAGACAATGGAAAATATACTCAAAGAATATGAGCAGATGAAAATAGAAATCTTTGATAAGCTCAACAGAAACAACTTTAGAATCATTAGAGTTCCAGAGACCCAAGAAGAAAATCTTCAGGAACACACCTGAATAGTCAGAATAAACATAGACTCAAAATCAAAGGCTGGAGGAAAATCATTCAAGCAAACAACACCCTTAAAAAAGCGGGGGTGGCCATACTAATATCAGATGACACAAACTTTATACTCAGAAAAGTTGTAAGGGACAAAGATGGATATTATGTACTAATCAAGGGATTTGTACAGCAAGAAGAAATCACTCTCCTAAACATATACGCACCGAATGAGGGTCCAGCAAAGTATTTAATACAATTGTTGACAAATCTGAAGAAGGATATCAATAATAACACAATAATTGTGGGAGACCTCAACACAGGCTTGTCAACACTTGATAGGTCAACCAAATGGAAACCCAACAAAAATATACTAGACCTGAAAAGAGAAATGGATGAAAGAGGCCTAGTAGATATATATAGGGCACTCTATCCTCAGAAACCTGGATACACATTCTTTTCCAATGTACATGGATCATTCTCCAGGATAGATCACGTGCTGGCACATAAAACATACCTCCATAAAATAAAAAAGATAGACATTTTGCAGGCTGCCTTTGCTGACCACAAGGCTCTGAAGTTAGATGTGAACTGCAAAGGGACACAGAAGAAAAAATTTAACACCTGGAAGTTAAACAGCCTCATACTCAATAACCAGTGGGTCCGAGATAAAATCAAGGAGGAAATCAAAAGGTTCCTGGAAACAAATGACAATAAAGACACAAACTATCAGAACTTATGGGACACAGCAAAAGCAGTACTGAGAGGAAAATTTATAGCTTTGCAAGCACACATCAGGAAGGAAGAAGGAGCTTACCTGAGTAGCTTAATGACACAGCTAATAGAACTAGAAAGTGCTCAACAAAAGGATCCAAAAATAGGGAGACAGAAGGAAATAACAAAGCTGAGAGCAGAAATCAACGAAGTGGAAACCCAGAAAACAATCCGAAAGATCAACGAAAGCAGAAGTTGGTTCTTTGAAAAAATAAACAAGATTGATAGACCATTGGCAAAACTCACAAAGCAAAAGAAAGAGAGAAACTTGATAACGCGTATTAGAAATGAAAAGGGGGAGATCACTACAGATACTGCAGAGATTCAAAGGGTATTCAGAGAATACTTTGAGAAACTCTATGCCACTAAATATGAGAACCTGGAAGAAATGGATAAATTTCTGAACTCATATAACCTTCCACGGTTGAATAAAGAAGAGGTAGCATATCTAAACACCCCCATCACTATTGAGGAAATTAAAACTGTAATAAAAAATTTACCCAAAAACAAAAGCCCAGGCCCTGATGGATTCACGAATGAATTCTTTCAAACCTTTCAAGAGGAACTACTACCAATTCTGGCCAGGCTCTTTTATGAAATCGAAAAAACAGGAATACTTCCAAATAGCTTTTATGAAGCCAACATCACCTTAATACCAAAACCTGATAGAGATGCTGCCAAAAAAGAAAATTACAGACCAATATCCCTGATGAACACAGATGCAAAGATCCTCAACAAAATCCTGGCGAACAGGATCCAGTGCCTCATCAAGAAGATCATTCACTTTGATCAAGTAGGTTTCATCCCAGGAATGCAAGGCTGGTTTAACATCCGTAAATCTATCAATATAATACACAACATCAACAACAACAAAAATAAAAATCACATGGTCATATCAATAGATGCAGAAAAAGCATTTGATAAGGTTCAACACCCATTCTTGATGAAAACTCTCAGCAAGATAGGAATAAAAGGAACCTTTCTCAATATAGTCAAAGCCATCTACCAGAAGCCAGTGGCAAATATTATCCTCAATGGAGAAAAACTAAAATCCTTTCCTCTAAATTCTGGTACAAGACAAGGCTGTCCTCTCTCACCACTCCTATTCAACATAGCACTGGAAGTACTTGCTATAGCGATTAGGCAAGAAAAAGATATCAAGGGAATCCAGATAGGAAAGGAAGAAGTCAAGCTCTCACTGTTTGCAGATGACATGATACTCTACTTAGAAAACCCTAAAGACTCTACCAAAAAGCTTCTAGAAATAATAGATTTGTATAGCAAAGTGGCAGGATACAAAATTAACACACAAAAATCAATGGCCTTTTATACACTAATAATGATAGGGAAGAAATGGACATTAAGAGAACAATCCCATTTACATTAGTTCCACACAAACTCAAATATCTTGGAGTCAACCTGACTAAAGATGTGAAGGATCTATACAAAGAAAACTACAAAACACTGCTCCAAGAAATAAGAGAGGACACACGGAAATGGAAACACATACCATGCTCATGGATTGGCAGGATCAACATCATTAAAATGGCAATATTTCCAAAAGCATTGTACAGATTTAACGCGATTCCTCTAAAGATACCCATGACATTCTTCAAAGAAGTGGATCAAATACTTCTGAAATTCATCTGGAACAACAAACAACCTCGAATAGCTAAAGCACTCCTTGGGAAAAGGAATATGGGAGGCATTACTTTCCCCAATTTTAAGTTGTATTACAAAGCAACAGTTATAAAAACAGCATGGTATTGGAATAAAAACAGACCCTCAGATCAGTGGAAGAGGCTTGAGTACTCAGAGAAGGTTCCTCAGACATATAACCACCTTGTTTTTGATAAAGGAGCAAGAAATCCTAAATGGAGCAGGGAAAGCCTATTCAACAAGTGGTGTTGGCACAACTGGTTAGCCACTTGCAAAAAAGCGAACTCAGACCCACAGCTAACACCATGTACAAAGGTAAAATCCAAATGGATTAAAGACCTTGATATCAGAACTGAAACTATAAGGTATATAGAACAACATGTAGGTGAAACACTCCAGGACATTGAGACTAAAGGCATCTTTAAGGAGGAGACAGCACTTTCCAAGCAAGTGGAAGCAGAGATAAACAGATGGGACTATATTAAGCTGAAAAGCTTCTGCATCTCAAAGGAAATAGTGCCCAGAATACAAAGGCCACCCACTGAGTGGGAGAAATTATTCACCCAATACACATCAGATAAAGGGCTAATATCCAAAATTTACAAGGTACTGACAGAACTATACAAGAAAAAAACAACTAACCCCATCAAAAAATGGGGAGAAGAAATGAACAGACACTTTGAAAAAGAAGAAAGGCAAATGGCCAAAAGGCACATGAAAAGATGTTCAACATCACTAATCGTCAGGGAGATGCAAATCAAAACTACTATGAGGTACCACCTCACGCCACTGAGATTGGCACACATCACAAAAAAGGAAAACAAGCAGTGCTGGCGGGGATGTGGAGAGAAAGGAACTCTTTTTCACTGCTGGTGGGAATGCCGTCTAGTACAACCTTTATGGAAAGCGATATGGAGATTCCTTCACAAACTGGAAATTGAGCTTCCATATGATCCAGCTATACCACTCCTAGGAATATACCCAAGAAACACAAAAATACAATACAAAAATCCCTTCCTTACTCCTATATTCATTGCAGCGCTATTTACAATAGCCAGGCTCTGGAAACAACCAAGATGCCCTTCAACAGATGAGTGGCTGAAGAAACTGTGGTACATATACACAATGGAATACTATGCAGCCATCAGGAGAGATGAACTCATGAAATTTTCCAATACATGGATGTACATGGAATCTATTATGCTGAGTGAAGTAAGTCAGAGGGAGAGAGAAAGACGCAGAATGGTTTCACTCATCTATGGGCTTTAAGAAAAATGAAGGACATTTTTAACAGTATCTCAGAGACAAGAGAGATGAGGGCTGGTAAGTGCAGCTCAGGACATGCAGCTCATCACATAGAGTGATGAGTGCATTTGCAGAGATGACTACACTGAAAACTATCATAAAATGTGAATGAATGAGGGAAGTAGAAAGCCTGTCTCGAGTACAGGTGTAGGGGGGTGGGGAGGAGGGAGATCTGGGAAATTGGTGGTGGGAATGTTGCACCAGTGAAGGGGGGTGCTCTTTACATGACTGTAATCATACAACTATAATCATGTTTGTAATCACGGTGTTTAAATAAAGATAAAAAAAGAAAAAAAAGGAAAAAAAAAGAAGCAGATAACTATAGATTCACTCTAATTACTTAAGTAAGAGAAAGTAAGAGAAATTTGAGAAACTCACTTGAGAAACTCACTTCTAATTACTTAAGTAAGAGAAAGTTTAAAAAAGTTGTTGCTTGGAAAATCATTTTTCTGGCATGCCCTTAAATCTAAACCTGTATAATCTAAACCTCTGTAACACGGCCTCTGGATATTTGAGTTCCACAGTGTACATTCTTTTATTGTTTATTTGATGATAAACACAACCTGGCTTTTACTAACAAGGATTGAAGTCTGAAAGCTAATTGGTTCCTTCTGCTTATTTATTATCAGAAATTTTGGATTCCATTTCACATTCTACTGGCTTTTTAAGCTTTTCTTTTTTTCTGCTTTTAAAATTACCATCATGATGTCTTTATGGTTCCTTGTAATGGTGGCTGTTCCTAATTTCCTGGTGTCTGGTGGTAAGTAAAGCTGCTAACATATATGTAAGAATATTACATGTTCTTTGTGGAAAAGTTGATATACTGCTGATAAATGGCTGTGGAAACTAAAATGTTTGCAGCTACTTTCTAACACAGTACTCTATCAAAGTTGACTTTATTATTACTATTATGCCCTAAGTGATATCATTTTTTCAGTTATAATCTTGGACTCTAATGTTAATTAATGTTAAATATTAGTATAAACATTTATTCTTAAATGATAGTCAAGTTTTTATTTCAAGAAAGAAGAAATGACTATGAGCACATATTTGTAGGGTGTGTGTGTAATTTTTTTCTTTAATGTTACCTGTTTATCTTTCCCTCTTCAATATTGTATCACCAAAGAATCTGTAGAGTTATGCATTTTTTCTTACCTTCATTACTATACTAGTATTCATCTTCATCTATTTTTTGTCTTTTTAAGAGGATTCAGTAGTTTTTCCATTTCATTTACCTGAGTCTACTAATGCAGAGTTTTCACTCCTGTGTCTTTTAGCATTCTCTATTTTTTTTGGAGAAGTTTCTGTCCGTGTCTTTCACCCAGATTTGAAAGTATTGCTATTTTTCTTAATAAATTCTGCCAGTGCCTTATATATTAGAATATGTGTGTATTTGTGCATGTTTGTGTGTGTGTGTATGTGTGTGTGTGTGTTGAGGAAAAAGTCAATGAACACTGGTGCTCCAGGATCCAAAGGTGTCTGTATTAGCACTGGTCTTAGTACTGCATTTGGTCATATAGATTAATTCTTCCCCCACAACCATCACCTTTCTGGAAATGTGGGCATCTTTCTAATCTGTTGGCAAGAAAGAAGGCAAAGTTCCACATAAGTGAAACCTCACTGGACTTCCAAGTGAAGTTTGCTCCCATCCTTCCCTTACCACATTTATTTGAAAGTATACCCTAGTATGATAATATTGCTACCTTGTCTAAAATACTTGGGCATCAGGGCATCAGTAAACAGTATTGATGGTGACCTTGCCCAGCCAGCAAAGAAAATGAGGATTCCTAGGGCTCTCTCTCTCTCCCCCCTAGTGAAGCCAGAAAACTAATTGGTCCAAGAATCAGAGTGGAATATTTCCCACTGGTCAACTGCGACCAGGATTGGATGAATTACCTGGTAAAATAGTGTATGAAGAATATCTGGTATGAAAGGTACTTGCTGTAAAAGATGGATCTCTTGGACACAAAAGTGATCATGGTGCTTCATGTTTCACTACTCCAATGTGATATATTGATATTTTTACACCTAATTACATACTTTTCTACATGTGAGATGAGCCCCCATAGTAACCTTAGTTCTTCCTTGTGATTGGGGTCTTGCTGATTACAGTTAAGATAGTGGTAAAAAGTGTTCTGCTTATTTTGTAGGTTCCATTGGCTATGCTGGACTCCAAGGTCACAGAAGTGACAAGGGTGAGTATGATAAGCAGAGTAATGCGGCATAAAAAGCCATCATGACTTCTTTTTTTATTAATATCTTTATTTAAACACCTTGATTACAAACATGGTTGTCATTCAGTCACGTAAAGAACACCTCCATTCACCAGTACAACATTCCTATCCCCATTGTCCCAAATCTCTCTCCTCCCTACCCCACCCCTGCCTTTACTGTAGACAGGCTTTCTACTCCCCTCATTCATTCTCGTAGTTAGGGTAGTTCTCAATGTAGTTATTTCTCTAACTAAATTCATCACTCTTTGTGGTGAGCTTCCTTAAGTGAGCTGGAACTTTCAGACCACCTCTCTTTTGTCTCTGAAAATTATTGCAAGATTGTCTTTCATTTTTTTAAAACCTATAGATGGTAAGATTATTCTGCATCTTTCTCTCTCCCTCTGACTTATTTCACTCAGCATAATAGATTCCATGTACATCCATGTATAGGAAAATTTCATGACTTCATCTCTCATGATGATTGCATAATATTCCATTGTGTATATGTACCACGGTTTCTTTAGCCATTCATTTGTTGAGGGGCATCTTGGTTGTTTCCAGTGTCTGGCTCTTATAAATAGCGTGGCAATGAATATAGTTGTGAGGAAGGGTTTTTATATTGTATTTTTGTGTTCCTAGGGTAGATCCCTAGGAGTGGTATAGCTGGATTATATGGGAACTCAATTTTCAGTTTTTGGAGGAATCTCCATATCGCTTTCCATAAAGATTGGACTAGATGACAGTTCCACCAGCAATGGATAAGAGATCCTTTCTCTCCACATCCCCACCAACACTGCTTGTTCTCATTCTTTGTGATATGTGCCAATCTCTATGGTGTGAGGTGGTACCTCATAGTTGTTTTGATTTGCATCTCCCTGATGATTAGTGATGTGGAGCATTTTTCATGTGTCTTTTAGCAACTTGTATTTCTTTTTTGTCAAATTGTCTGCTCATTTCTTCTCCCCATTTTTTGATGGGGTTAGATGTTTTATTCTTGTAAAGTTCCATCAGTGCCTTGTATATTTTGAATATTAGCCCTTTATCTGATGTGTATTGGGTGAATAATTTCTCCCAATCAGTGGATGGCTCTTGTATCCTGGGCACTATTTCCTTCAAGGTGCAGAAGCTTCTCAGCTTAATATATTCCCATTTGTTAATCTCTATTTTCACTTGTTTGGAGAGTGCAGTTTCCTCCTTGAAGATGCCTTTAGTCTCAATGTCATGGAGTGTTTTACCTATGTGTTGTTCTATATACCTTATGGTATCAGGTCTGATACCGAGGTCTTTAATCCATTTGGATTTTACCTTCTTACATGACGTTAGCTGGTGGTATAAGTTCGCTTTTTTGCAAGTGGCTAGCCAGTTGTGCCAAACCACTTGTTGAAGAGGCTTTCTTTGCTCCATTTAGGACTTCTTCAAATAAGTGGATCAGGCACTTTTGAGATTCATTTGGAACAATAAACACCCTTGAATAGCCAAAGAAATTATTGGGAAAAAGAATATGGGAGGCATTACTTTCCCCAACTTTAAACTGTATTATAAAGCGATTTTTATCAAAACAGCATAGTATTGGAATAAAGACAGACTCTCAGATCAGTGCAATAGGTTTGATTACTCAGAGAATGTTCCCCAGACATATAATCATCTAATCTTTGATAATGGAGCAAGAAGTCCTAAATGGAGCAAAGAAAGCCTCTTCAACAAGTGGTGTTGGCACAACTGGCTAGCCACTTGCAAAAAATTGAACTTAGACCCTCAGCTAACACCATGTATGAAGGTAAAATCCAAATGGATTAAAGACCTCGGTATCAGAAATGAAACCATAAGGTATATAGAACTACACATAGCTAAAACACTGCATGACATTGAGACTAAAGGCATCTTCAAGGAGGAAACTGCACTCTCCAAGCAAGTGAAAGCAGAGATTAACAGATGGAAATATATTAAGCTGAGAAGCTTCTGCACCTTGAAGGAAATAATACCCAGGATACAAGAGCCACCCACTGAGTGGGAAAAACTATTCACCCAATACCCATCAGATAAGGGGCTAATATCCAAAATATACATGCACTGGCAGAACTCTACAAGAAAAAAAATCTAATCCCATCATAAAATGGGGAGAAGAAATGGATAGAAACTTTGATAAAGAAGAAATACAAATGGCCAAAAGGCACATGAAAAAATGTTCCATATCAGTAATCATGAGGGAGATGCAAGTCAAAACAACTATGAGGTACCACCTCACACCATAGAGATTGGCACACATCACAAAGAATGAGAAGAAGCAGTGTTGGCGGCAATGCGGTGAGACAGGCACTTTTATCCACTGCTGGTGGGAGTGCTGACTAGTGAGATTCTTCCAAACACTAGAAATTGAGCTCCCATGCGATCCAGCTATACCACTCCTAGGAATATACCCTAAGAATACAAAAATACAGTACAAAAACCACTTCCTTACATCTATATTTATTGCAGCACTATTTACCATAGCAAGACTCTGGAATCAACCAAGATGCCCTTCAACAGATGAATGGCTAAAGAGACTGTGGGACATATATGCAATGGAATATTATGGAGCCATCAGGAGAGATAAAGTCATGAAATTTTCCTATACATGGATGTACATAGAATCTATTATGCTGAGTGAAATAAGTCAGAGAGAGAGAAAAAGAGAGAGAGAGAGAGAAAGAATGGAGAATGGTCTCACTCATCTATGGGTTTTAAGAAAAAATGAAAGACATTTCTCAACAATTTTCAGAGACAAAAGAGAGGAGGGCTGAATGTTACAGCCCACCTCATGAACCTCACCACAAAGAGTGATGAGTTTAGTTAGAGAAATAACTACATTGCAAACTATCCTAACAATGTGAATATATGAGTGAAATAGAAAGCTTGTCTAGAGTACAGGTGGGGGCGGGGAGGGGAGGAGGAATATTTGGGACATTGGTAATGAGAATGTTACACTGGTGATGGGGGGGGTGTCATCTTACATGACTGAAACTCAACCACAATCATGTTTGTAACCAAGGTCTTTAAATAAAAAATATTTGAAAGGGCTATTGATTTCTGTTTGTTAATTTTGTAGCCTTCCACCTTGCTATATGAGTCTATTGTTTCTAGAAGCTTTTTGGTAGAGTCTTTAGGTTTTTCTAAGAAGAATATCATGTCATCTGCACAGTGAGAGCTTGACTTCTTCCTTTCCTATCTATATTCGCTTGATATTTTTTTCTTGCCTAATCACTATAGCAAGTACTTTTAGTACTATGTTGAAGAGGAGTGGTGAGAGAGGACAGCCTTGGCTTGTGCCAGAATTTAGATGGAAGGCTTTTAGTTTTTCTCCATTGAGGATAATATTTGCCATGGCTTGAGGTAGATTGCCTTGACTATATTTGGAAAGGTTCCTTTCATTCCCATCTTGCTGAGATTTTTAATCAAGAATGGGTGTTAGACCTTATCAAATGCTTACTCTGTGTCTTTTGATATGATCATGTGATTTTTATTTTTCTTGTTGTTGATGTTGTGTACTATGTTGATAGATTTACGAATGATAAACCATCTTTGTATTTCTGGGATGAAACCTACTTGATCGTAGTGAATGATCTTTTTTGATTAGGCATTGCATCCTATTTGCCAGGAATTTTTTTGAGGATCTTTGCCTCTGTATTCATTAGGGATATTGGTCTATAATTTTCTTTTTTGGTAGCATCTCTGTCTGGTTTCGGCTCCCAGGTGTTGTTGGCTTCATAAAAACTGTTCAGAAGTGTTCCTGTTTTTTCTATTAATGAGAGTCTGGGTAGGATTGATTATAGTTCCTTCTGAAATATTTGAAAGAATTCATTAGTGAATCTGGGCCTGGGCTTTTGTTTTTGGGCAGACATTTGATTACCATTCTAATTTCATCAATAGTGATGGGGGTGTTTATATATGCAGCATTCTTCTTACTCAACTGTGCTAGGTTATAAGAGTCCAAGAATTTATCCATTTCTTCTAGGTTCTCATAATTTGTTGCATAGAGTTTCTCAAATTAGTCTCTGATTACCCTTTGAATCTCTGCAATATATATAGTTATCTCCCCTTTTAATTTCTAATTTGGGTTATCAAATTTCTCTCTCTTTGTGAATTTTGTCAATGGTCTATCAATCTTGTTTAGTTTCTCGATAAAACCACATCTACTTTCATTGATCTTTCAGATTGATTTCCACTTCATTTATTTCTGCTCTCAGCTTTGTTATTTCCATATCTCCCTATTTTTGGTTTCTTTTGTTGATCATTTGATTAGCACGAAGTGTCCACCTTTGTCCCTTACAACTTTTCTTAGTCTAAAGTTGGTGTCATCAGATATAAATATGGCCTTCCAGTTTTTTAAGGGTGTTATTTGCTTGGATGATTTTCCTCCTGTCATTAATTTGGAGGCTATGTTTGTTCTTACTATTCAGGTGTGTTTCTTGAAGGCAGCAGAAGGTTGGGTTCATCTTTTTGATCCATTTCACCACACTATGTCCCTTCATTGGCTCATTTAGTCCATTTTCATTGAGGGATGTAAATGAAATGTTATTGTCATCTTTGTGTATAAGTTTGGTATGTTTGTTCGTATCACTTGTCTTAAAGTAGACCTTTCAGTTTTTCCTTTAAAGCTGGTTTTGCATCTGTGAACTTTTTGAATTGTTGCTTATCTGTGAAGCAATGTATCCTTCCTTCAAACCTAAATGTGAGTATATGTGAAGCCTCCATTTCATTAGCCTTATCACAATATCCCACCACTGTCTTCTGGCCTTGGGAGTTTCTTGTGACATGCCTTTCTGTTGGTTACTTCTATATCACCATCATGACTTCTGAAGATCTAGGCCCATTTGGTCCTGCTAGTTCTCCCAGTAAACAAGATGTGTCTGGAACTTCTGGCTATAATCTCCCTAAGGGCCTCCTGGTACTGCTGTCTAAAATGGATTAGATTATCTCGCAAGACTCATCTGATCACAGGATCCCCATGATTGCTCTGGTGATTTCACTCCTGTTGATGTCTTGGTGCTCACAGTCAAGATTTCAACTTTAGCTTCATGTCACAGCCACCTCAGGAAAGGCAGATAGTGGCAAGCATTGCACAGAAGAAAAGAATCTGGCTCCAATCAGGGAAGATGTGACTCTCGGTCCTGTCCTTTTCTTTCCCTATGTTTTTTATTTTTGGTGTCACACCCAGTGTTACTCAGCTGTTACCTCTGGATCTCTGCTCAGATTTCCCTCTTGGGAGGCCCAGGAAACCATATGGGATGCTGGGATTCTAACTAGGTCCCTCCTGTGTTGGCTGTTTGCAAAGCAAACACCTTATTGCTGTGCTATCGCTCACTCCTGTCTTTACTAAATTTATATCTTTCCTCACCTTGTAGAGAAAAATCAGAGACTACATCTTCCTTCCAGAATTGAAGAACAAGGAGATATATTTGATGATGCTGCATCTATTTTGGAAAGATTTCAAGATGATAATTCCAGACAAATTTTTTGCTCTTGTTTTTGTGGTGATACTGAAAAAGTTGGTCTCACTAGTAATTCTGAAGAATCTGGCTCCGTAGTTGTCCCATAGCCACTAAATGCAAAGGCACAAGATGGAGACTGCTATTGAGAAGGTAAAATCTGGCTTCAATTAGATAGAAACCTGAATCTTATTTTTCCCTTTAAAAAATTAATGTCTTTTCTCAACCTACAGAAAGACATCTGGATCCAATAAGAATCTTGAAGGATATGGTTACCTCAACATGATATTGTTGATACATCATTTGCCTTGTCATATGTAATGCTGATCCAGCACATTTTCCTTTTTAGCTGTAAATGAAGACCACCAATAAAAGTAAAGTTTAAACTGTGAGGGTTGCTCTGTTTTTCTTTTTCTGATTTATTTAGTTTTCTATTATTTATTTGTTCTTTGGTTCACACCTTGTGGTACCTGGGCATATTTTTATTTCTTCACAAAGGGACCACCTAGTAGTTCTCAGGAAACTTATTGGGTGCTGGGGATCAAACTCAGGTCAGCCACATGCAAGGTCAGCACCCTACCCACTGTACTATTCCTCTGGCTAGTGGTCAGTCATCATAGAAAAGTTCCACTGACTCAGCTGGTGTCAAATAAACTGGCATTTTTATTTTCTTCCAAGTGCATTTTTTGGCTCTTCCATTTTGCTGAAAGACACAGCAACATTACTATCAGGATGATGATGCCAATGTTGTCTGTGACTGTGACCAAGAGTTAGAAACTGCCTTCAAAGCCTGATTCAACAGACTGAACATCCAGAGTTCTAAGGCAGTGACAATTTTAAAAACTGTAAATTAAAATTTTTTTCATGATTACATTTCAGGCAAAAGCAAATGCCCAACTACAAATGACTGGATAGAGAAATTATGGTACTTATAGATAATAAAATATAATTGGCCATAAAAAAGACAACATTTTCTACTATGTTGACATATCTAAAGATTATCATGCTGAATGAAGGTTAAAGGAAAAAACTCAGACTCATAATAATCTATAGTGCTTAAAGGGAAAGAGAAATGTGAGAAACTGGGCTGAGTTGGACAGTAGGAAACTAGGGAAACTGGTGGAGGAAAGTGGCACTAGTCAAGAGCTTGGTATAGAAACATTGTATATATGACACTTAGTCATGAATAACTTTATAATACACAATGATTCCATAATGGGAAAAATAAAAATTTTAAATTTCCTACCTGAACACAACTTATAGAGTTCAAAATGTAAGGGATACTATAGAAATTGCCTTCAGATGAATAAAAATAAATGTCTATTATTATTTTAATCAGGAAAAGCAAACAATTTAAAAATAAGGTACAAGGAAGATTAAAGAGCAAGCAACATATTTTGTTTTATCTCATATTTTCCCATCTGCAATTCTCATTACTACATCACTTTTAGCAATTATATCAGATTTATTATTCATTGATCAATAAATTATTATTTACATGGCAGACATATATTTAGCATTTTAGCCTATGGAGGCAAAGAGAACATCACATACATTTCCCAAACCTCACACCACAGTTAGTTTTTATTATTTTGTTGTTTTTGCTGCAGAACAATGAATAATTCATCTGCAAATTGTAAAAAAACACCTTTATATCCTCTTATAAAATATAAGTAAGAATAATTTTTATGATCATAAGGTATATATATTCACAAAATATACCTTTTTGGAGTATTTTTCTTAGAATATCTTGTAAAATATCCTTTAGGGAAACTAGTATGAAGCTGCAACAAAGACCAGCCATTGTAGCAAAGAAATAAAATACAAATGAAAAGTCAACAGTTGCAATAAAAGGGTATGTCAATTTTAGGAGTTATGCTGCCTTTGACAGAGACAGAAAAATAAGATGTGGATGAACATTAGTTAGGTACCTAAAAAAAGGTAACCAAAAGAAGATTATTTTGGTAACCAAAGGTAGAGTGTCGATACACTGCAGATATTTTAACAATGGAGGAACTTAGTGTTTGACCAAAAGATAAATAGATATGTATGCTAGATAACATCCCCGAAATGATGTACGTTCACACACATACACCCAAAAATGTGTGTTCCTGACCACTTCTTCCCTGAAAAAAAAAACCTTGATTACCGTTTTAAGCATAAATATTGACATTAATCTTAATATTGAATGTCAAGGTTAGACTTGAACAAAGACATAATTGAGTAATGAAAAAGTCTAAGAATAAAGTAAACTCTCTTCAAAGATTAGTCAAAATTTTGATCAAGTAGGTAAGGGAGTAGAAGAAGGTAGCTGCCAGAATTCAGGTTCCCAGCACCTGATAGCAAGAGATTAATATGAAGTACATCAGTAAACATTTTTGCCTTCTAGAGTCATCTTTTTTATTTTTTTAGTTTTTGGGTCCCATCCGGCAGTGCTCAGGGGTTACTCTTGGCTCTGTGCTCAGAAATCGCCCATGGCAGGCATGGGGGACCATATGGGTTGCCGGGATTTGAACCACCATCCTTCTCCATGAAAGGCAAATGCCTTACCTCCATGCTATCTCTCTGGCCCTTCTAGAGTCTTCTTAAGACAAGATAAAGTAGGAAATGTCAGCAGTATAAGGAGTTTCAGAACTTCATGATAGCATAAATATAAACAGGATTAAGATTTGAAATTCCAGTGTGTGAGACTAAATCCCAAATTCCTAATAGTAATTAGACAAAGGGCACTAATCAGCTTTTCATATTCAAACTTTGAAAGTTAATGTCAGGATGTGCTTATCAACAGTTAAATTCTGAGAATGAACACTATAAACTCAAACAGCCAGAGATCCAGTAGAAATATCATGCTCAACCTCTTACTCCTGCAGATTCTCAATTCTAAAGTTTTTCATAGAA
Source organism: Suncus etruscus (assembly GCF_024139225.1). Lineage (NCBI taxonomy): Eukaryota > Metazoa > Chordata > Mammalia > Eulipotyphla > Soricidae > Suncus > Suncus etruscus. Next base: position 81,627,433 of record NC_064858.1, read on the forward strand.
ATTAGTTTCCAGGTTAAAACTTTTCTCCTAAGTTTAGTCTTACTTTAGTAGACAGCGTGAAACCATGAATTTTCCTGACACTGGAAAAGTCCTCAAATCTTTAGTCTTTTTATATACATTAAAAGTTGTCAATTTATATCTTGTTTAGACGTAAAAAAGGACTGGTAAGGGTAGAGCTTCATAAATCAGGAATACTGCTCTAGAAGTCAGGTTATACATTTTTTGAGCCCAATTTTGATGTGCCTAAATGACATCTCAATTACAAATACTGTTTAATGATAGAACATTAGCCAATAAATACCACCACAACACATAGAAAAACCCACAATATAAGTGTGATAATGGGGGAAACAACGCAGGCCAGCACCAGACATAAAGAATGAAGATGGCAGTTCTGATGACCAGAAAATAGCCAACCAACTAGTCAGTCTCTCAGATATGGAGTTTAGAGAAGAAATATAGAGAATGTTCACAGAACTCAAAGTAAGCATAGATCAAGTTAAACAGAACACTAATAAAAACCAAGAAAATATGAAGAAAGAAATCAGAAAACTCCAAACTGAAATAACAGGTCAAATAACAGGCCAGAAAAACTCAGTTGACATATTGACAGACTCAATGGATAAGCTCTCCATCAGGGTAAAAGCAGCTGAGGATAGAATTAATGAGCTGGAAGATGCGATGCATAACAACTCCATACAGCAGAAGAGATTGGAAAAAGCCTTAAAGCAAATGATCAGACAATAGAAAAATTAGTCAAAGAATGTGAACAGATGAAAATAGAAGTCTATGATAAGCTCAACAGAAACAACTTAAGACTCATTGAAGTCCCAGAGACCCAGGAAGAAAATCTCCAGGAAGAATCAATGGTCAAGAACATCATTAAAGAGAAACTACCAGAGCTAAAGAATACATGTGATCAAATGCTGCATGCACGAAGAGTACCAACTAAAGAAGACCCCAGAACAAACACCCCAAGACACATCCTAGTCACAATGACGAATCCCACAGATAGAGACAGAATCCTGAAATCAGCAAGATCAAAAAGGGAAACTACATTCAAGGGAGCATCCTTGAGATTTATAGCAGACCTGTCACAAGAAACACTCAAGGCCAGAAGGCAGTAGTTGTACATAGTGACAAAACTCAATGAAATAAATGCTTTGCCTAGAATACCGCACCCAGCAAAATTCACTTTTAGGTCTGAAGAAAGAATTTATGGCTTCACAGATAAACAACAGCTCAGAAACTTTGCAGACTCAAAACCAATCTTAAGAGAAAAACTGAAAGACCTACTTTAAGACAAGACTGACCAAAAGATACACCAAACTTCTATATAATCATGGCACAAAATCCCATGACAATTCTTTCTCTCAATGTCAATGGACTAGATGCACCAGTTAAGAGACACAGATTGGCTAAATGGATCAAAAATTCAATCCAACCTTCTGCTGCCTAAAGAAACACACCTGAATAGTCAGACCAAATATAGACTCAAAATAAAAGACTGGAGCAAAATCATCCAAGCAAACAACACCCATAAAAAAGCTGGAGTGGCCATACTAATATCATATGATGCAAATTTTATAATCAAAAAAGTTGTAAGGGACAAAGATAGATATTTTGTATTAATCAATGGATATGCACAGCAGGAAATCACTCTCTTAAACATATATGCACTGAATGAGGGGCCAGCAAAATATTTTATACAATTGTTGACAAATCTGAAAAGGAATATCAATAACAACACAATAATTGTGGGAGTCCTCAACACAGCTTTGTTAACACTTGATAAGTCAACCAGACTGAAAACCAACAAGAATATACTAGGCCTAAAAAGAGAAATGAAAGAAAGAGGCCTAGTATATATATATATATGAAACTCCACACTAGAAACCTGGATACACATTCTTCTACAATGTACATGGGACATTCTCCAGGATAGAATACATGCTGGCACATAAAACATACCTCCATAATATGAAGAGGATAGAAAGTTTTCAGGCTACCTTTGCTCTGCACAAAGCTCTGAAATTATATATGAACTCCAAAGGGACACAGAAGAAAAAATTTAACACCTGGAAAATTATTCATAATGAATAACCAGTGAGTTCTAGATGAAATCAAAGAGGAAATCTAAACTTTTCTTGGAAACAAATGACAATAAAGACACAAACTATCAGACCTATGGGACACAGCAAAAGCAGTCCTGAGAGGAAAATTTATAGCTTTGCAAGCACACATCAGGAAGGAAGAAGGAGCATACCTGAATAGCTTAATGACATAGCCCATAGAATTAGAAAGTGCTCAAAAAATGGAACCAAAAATAGGGAGACTGAAAGAAATCAGATAAAATTAACAAAGCTGAGAGCAAAAATCAATGAAGTGGACCCCCCCCAATCTGAAAGATCAATGAAAGCAGAAGTTGGTTATTCGAAAACATAAACAGTATTGATAGATCATTGGCAAACCAACAAAGAAAGAGAGAGAAACTTGATAACTCGTATTATAAATGAAAATGGGGAGATCTCTACCAATATTGCAGATATTCAAACGTAATTAGACACTACGTTGAGAAACAGTATGCCACTAAAAATGAGAAACTGGAAGAAATGGATAAATTCTTGGATTCTTGTAACCTTCCACGGTTGAATAAAGAGGATGTAGCATATCTAAACATGCCCATAACTATTGAGAAAATTAAAACAGTAATCAAATGTCTTCCCCCCAAAATAAACCCAGGCCCAGATGGATTTAATAATGAATTCTTTCAGACCTTTCAAGAGGAACTACTACAAATCTTGGCAAGAGTCTTTTATGAAATTCAAAAAACGGGAATACTTCCAAATAGCTTTTATGAAGCCAACATCACCTTGATACCTAAACCAGACAGAGATGCTACCAAAAAAGAAAATTACAGACCAATATCCCTGATGAACACAGATGCAAAGATCTTCAACAAAATCCTGGCATATAGGATTCAATGCCTCATCAAGATCATTCATTATGATCAAGTAGATTTCATCCCAGGAATGCAAGGATGGTTTAACATCCGTCAACATAATACACAACATCAACAGAAAAAATAAAAATCACACGATTATATCAATAGACACAGAAAACATTTGATAAGGTCCAACACCCATTCTCTTTTTTTCCTGATTTGTTTTAGGTTTTGGGTCACACTCGGCAGTGCGCAGGGGTTACTCCTGGCTCTGTGCTCAGAAATCACTCCTGGCTGGCTCAGGGGACCATATGGAATGCCAGGATTTGAACCACCAACCTTCTGCATGAAAGGCAAACACCTTACCTCCACGCTATCTCTCTGCTCCACCCATTCTTGATAAAAAAAAAAAAACTCTCAGCATGATGGGAATGAAAGGAACCTTGCTCAATATAGTTAAGATCATCTACCACAAAACAGTGGCAAATATTATCCACAATGGTGAAAAACTAAAGCCTTTCCTCTAAATTCTGGCACAAGCCAAGACTGTCCTCTCTCACCACTCCTATTTAACATAGCACTGGATGTACTTTCTGTAGTGATTAGGCAAGAAAAGGACATCAAAGGAATCCAGATAGGAAAGGAAGAAGTCACGCTCTCACTGTTTGCAGATGATATGATACTCTACTTAGAAAACCCTATAGACTCTACCAAAAGGCTTCTAAAAACAATAGAGTCATATAGCAATGTGGCAGGATACAAAATTAAAACACAGAAATTAATGGCCTTTTTATACACCAATAATGATAGTAAAGAAATGGACATTAAAAAAACAATGCCAATCATATTGGTGCCACACAAACTCAAATATCTTGGAGTCAACTTGACCAAAGATGTGAAGGACTTATTCAACAAAAAGTATAAAACCTTGCTCCAAGAAATAAGAGAGGATGCATAGAAATGGAAACACTTACCGTGCTCATGGATTGGCAGGACTAACATCATGAAAATGGCAATACTCTTCAAAGCATTGTACAGATTTAATGAGATTTCTCTAAAGATAATCCTGATATTCTTCAAAGAAGTGGATCAAACACTTTTGAAATTCATTTGGAACAAAAAACACCCTCGAATACCTAAAGCCAGGGGTCTCAAACTCGCGGCCCGCGAGCCGCAAATGGCCCTCCATACAACATTTTGTGGCCCTGCCCTAGAGGTATTTTATTTGTTTTGTTTTGTTTTAGTTGTTTGGGTCACACCCCCCAATATTCAAGGCTTACAACTGGCTTTGCACTCAAGGATCACCCCGACTTTGTCTCCTGCAGCCCCAGGTAAATTGAGTTTGAGACTCCTGCAGCAATCCTTGGGAAAAGGAATATGGGAGATATTACTTTCCCTGATTTTAAACTATATTACAAAACAATAGTAATCAAAACAACATGGCTTGGGAATAAAGACAGACCATCAGATTAGTGGAATAGGCTTGAGTACTCAGAGAATGTTCTCCAGACATATGATCATCTATTTTTTGATAAAGGAGGAAGAAATCCTAAACTGAGCAAGGAAAGCCTCTTCAACAGGTGGGGTTGGCACAAGTGGCTAGCTACTTTCAAAAAATTTAACTTAGACCCTCAGCTAATATCATGTATGCAGGCAAAATCCAAATGTTAAGTTTAAAGACCTCAATATCAGACCTGATACCATAAGGTATATAGAACAGCATGTAGGTAAAACACTCCATGACATTGAGACTAAATTCATCTTCAAGGAGGAAATTGCACTCTTCAAACAAGTGAAAGCAGAGATTAATAGATGTGAATATATTAAGCTGAGAAGCTTCTGCACCTCAAAGGAAATCGTCCTTAGGATACAAGAGCCACCCACTGAGTGGGAGAAACTATTCACCCAATATCCATCAGAGAAGGGGCTAATATCCAAAATATACAAATCACTGACAGAACTTTACAAGAAAAGACATCTAATTCCATCAAAAATGGGGATAAGAAATGGACAGAAACTTTGATAAAGAAGAAATACAAATGGCACATAAAACATACTCCATATCACTAATCATCAGGGAGACGCAAATCTAAAGAACTATGAGGTACTACCTCACACCACAGAGATTGGTTTACATCACAAAGAATGAAAACATGCAGTGTTGGTGGGGATGCGGTGAAAAAGGAACTGTTATCCACTGCTGATGGGAATGCATAAATTTCCATTTATGAAAAGTGATATGAAGATTCCTCCAGAAACTGGAAATTGAGCCCCCATACGATCCAGCTATACCACTCCTAGGGATCTACCCTAGGAACACAAAAGTACACAAAAATCCCTTCCTTACATCTATGTTCTTTGCAGCACTATTTGCCTTAGCAAGACTCTGGAATCAACCAAGATGCCCTTCAACAGATGAATAGGTAAAGAAACTGTGGTACATATATAAAATGGAGTATTATGCAGCCATCAGGAGAGATTAAATTTTCCTATACATGGATGTACATGGAATTTATTATGCTGAATGAAATAAGTTAGAGAAAGACTCAGAATGGTCTCACTCATCTACGGGTTTTAAGAAAAATGAAAGACAATCTTGCAATAATTTTCAGAGACAAAGGAGAGGAGAGCTGGACGTTACAGCCCACCTCATGAACCTCACCACAGAGAGTGGTGAGTTTATTTAGAGGAATAACTACGTTGCGAACTATCCTAACAATGAGAATGGTTGAGGGAAATAGAAAGCCTGTCTAGAGTACAGGCAGGGGTGGGGTGGTGAGGAGGGATATTTGGGGTGTTGGTTGTGGGAATGTTGCACTGGTGATGGGGGTGTCCTTTTATATGACTGAAACCCAACCACAATCATGTTTGTAACCAAGGAGTTTAAATAAAATATTAAAAAATTAAAGGATATAAAAGGTATATACCTTGTAATTCATTTCAGCTTACTCTTAAGTCATACACACTCAGAGTTCAGATAATAGATATTGATTAAATACAAAGAGATCATATCCTGGATGACTCACATGATAACTATAGAGGTTTTTTTGGAGCATGCCCAGAGATGCTCAGTGGTTACTCCTGGCTGAGCACTCAGAAATGGCTCCTGGCAAGCTCGGGGGACCAAATGGGATTCCAGGAATTGAGCCAGAGTTTGTCCAGGGTCGGCCGCATGTAAAACAAACACCCTATCATTTTGCTATCTCTCCGGCCTGATAACTACAGAGTTCTGTATATGTAGGTAACTTTATATAAATATGTCATTTATATAATTTGTAAATAAATTTAATTTTAACTATGGTTTATAAAATTATTCAGAATATATTTATTTCTTATAGTAATTTTCCAATAACAATCTTATCACTAGTGTAACATTCCCTTCACTATTATTTCTTTGCCCACTTCCTTTAAACATACACATTGGCATATATAAAAATTTACTTAGTATAGTTAGTTATAACTAAATGGTAATGGAATTATCAAAAAAGACTTGATCAAGAAAAAGTTTCTGAACATTGACATTTCTCACAATATCTGAAAATTGACATTTCTCAAATCATCATGGTTCGAAAATTTACTAAGATTTTTATTGCGATTTTTTTTTCATTTTTGTTCAATTTGTTTGTTCAGCTTATGTGACTTCTATGATAAATTCACATCTACTTTTGTGTATTCTTACCAGTGTCAGTGTTGAAACTATGGAGGTGTCATGGGGTCATGTAAACAGTCACAGCACCTAAAATTTTGTGAATCTGTGGAGTCAGCCAATAAGCTCATGTGATGTTGTCTCTGGATCAGTGGGGTGTCTCTGGGAACTTTAGTAAATACAGAGAGGCAGGGGAGGTAGGCTTTCCTGGCTCCAAAACAACCTGAAGATATCAGTCATAACATTGACATATCTGGAGTTTTCAGTGGTTAGCGTCTCTGCAGAGGTTATGAGGAAACTTAGTGAAGATGGGCTGTTGGCATAGTGTTGTCTTTAGAGTGTGTGTTTCTGGGCAGTTGCAAGGCTTGGGTAAGGTGAAGGACTTGCTCCCCACACCCAATGAGCCCCAGTCAAAGATAGGTATATCAATGAATTTTTGAAGCTTGGAAACCTAACTTTCAAGGGTTCGATGAGTCTATGACATTGACCTGGAGGACACACATGGCAGCATCTCTGAATCTTGGACCCATCTTTACATGTTTTGATAATGCATGGCATGTGTCCTCTATTGTGCCGTATTCCTAAAACAATTTGATTTAGGCATAGCCTAAAGAATATACACCTGTGTACCTTTGAATGGTTTTCAGATCATGAAGTTTTATTCTGATTATGCCCTTTTAAAGAAACATAGGGGGTAAACACACAATAAAATTTAACTTGAAGAAAAGAAGCCTTTAAAAGAAGCTCTAAAATTTGAATAAGTCAAAAATGCTAATAAGGAGCTTCCCCAGCTATTAAATAGCCAATAATCATGGTATCATTGTAGCCAACAAGAAGGAAGCTAATAAGAGAAGTTGTGCCAAAATTAAAGGGTTCTGAATAAATTATTATCCTTCTAATGGCCTCTGGCTGTTTATGCCATTTCCTGTTCCTAAATAACATAAATTTAGATCTGACACCTTATCGGTGTCACCTTCCTATTTAATAGCAGGAGTTTTGGAGGCAGTCTCAGCTTTGATTAGGCTTTAAAGCTTTACCTATCTCTTTTTTTCTTCTTTTCAATTTACCACCATGAAGTTTTTAGGGTTCTTTGTACTGGTGGGACTTTCTATTTTCTTAGTGTCTGGTCGTAAGTAAAACTCTTACATGAAGATAAGATTAATACAAGTAATGCATTACAATAATGCATTACAGAAACAGTACTTCAGATATAAAGTCTTGTGATTCTAGGAGTGGGGAAGCTTGAAGTCTGTCATCTACTTTTCCATTGCTTATTCTGACAACACTTTGCTCTTTGAAGTTAGACTTGACTCTACTTTTTTATTCCTAATTTAGTTAAATCATTGTTCAATTCCAATCTTGGAATCCAATTTTAATATTAGTACCAGGAAATATGCTTAAATGGTTATAAGAAGTTTATAGAGGGAGACCAAAGAGTGGTACAGTAGACAGGGTGCTTGCCTGGTATATGACCAACCCAGATTTGCTCCCTGGCATCTCACATTTTCCCTGAATCCTACCAAGAATGATAGCAGTACATTGGAGATAGCTCCTAGTCAAAAGGGAATTTAGGAAAAGAAATGATCACATATGTGTGTTGTAGAAGTGTCATTTTGTGGGTCTTTAATTACCCGTACATTTGGTTCTCTTGAATTTGACATCACACTTAGATTCTACAAATGTTAAAATCTTCAGTATTATATGTATATTCTTTTACTCTTGTTAGCAAAACTGGTGGTTATCTACATATTATTTTTCTGTTTTTTTTTTTTTTAGAGGAAGCAATTTCATCCAGTTCCTCCACCACAGGTGAGTATGCATTTGTACTTCAGTTACTTTCTGCAAAGACTATTTCCATGTCAGCTTTAGGCTAAGTTACCATAGGGGATACTTTACAAAGAAACCATAGATGAAGTCCAGAAAACTACATTCTTTACACATGGCTTCTAAAATCTATTGTGAACATAGAAATTGCGCTCGTTTCTTATATTTGTTGCAGAAATTATCAATATGACTGATATATTTTAATAGTTAAATTTCCCCAAATAACAGAATAGGGTAATATCATCTAACTGTAATGTGAGGCTTGGGAGTTCTCATATATGATGTTCTTGATAACCATAATTTTTTAAAAATACTGTGTACATGCATATATGAAACCAGTTTATCCAAGAATGAAGAAAAATATGTCACTTCTAAATTAAGCATAGAAATGAAGGTACTTGTATCACAAGTTACAAAGTATTATGTAAGTGGGGCATAAAAAGTCACATAGTTTGATCTTTTTATATTCTTGTGTTATATTTTTAGGCAAAAAAAATCAATATTGTAGATCAAAGCATGAATTTATTCTTTACCATTCCTATAATATCCTTCATAGTTTGTCCTGTATGTACTATGTCATATGCAAACAATATGAAAATTTCAATCTTCATTTTTTATAGCGTAGGCTATATTTAATGTATTAGATATAAATGTGTTGAATCTTGTGAGGCTGAACACAGTGTGCAATATATCCTGTCCAAAATATATATTCTAATCTAATATATTTCATTTACTTAATGAGGTCAAAGACACCTTAGCCAGAATAAGTATAAAGACAAATCATTGACATAGTTTTAAAATGTGTTCATTATTTTTTAATATATGTAGTGTAAGGAATGGGAGTAATAATTCTCTGAAATCTTCCCACTCTTCCTTTGAATGTGGAGGTAATGTTGGTAATTTGCTCAAGTTCATTGTTGTCTTAATGGACCCAAATTCTCCCAGTATAACCAATATTTTTTTTCTCAAAATTCTTGTAATCTCTGGAATCTATATTTTGACACAAATGGAAAAATGAGACTTCTTTCCAAGTCAAAATCGCAAGGAAATGAAGAAGATATTATTCTGTAGTATATATACTAACATATTTTCTCGTTTTTAATTTATTTTTTAACTTATAGCTTATTTACCCCTCTGCAATTTACCTTTTAACTTTTATTTACTCAAAAGTAACTTAATTGAACTTAACTTAGTTGAATTTACTCTGTGGGAAAACATCAGCATGTCTCTCCACTAGGGATTTCTTTTTTTTTGTTTCCAAGTAGCTGTGAATATGAGGAATGGTAGAATTATTCTTTTTAAGTTCAGGCCTGAGAAAGAAGATTTTACCTGTTTTTTTTCTTACCAACCTCCTGACCTTGGAGGGATAATCTAAGTTCTGTCTTTCCCTCCAAGGTCATAATTTGGAGGATATTTATGTGAGATAATAGCTGACAAATTATAAGGTATGATGTAACTGTCGACATTTGAACAGGTATTTAAAGTGTGAAATGCACACCTAATTCTGTTGTGCCATTTTATTCCTTAAAGAAGAATTAAGTATCTTTCACAGAAAGTTTCTTTCTAATTTCTGAAGACCCTTTTACAGTGACACATGATCTTTCTCCGACTTCTGCTACCACAGACATTCCTGACTATACATACTCAGCCACTGAAAGCTCTGAAAGCTCTGACGCTACCAAATCTGCTGGAACATATGCAGCCCCTGCATATGCAGCCCCTGAAGCTACCACAACTGCTAATGTTGCTTCTTTTAATCTGATTCCCGACATTTGGTCAGGTAAGCCCTCTTTTTGTGTATCTATAATCCCAATATTGCTTACTATCACTTCAATTATATTTTGAGGATTGGAAAGAGAAGCTATGAAGAAAATCTATTTCCTTTGAAATATTTAGAAATTCCGTCTGCCTTTAGAAATCAAGTTCACAGATATGTATATCACTGGAGAAAAGAGCCTGTATTGACTTATGTAACAATATTACTTACATTCTAGGAATATTTAATTTGATTTGGAAAGTTTGTATGTAGAAATACCAACTAAGAAATTATAAAGTGTAATATAATGAAAGCATGTATGTATCAAATAACAGGGTTTGATTGGATCCAAAACTGATGATTGTTCCAAGATGTTTCTGCATTGATCAGAGGATAGGTGACTTTGAAGGTTAATTTAATGCAAGAGTTTGAGCTCAGGACACTTTTTTAAGGTTTGCATTGGTTGAAAATAATCTTTAATCAAAAAGCTGTAATGCATGGTCTTTGGAAGAACCAGTCAATGGTTGGAGCAACCCGTCATTTCTTTTTCACTCACAGATTAGGAGGGAAGGAGTACTACTCATTTTTTTTTTTGGTTTTTGGGCCACACCCGGCGATGCTCAGTGGTTACTTTTGGCTGTCTGCTCAGAAATAGCTCCTGGCAGGCACGGGGGACCATATAGGACACCGGGATTTGAACCAACCACCTTTGGTCCTGGATCAGCTGCTTGCAAGGCAAACACCGCTGTGCTATCTCTCCAGGCCCAGTACTACTCATTTTTGATATTTACTTAGAAGTTAAAATAAGAATGGTTTATTTCTTTAGTTTCTGATAAAAGAAAAGACTTAGGGTCTAGTGTGATAGTACAACAGGTAGAGAGCCTGTCCAGCACATAGTTGACCCTGGTTTGATCCCTAGCACTTTATATAGTCCCATGCTTGTTAGGAGTGATGCCTGAAAACAGAGCCAGGAATAAACTCTGAGCAATTCTGGGTGTCTCCCCCAAGCAAAAACATAGACAACTTTTGAGACTATCATAGAAATTCATAAATTTTCTTCATATTAATTACTGTTAGAAATAGGAGTCTGATTCGAAGTAGGTTTCACTATAGAATATCATTGGAAAAACCAAAGTATGTTGTCCGACAAGTATTCATACATCTTTCCAAATATCTTTTATTTTCTGATAAGATACTTCCAGAACTAGAAAGTAACACTTCAGAGAGGGCTTCCTGTGGCACAAAATTTTGAGTGTTGTTCATGATGTTACTAGGAGCTTGGAAATCGTTTGAGTATTTTCAGTGTTCCTGAAAGATCCTAGAGATTAGAGTGTGGAATATCATCTTACATTTACTAAATCATTTCTTTATCTTTTAATTTAGTGTCTTCTCTGATAAAATTCATTGATTCTGAATATATAATTTTTTATTATAATATAACATTCATATCTATGCCATCATCTGTATATTATAGTAATTATATAAGAAATATTTTAAGGTAAAGAAATAAACAATTAATAAACAAACCTCAATAACTTACATATAGGCAATAAGAAAAGATATTGATCACAGAATGTTATTTTTGAGTTTTGTGGGCCATACCCGTAAGACTCAAGTGTTACTCCTAGATTTTGTGCTCAGAAATTACTCCTGGCAGGCTGTGGGAACCACCTGGGATGCTGAGGATCAAACCCAGACCATCCATGGACAAGACAAATGCTCTACCTTCTGTGCTCATTCCAGCCCTAATCAAAACCTTTCTTAAAAGCAATTTTATTGGAGTACTTTGATTTACAATACTGTTAGTCATATATTTCATGAATACTTAATTCCAATATCAAATCCATCTACAGAGAGCCTGCTTCTTTTCATCAATATCTCAAGGAACCCCATCACCAGATGTAAACTCAGTCTGATAGTCAAAATCTTCACTTCTGATAACTTGAATCATAATTGTCCCTATACTGTATAATAGATCTCTCTCTATTTTTTATTGTGGACGTGGTGATACATATATAATTTACTAAAGCTAATTTTTGTTATTCTACAAAATTATGAAATAATAATAACTTGATTCATTACTTAAGATATAAAGTAAATATTGACATAATGTTGACCTAAAATAAATTTGCAAATGAAATACTTATTAAGTGAAGATATTTAAGGAAAATTAAAGGAAGAGCCTCAATAATTTTATATAAATATCACTGTGTTTTATCCTGAGAGAGAATATTAACTTCACATTAGAAAATACTGTATTATGGATACTGTTTAAGAATCCTCATTAATAATTAAAAAGTATAATGAAAATTTCTATGGGTATAAAAAATCAGTTACACAAAATTTAACATAAATTGATGTTCATTCATTATTGCAAATGTATAAAATCACTTATTAGGTCTAGAAACCTTTCTTAGTCTATTTGAGGGTAACCATACATAGGCCTCATGAATAAATGTCATACTCAATGAAAATGTTGAGGGGTTTGTTTAGCGTTTTAAAGACAGTTTCTACACTTCTATGAATTCTCTAAATGTTTCCTGTCCTTTAATTTCTGTTTCATTTCCTCAAATATGAATGATAATCGAGCTAGACTACTCTTGGTGAGATGTTTATTCATTCAGTTTTTCTACTATGTCATCCACTCTTTGGGAGTCTCATTTGACATATCTGTTGTGTGTCTTAAGGGATTTCTTTTGCATGTAAGTTCCTTTCTAAATCTTACTGCCTTCAATATTATGTCTTTATCTTTTGATTTTGCCACTTTGAGTACAATGTGTCTTTGAAAAACAATTTTAATTTAAAGCATTGCTATTTACATAGTTAAGTTTTAGACATACACGGTTTTAGCACCAATCCTACTACCAGTGTCAACATCCTTCCACCAGTATTTCCAGAGTCCATCCCATCCCATCAAATTCTGACCCAGCCATCAATAACAATGAACCATCAATAACAGATTTTAACAGCCAACTTAAAAAAATGCAAAAGTGCCTGTTACAACATGTTATGAAATTACTATATATGTCATCTTTTTTAAAATCTGGGAAATTTGTTTTTGTTTAATTTTGGGGGTGGGTGGGTTTCACACCCGGTGGCGCTCCGGGGATACTCCTGGCTCTGTACTCAGAAGTCACTCCTGGCAGGCTCCAGGGACATATGGGACACCAGGATCTGAACCGGAGTCTCTCCTGTACTGACTAAATGCAAGACAAATGCCTGGCAAAATTTTATTTATAATTTCTTTAACTATAGTTTCTTTTTTTTGGGGGGGGGGATTGGGAGGGTCACACCCGGCAGCGCTCAGGGGTTATTCCTGGCTCTATGCTCAGAAATCATTCCTGGCACGATCGGGGGACCATGGGATGCTGGGATTTGAAGCACCGTCCTTCTGCGTCCAAGGCTGTGCTATCTCTCCGGTCCCCTAACTCTAGTTTCTTGATTGAATTATCCTTTCTGTTCTTCAGGGACTTCTATGACTCATATCCTTTCTCTTATATTATACAGTTACTTAGCATGCTGTTCTATTCTTTTTAGACCTTCATTCTGCCCTATGTTGTTTCTAATTTCCTCCATCTCATTTCGATATCCAAGATCTTTTCCCAGCTCATATTATTCTGTAGGCCAGAGCGTCTAATGTGGTTTAAAAAACATATCTAACATTCTCTTCATTTTGGTTTGTGGTTGTTTCATTTAGACTCCCACACGTTTCTTTTGTCATTACTCATGTTATCATTTTTTCCCCATTTGTTTGTTTTTTTTTTTGGGGGGGGCAGACACACCAGGTGACGCTCAAGGTTTACTCCTGGCTATGTGCTCAGAAATCGCTCCTTGCTTGGGGGACCATATAGGTAGGACGCTGGGGAATTGAACATGTGTCCGTCCTAGGTTAGCACTGGCAAGGAAGATGCCTTACCGCTCTGTGCCACTGCTCTGGTTTCTCATGTCATCATTTTTGAAATGCCATGAGATATTCTCCCAGTAGTGTCAATAAAGTAATTTTCTTAAGATAAAATGAACTTGCTAAGCCATCTGTGTTATTGTGTTCTATCATTGTACGCAGTGGGTTTTTACGTGTTTTCTCCAGAGGCTTATTCTTCCTTTTTGGAAAGGAAGTAGTTATTTATTCAGCAAAAATGAAAATAGCTCTTTTTTTTTTTTGTATTACACTCAGTGAAGTGAAAATTAAATTTCTCGGGGCAGAGAGGTGGTGCTAGAGGTAAGGTGCCTGCCTTGCAAGCACTAGCCAAGGAAGGACCGCGGTTTGATCCCCTGGCGTCCCATATGGTCCCCCAGAGCCAGGGGCAATTTCTGATTGCTTAGCCAGGAGTAACCCCTGAGCATCACGTGGTGTGGCCCAAAAAAACAAAACAAAACAAAACAAAAAGAAAATCAACTTTCTCAGACTTCTTTAGGAGTACAAAAAAGTAAGTTTTTCAAAGAATTTACTGACATACTTTTTCTTCTTTCAGTTATGACTAATATTTTCAAGAAGATGATCAAAGGTGTATAGAAAAATGACTGAAATGGAATCATCTTGAGTTTTCTGCACCTGATATACTAGCCTTACAACATTTACATGATTTCATATAATTGACACTATGAATATAATATATCTTATATTTATAATCAATTATTTACTTTAAAATAAAAATAATTGTGAGCAACAAAAGATGTAGTATTTATTTAATGATTTTGTGAGTCAATGCTTTATAATACAATTGTAGATACATAGATTTCAATTAGTCCTTCCTTGTGTTAGAATTAGCAAGTGACTTTTCCACATATTATTTTTTTAAATAACACACAACTTGATCACAATAAAGTGACTAGATATTATTTTCACATAAATACAGTAATGAACATTTTCAAGAGATAAGTGGGTTCCATTGACATGTACTTTATATAAACACCAAATTATTATTTTATTTAAGAGTTAGAAGATGAGAAAGATTAAAGAATCCTGTCATCTAACAACTACTCTGCATCTTCAGTCTTTGATTTTTATAGAGACAGACCTGTATCTTACATATAGGAAATGGTGATTTCTTTTGGACACAAGCATTTTATAAAATACCATAACATAAGGTTACTAATTGACTGTAATTAATAATATAAATAGATGCCACTTTATAATCATGTTCAGTACAACATAAACTATACTAATGTGTAGAACATGAAATACTATTTAGCATCCTTAATCATTACAGTATGAAGCTTATTATATTCTGAAACCACATTAAACAAAGTAGTTTCTGCACCTCAAAAGAAAAAGTGACTAATTTACTACAAACAGAATGGGAGAAACTATTCACATCAGATAAGAGGTTAATATTTAAGAATTATAAGGCACTGGTAGAACATAATAAGAAAAAAACTAACCCAACACAGAATGGAAAGATAAATAAAATTTCTCATTCCAAAATAAATATAGATGGGCAAAAGGCACATTAAAAATAGGCTTCACATCAGTAATCATCAAAAAATATAAATCAAAAGAACAGTGAGATACCCTCTTTTTGTTTTTTTTTTGGGGGGGGTCACATATGGTGGCACAAGAGGTTATTTCTGGCTCTGTGCTCAGAAATTACTACTGGCAGGCTCACAGGCCTATATAGGATTCTGACGATGAAACCCTGGTTAAACATGTGCGAAGCAAATGACCTACCTTCTGTGCTATTGCTCCTGCACCATAGATAATATCTTTTAGCTTCTAATTGCTCTCTCTGCTCTCTCCTCCAAAAGTAACTTAAACACTCATTTAGAGCCACACAATTTGCCCTATTGTCCAGGGGATATATAAACAAGTCTTTGCCTAACTATCAGCAGGGTTTATGATACACCTATAAATATAAAAAAGTATTTCAGGCTGATTAAATCTTACTTCTTATCATCCTGAAACATGGCACTGGATTGGGATCATACTCTGGGAATATTGACAGATCTTATCATGCCTTCAACAGTGGGATGAGCCCAGAAAAGTCACTCAAATTTGAGCAGCAATTAAAATGTAGGCACATTGAAAATAATTTTTGATTTTTATACCACATCACTCTCATTGCAGATTATCCCTAATATTTTTGAGAAGTGCATTTCTTACTGGTGTAAGATCCTATCTCATTGTTGCCTTGAGGGGAATTTCTCTAGTAAGTGATGATGAGCATTTTTTTATGTAACTGTTGGCCATCCCTTGGTCTTCCCCAGAGAATTTTCTGTTCATTTCTTCTCTCTGTTTTTCTGGTGGGTTTGTTTTTGTTGATATGTGTGAGTACTTTATATATACTAAATATGAATTTTTATTTGATATATTGATTGACATACTTATCAATCAAAGCTTCCTTTACGCTTTAGCCCATGTTTCCTTTATTTTGCAGAAACTTTTTAATTTGATTTGGTTCCATTGTTGCATCTGTCACCATGCCAGGAAAACATCCATATCACTCATTCCTACACTTTCCCTTAGTCAAATGGTCTGTTGTGCTAATTTTTCTCAAAATATGTACCTCACGTGAGTTAAAAATATGCTTTTAATTTATACTGTAAACAACATACCTTATTGCTAAGAGAAACAGGCAAGAAAAGAGTAGAAATCCAGACAGTATCTAACGAAGTAATAAAATCAAATTATGAATTGAATGATTTTCTTTGTTGTCAGTGCTACAGAAGTCCAAAGGCACCAAGGCCAAAACTATTCATTTTATTTTGTTTGGGTCTACTCCCAGCAGTGGTCAGGGTTTACTCCTGCCTTTGCACACAAGAATCATTCTTGTAAGGGCTCAGGAGACTGTAGGGGGTACTGGTATAAAACCAAGGAAGATAGGCCATGTGCAAGCAAAGTGCCTACCCACTGTACTATTGTTCTTGCTCCATGGATAGAATCCATTTGAGATGCAGGAACAAATACTGGATAAAATTCTCACTAGTATCAACACCAGGACAAAGAAGAAGCTCAGCAGGAACAAAATTCTGTGGTAAAAATTTGAAAGACCACCTAAAGTTCAATATTTCCCTCGTCAACACCCTTCTTACAGACTGTTCACACTCATAAAGTTTCAAGGACAGGCTTTGGGTGACACCAGTAAAAAAAAAAACGTTGCAGAGCCAAGCACCTTAAATATTGAACCTATTTTGTCCTAAATATTTTGTCATATTATTTTGATTTTAATTTTCTGTGTCACTTTGATAAGAAATTTTATATTAGAAGATCACCACAAAGAGGGGTGAGTGCAGTTTGAGAAATAACTACTTTGACAACTATCATAACAATGTAAATGAATGAGGAAACTAGAGAGCCTTTCTCAAATACATGTGGAGTGGGGGAGGATAGGGAAGTGGGACATTTTGGGCAATAGTGATGGGAATGTTGCACTGGTGAAGGGGGCGTTCTTTATATAAATGAAACCCTACTACAATCATGTTTGTAATCAAATCATATAAATAAAGATATTTAAAATAAAAGAAGAAATGGAGATTTTGTTGGTTTGATTAATCTTTTATTGTTATGCTAATCAGTCTCCAAATATTCTTCATATTAAAGCTCTCTATTTTCTCAATAACAGTATCCTAAAAGATTAGTAGAAGAACTCTGAATAAATTAGTCACCTACTGAGTGCTCACTTTGCTCAGGTTTTCATTGTCATTTCCCTGGCATTTATACTAACTGATCTCTGTTTTTTGTTTTTGTTTTCATTTTTTGGGGGGATCACATCGGCAGTGCTCAGGGGTTATTCCTGGATGTATGCACAGAAATCACTCCTGGCAGGTTCGGGGGACAATATGACCTGCCAGGATTCAAACCATCATCCTTCTGCATGCAAGGCTAATGCCTTACCTAGATGGTATCTCTCCGGTCCCCTGATCTTTGATTTACAAGTTGCTATGAAACTTCAAATTATTTATCAGAATTGTTAGTTTCTTTTTATATATCTTTATTTAAATTATTTGATAACAAACATGATTGTAGTTGGGATTCAGTCATATAAAGAACAACCCCCTTCACTAGTGCAACATTCCCTTTACCAATGCCCCAAATTTCCCACCTCCCTAACCCAACTCACATGTATTTGAGATAGGCTTTCTACTTCCCTCATTCATTCACTTTGTTTTGTTAGTTATCAGTGTAGTTATTTCTCTAACTGCACTCACCACTCTTTGTGGCAAGCTTCCCATCATGAGCTAGATTTTCCAGATCTTATCTCTATTGTCTCTGAGAATTATTATAAAAATGTCTTTTATTTTTCTTAAAACCCATAGATGAGTGGTATTATTCTGTGTCTATCTCTCTCCCTCTGACTTATTTCACTCAGCATACTAGATTCCATGTGCATCCATGTATAGGAACATTTCATAACTTCATCTCTCTTGACAGCTGTATAAATTCTATTGTGTATATATACTACAGTTTCTTTAGCCAGTTATCTGTGAAAGGGTATCTTGGTTGTTTCCAGAGTCTGGCTATTGTAAATAGTGCTGCAATGAATATAGGTGCGAGGAAGAGATTTTTGTATTGTAAATTTTTTTTGGTTCTTAGGGTATATACCTAGGAGTCATATAGCTGTAACATATTGGAGCTAAATTTCTAGTTTTTTGAGGAATCTTTATATTGTTTTTTTTTATAAAGGCTGGACTAGACAGCATTCCCACAACAGTGAATGAGAGTTCCTTTCTCTCCACATACCCCCCAGACCAATTGTTTTGTGTTTTTGTAATATGTGCCATATTCTATCATGTGAAATGATACCTCATTGTTGTTTTGATTTGCATCTTCCAGATGATTAGTGATGTAGAACAATTTTATATGTCTTTTGGCCATTTATATTTCTTCTTTGGCAAAGTGTTTATTTTTACTCCCCATTTTTTGATGGAGTTGAATGTTTTTTTCTTGTAAAGTTCTGTCAGTGCCTTGTATATGTTGGATATTAGCCCCTTATCTGATGGGTATTGGGTGAATAGTTTTTCCCATTTAGTGGGTGGCTCTTCTATCCTGGGCACTGTTTCCTTTGAGGTGCAGAAGCTTCTCAGCTCAATATATTCCCATCTATTTATCTCTACTATGATAGCTCATATTTATATTCTTTGTTACACAGTCTCTTCAAGAGTAGTAATTCCTATTATTATCTTTTTAAAGGTCAATAGACTACTTACATTATTATCATCTACACATAAAATTTTAAAAAATTTCAATTTGAAAACATTATAACTCTGGAAGATTGAAATATGATTTAAAATCAGGTGCATAACTGTGTGTTTTGGTAATATGATTATCTGGTGAGTTGGACCCTAAGAATCAGAAGTATGTAAACTATTCTTCAATTTGAGGCACGTAGGAGGTTTAGAAACATAAATATTTCCTATCTGAATGGTAAACTCTAGGAGTATTTCAAATCTGTGAGTGGAAAAGAGAAAAAGACAAAATGATCAGACTCTAAAAATACAAGATAAGAGTTCTTTATGTTTACAAATTCCTTGGATTTTATTTTTTTCTAAAGGGTGATATTAAAGTAAGTGACCCAAAATGTTTTGAAGAAGTATACTCTAGTACAATTTTTTATCAAAGTGAACTAAAACATAAAGAATTAATTTGAGATATATTTTTATATAATGGAATTTTAGAAAATACTGAAGAATTTAGTAAAAATGTTAATAATTTGAATTTACCTTTCAACATGGAAATATAGTTCTTTATAAATTGCATCCATGACACCTAGAAATGTAACTAACTATAAAGGAGACCTTATTATAGAAATGACAAAAAAACCTGATGTTCGTCTTATCAAAAAGAAAGTGGCAATACACTCTTATATAATATTTATTTGAAAATTAGAAAATTATGGCTATAAGATTTAGGATATTCTAATGTTTTGTGTAATTAAAGTTAGTAAAATGAACAAGAGTAACCTTAAATTTGAGAATCAAAATACATAGTTTTAATAACAGAATGAGATGGAGGATACTTTGTTGAGAAAATTTATTGTCAAGTAAAACCAATTATATCTCAAATAAATGAAACAGTAATACAGAATATTGGGGAAAGCAATTGATTGATATTGACATTAATCTAAATACAGATATATATATTTATTCATTTCTTTTGAATTACATATTCTCAAAGTTACTTAAGGGCTATAAACTTAAAAACCATTTTGTAATTTTGTTTTGATTATTTGGGTAGCATACAAATATATAAAAATGAAACATAGTCAAGGCCACTGTGAAATAAATATTAATATAAAATAACATCAGAAGTTTTTTATCTTCCAAATGTGAAGATAAAGTCTTATAAATCATATTCTCTATTGCTTCAAAGAGATGACTTCCAAAATACCACAGGTGTTTAGAACAGTCAACAAGAAATTTATTTCTCCAGATGTGATTATGCTCATAAAACCCAATTCTAAATTAAGAAACATCAAAATAATAAAATAATAATAAAATAGACCCTAATAGATCAACACCAAGACAGAAAGTAATCTGAATGGATAAAAACAAAGAAAAAGATGAATTTTTTAAAGCAATAAGGGAGAAAAAAGACCTCATGTACAAAGGAAAGATCATAAGAATAAAATCAGATCTATTATTTGAAATGAGTCAAACAAGAAGACGGTGGAATAACATATTTAAACTACTGAACAAAAGAAACTTCAAACCTAGAGTACATTATCCAGACAAACTATCATTCATATGGATGGAAGACTAAAAACATTTTCAGACAAAAACAAAAAAAACAAAACAAAGACAAACTTGCACTATTTGTATTAACCAAACCGGCTCTAAACGAAATACTCAGAGATTTATTACACAATCCAAACACTCAATGGTAACAATGACAACCTAAGGCAATACAAAGACAAAACAAATCTGTCAATAATATTTTGAAATGTCAATGGACTAAACTACGCCATTAAAAGACATATAGTAGAGGGTTGGATCAGAAAACAAAAACCGGATATCTGCTGCCTGCAAAACAAAAAACAAAAAACAAAATACAAAAAACACTTAAGAGAACAAGAGAGACACAGGCTTAGAACAGAAAGATGGAGATCAATTATTCAAGCCATGTAGAACAATATAAAAGTTTGAACAGCCATTCTTATAGCAGACCACATTATATTCAACCGCAAGAAAGTGCTCAGAGACAAAGTAGGTACTACTTATTGATCAGGGGAACACTAGTTCAAAAAGTACTAATTCTGCTCAACATTTATGCACCAAATGTAGACTCAGCAATATATAAGGCATATGCTCATAAACCTGAAAAAGCATATGGAAGGAAATATGATAGTAGTAGGAGAGTTCAACACACCCTTATCCCCAATGTGGCCTATATCATAACCAATTAAGCATTCAGCCATTCTTAACTAGCCCTGTGTCTTAACTCCTTTCAGCCATCTTCCCTTTGACCTCCATGCTGGCAAAGATCCAAAAGACCTAATCCCCTCGGTCAAAGGCCTTATCTTATCTTTCCAAGACCACTCCCAGGAAAAGGCGGGGTCTTGCAGGTAAAGATACACACAATATCCGCTTCCCAAGAGCCCTCCCAGGAATGGGCGGGCCTCAGGTAGATACACCTAAATCCAGGGTGGATTACACCTGTGAATACTTTTCACATCCAAAAGTTTTATTCTGATTATTTCTTTTTTAGGAAACATAGGGGGTAAATGTATAATAATATTATATCTTGAAGAAATACCTTTAAAAGAATCACTGAGATTTGAATAAGTCAAAACTGCTAGTATGGAGCTTCCCCAGCTATTCATGAGCCAATAATTATGGTATCCAACAAAGAGAAAGCTTATAAAAGAAGTTGTATCAGAATTAAAGGGTTCTGCTAGAATTATAATCCTTCTAATGGCCTCTGGCTGTTTGTGCCATTTCTGTTATTAACTAACATGAATTTAGATCTGACACCTTATTGATGCCATCTGCCTATTTAATAGCAGGAGTCTTGGTGGCAGGCAGTCTCAGCTTTGATTAGGCTCTGAAGAGTTACCGATCTTTTCTTTCTGCTTTTCAGTTTACCACCATGAAGGTTTTAGGGTTCTTTTTGCTTGTGGGACTTTCTATTTTCTTGGTGTCTGGCCGTAAGTAAAACTCTTACCTGATAATAAGAGTAATACATGTTCTTATTGCAGAAACAGTACTTCAGATATAAAGCCTTGTGACTCTAGGTGTAGGGAAGCTTGAAGCCTGTCATCTACTTTTCTATTCCTTACTGTGAAAACACATTACTCTTTGAAGTTTGACTTGACTCTACACTTTTTAATTTCTAATTTATTTATGTCTTTATTCAATTCCAATCTTGGAATCCAATATTAACATTAGTATTAGAAAATATGCTTATACAGTTATAAGAAGTTTATATATGGAGGACAAAAATTAGTACAGCAGGCATAGTGTTTGCCTAGCATGTGACCAACCCAGGTTTGCTCCCTGTAATCTCATATTTTTTGAGTCCTACTAGGAGTGATTGTAGAACATTGTATAGTCCCCCCAGTCAAAAGGAAATTTAAGAAAAGAAATTATCCCATATGTGTGTTATATAAGTGTAATTTTGTGGGTCTTTAATTACCTGTACATTTGGTTTTCTTGAATCTGACATCACACTTAGATTTTATAAATGTTAAAACTTCAGTATTACACATATATCCTCTTACTCTTTTGAGCAAACTGGTGATCATCTAAATCTTATTTTTCTGTGTTTCTTAGAGGAAACAAATACAATCAGTTCCTCCTTAGGTGAGTATGCATTTGTACTTCAGTTCCTTTCTGCAAAGGTTATTTCCAGCTCAGTTTTCTGCCTAGTTACCATAGGGGATGCTTTACAAAGAAACCTTAGGTAAAGGCCAGAAAACTATATTCTTTACACATGACTTCTAAAACCTATTGTGAACATAGACATTGTGTTCACTTCTTATATTTGTTGCAGAAATGATCAAGATGACTGATAAAAAATTTTAATTATTCATTTTCCCCCAAATATCAGAATAGGGGAATGTCATCAAACTGTAGTGTGAGGTTTGGGAGTTCTCATATATGATGCTCTTAATAACCATGAAACCAGTTTATCCAAGAATGAAGTAAAACATGTGATTTCTAAATTGAGCATAGAAATAAAGATACTTGTATCACAAATTACAGAGGATTTGATATAAGTAGGGCATAAAAAGTCACATAATTTGATATTGTTATGGTGTTTGCATCATATTTTTAGGCAAAAAAATCAATGTTGCAGACAAAAGCATGAATTCATTCTTTATCTTTCCTATAATATCCTGCATAGTTTGTTTTGTATATACTATTTCCTATGCAAAATATGAACATTTCAATCTTCATTTTTTATAGCATAGGCTATATCCCATGTCTGAGACATAAATGTATTGGATCTTGTGAGGCTTACCACAGTGTGCAATATATCCTGTCCAAAATATATAGTCTAATTAAATATATTCCATTTACTTAATGAAATCAAAGGCACCTTAGTTAGAATAAGTATAAAGATCAATTATTGACATAGTTTTAAAATATATTCATTATTTTTAATATATGTAATGTAATAAATGAGAGTAATGATTTTCTGAAATCTTCTCACTCTTCCTTTGAATGTGAAGTTAATGTTGGTAATTTATTCATGTTTATTGTTGTCTTAATGGATCCAAATTCTCCCTGTATAACCAATCTTTTGTCTCAAAATTCTTGTTGTACTCTCTGAAGTCTATATTTTGACACAAATGAAAAAAATGAGACTTCTTTCCAAGTCAGAACCTCAAGGAAATGAAGAAGATATTATTCTTTGGTATATATACTAACATATTTTCTTACTATGGCTTCTTTAACCCTCTGAAATTTACCTTTTAACTTTTATTTATTCACAAAGTAACTTAAACTATTGAGTTGAACTTATTTTGTGGAAAAACACCAGAATGTCACTCCTCAAGGGATTTCTTTTTCGTTTCCAAGCAGCAGTTCTTATGAATATGAAGAACTGTGGAATTGTTCTTTTAACCTCAAGCCTGAGAAAAAGTATTTACCTGTTTTACTTATCAACCTCCTGACCTTGGAGGAATTATTCAAGTTCTGTCTTACCCTCCAAGGTCATAGTTTGGTGGATATTTATGTGAGAGAATAGCTATCAAATTAAAAAGTATGATGTAACTGATGATATTTGTAAAGGTATTTAAAGTTTGAAATTCTGTTGTGTCATTTCATTCCTTAAAGAAGAATCAAGTATCTTTCACAGAAAGTTTCTTTCTAATTTCTGATAACCCTCTTACACTGGCACATGATCTTTCTCTGACTTCTGCTACCACAAACACTCCTAACTACACATGCTCATCCACTGAAGGCTCTGAAAGTTCTGAAAATACCACATCTGCTGGAGCAAATGCAGCCTTTGAAGCTACCACAACTGATAAAGTTACTTCTTTTGTTCTGTTCCCCAACTTATGGTTACATAAGTCCTCTTTTGTGTATCTATAATCCCAATCATGTTTATTATGACTTCCAATATATTTTGAGGATTGAGAATAGAAGCTATAAAAGAAAATCTATTTCCTTTTCAGTATTTAGGAATTCCTTCTGCCTTTAGAAGTCAAATTCACAGATATGTCTATCAGTAGAGAAAAGAGCCTGTATTGACTATGTAAAAATATTACTTACATTCTATGAATATTTAATTTAATTAGGAAAGTTTGCCCGTAGAAATACCAACTAAGAATTTATAAAATGTAATATAATAAAAGCATGTATGTATAAAGAACAGGGTTTGATTGGGATCCAAAACTGGGGATTGTTACAAGGTGTTTCTCCATTGATTAGGGGATAGGTGACTTTGAAGGTTAATTTTGTGCAGGAGTCAGAGTTCATGTCACTTTTTTTTCCTTGAAAACTTTGTAAGAAAATTTATTTTTATCAAGTTTGTCATGTCTGGCCATATTTCTGTGAAGATAATGACTTAACACTGGCCTAGCCAGAAATATTCAAAACTAGAAAACATTGTTTTAAGAATATTTGCAGTTGCTTTATAGAGTAATAATAAAGAGTTTGTTGTGCTTTTTTTTTAAGGTTTGGATTGGTCAAAAACCAAAGAGCTCTAATGCATGATCTTCGGAACAACCAGTCAATGGTTGGAACAACCTGCCATTTCTTTTTCAGTCACAGTTTAGGAGGGAAGGAGTATGACTCATTTTTGGTATTCACTAAGAAATTAAAATCAGAATGGTTTATTTCTTTAGTTTCTGATAAAAGAAAAGACTTAGGTCTGGTGTGATAGTACAACAAGCAGAGAGCCTGTTCAGCACATAGTTGACAGGTTTGATCCCTAGGACCTTATATAGTCCCATGCTTGTTAGGAGTGATGCCTGAGAGCAGAGCCAGGAATAAACTCTGAGCACTTTCTGGGTGTCACCTCCAAACAAAAACAAACAAACAAACAAAGAGACAACTGTTGAGACTATCATAGCAACTCATAATTTTCTTCATATTAATTACTGTTAGAAATAGAAGTCTGATTCGAAGTAGGTTTCACTATAGAATATCACTGGAAAAACCAAAGTATGTGCCCAGACAAATATTCATACATCTTTCCAAAATTCTTTTATTTCGTGATAAGATATTTCCAGAACTAGAAAATAATACTTCAGTAAGAGCTTCCTGTGGCACAAAATAATTTGTGTTGTTCATGATATTGCCAGGAACTTGAAAATCTTTTGAGTATTTTCAGTGTTCTGGAAAGATTCTAGAGATTAGAGGGAGAAATATCATCTTACATTTTCTAAATAATTTATTCATCTTTTTAATTTAGTGTGTCTTCTTTGATAAAATTCAATTATTCTGAATATACCATTTTTATTATAATATAGCATTCATATTTATACCATCTTCCTTATATTACAGTACCTATATAAGAAATCTTTTAAGGTAAATAAACAAATTACAAAACAAACTTCAATAACTTCCATATAGGCAGAAGAAAAGATATTGTTCCCAGAATATTATTTTTGGGTTTTGTGGGCTATAGCAGTGACAGTCAACTGTTACTCCTAAATCTTGTGCTCAGAAATTACTCCTGTCAGCTCAGGGAACCACATGGGATGCTGAGGATCAAACCCAGTCCAGCAATGTACAAGACAAATGCTACTCATTCTGTGCTCATTCCAGCCCTAATCAAAACCTTTCTTAAAAATATTTTTATTGGAGTGCTTTGAACAATACTGTTAATCATATATTTCATGAATGCTTAATTCCAATACCTAATCTATCAACAGAGAGCCTGCTTCTATTTATCAATATCTCAAGGAACCCCCTGACCAAATGTAAACTCAGTCTGATAGCCAAAATCTTCAGTTCTGATAACTTGGATCATAATTGTTCCTAAACTGTAGAATTGATCTCTCTCTATTTTTTTTATTGTGGAGGTGGTTATAATTACACATATAATTTACTAAAGCTAATTTTTGTTATTCTACAAAATTATTAAATCATAATAACTTGATTCATTACTTAAGATATAAAGTAAATGTTGTCATAATGTTAACATTAAAAAAATCTGCAAATGTAATGTTTATTAAGTAAAGAGAGTTAAGAAAAATTAAAGGAAGATTCTCAATAATTGTATAGAATAATAAATGTGTTTTATCCTGAGAGGGAATATTAACTTCATCTTAGAAAATATTGTATTTTGGATACTGCTTAAGGATCCTCATTAGTAAGTAAAAATATAATAAAGATCTCTATGGGTATAAAAAAACAACTCTAACCAGTTACACAAAATTTAACATAAATTGACATTCATTCATTATTGAAATGTATAAAGTCTCTTATTAGGTCTAGAGACATTTCTTAGTCTATTTGTGGGCAACCATACATAGGCTTCATGAATGAATGTCATACTCAATGAAAGTGTTGAGGAGTTTGTCTAATATTTTAAATAAAGTTCCTTCTATACTTCTATGAATTCTCTAAATGTTGCCTGTCCTTTAATCTCTGTTTCATTTCCTCAAATATGAACGATAATTTAGCTAGAATATTCTTGGTGGTGTTTATCATTTCGTTTTTTGTACTATGTCATCCACTCTATGAGAGTCTCATTTGACATATATGTTGTGAATCTTAAGGGATTTCTTTTGCATTTAAGTTCCTTTTTTAATATTTTAACACATATAACTTTATCTTTTGATTTTGCCACTTAGAGTAAAATTTGTCTTTGAAAAACAATTTTAATTTAAAGCATTGTTATTTACATAGTTAAGTATTAGACATACACGGTTTTAGCACCAATCCTACTACCAGTGTCAACTTCCCTACACCAGTATTTACAGAGTCCATCCCATACCATCAAACCCTGACCCAGCCATCAATAACAATCTGCCATCATTAACAGATTTTAAAAACCAACTTAAAAAATGTAATAGTTCCTGTTACACCATGTCATGAATTATTATATACAAATCAAAGTTTTTAAAATCTGGGATTTTTTTTGGTGGGAGGGGTCATACCCGGCAATGCTCAGGGTTTACTCCTGGTTCTGTGTTCAGAAGTCACTGCTGGCAGGCTCAGGGGACCATATGGGATGCTAGGATTTGAACCGGAGTCCATCCTGTATTGGCTCCATGCAAGGCAAATGCCTTATCCATGTACTATCACTCTGGCCCCAACTCTGGGAAATTTTTATCTATAATTTCCTTAACTATAGTTTATTTATTCAATCAACCTTTCTGTTTTTCAGGGACTTCTATGACTCATATTCTTTCTCTTATTTTATACAGTTACTTAGCATTAGTTCCTTAGCTGTTCAACTCTTTTCAGACCTTTATTCTGCCTTCTGTTGTTTCTTTCTAATTTCCTCCATCTCATTTTGGGTACCCAAGATCCTTTCCTTAGCTCCTGTTGTTTTAGAGGCCAGAGTTTCTACAGAGGCTTTTAAAACATTACCTACCAGGCTCTTCATTTTTGCTTGTGATTTTTCCCTTTAGACTCCCACACATTTTTTTGTCATTACTCATTTTTTCGGAGGGGTGCACACCCTGTGACGCTCAGGGATTATTCCTAGCTATGTGTTCATATGTGCTCAGCCAGAAATCATGCCTGGCTTGGGGGGCAATACGGGATGCTGTGGGATCAAACCATGGTCCATCCTAGGCTAGCACTGGAAATCAGACACCTTACCGCTCCGAGTTAGTGCTCTGGCCGCTCATGTCATCATTTTTGAAATGCCATTAGATAGTCTCACAGTAGTGTCAATAAAGTAATTTTCTGAAGGTTTAATGAGCTGTTTTTACTTGTTAAGCCATCTGTATTATTGTTTTTTATCATTGAACATGATAGATTTTTACGTGTTTTCCCTAGAGGCTTATTCTACCTTTTTGGAAAGGAGGTAGCTATTTATTCGGCAAAGATGAAAATATCTTTTCTTGGTATTACAGTGAGAGAAGTGAAAATTAACTTTCTTAGACTTTGGGAGTACAAAAAGGAAGTTTTTCAAACAATTCACTGACATATTTTTCCTCTTTCAGCTGTGATTAATATCGTCAAGAAGATGTTCCAAGTTGTATAGAAAAATGACTGAAATGGAATCATCTTGAGTTTACTGCAACTGATATACTAGCCTTAAAATATTTTACTTGATTTAATATAATTAATACCATAAACATAATATATCTTTTATTTCTAATCAAGTATTTACTTTCAAATAAAAATAATTGTGAGCAACATAAAAAGTAGTATTTATTTTAAGGGTTTGTGTGCCAAAACTTTAGACAATACAATGTGTAGATAGATGGATTTACTTACCCCTTCTTCGTGTTAGAAATAACTAGTACCTTTTCCACATATTAACTTTTAAAGTGACACAAGACTTGATAAAAATACCGTTTTGTGCTCCGTCATGTTTTTTATCTCAAGTCCACGGCAAGTATGTGGTGCCTATCTTTATTTCTGTAGTGCTCACTAGATATTTTATTTGGTACTTCTTTTTATACTGATGTGGTGTTCCACCTTCTTTTTCCCCTTTATCTCTCAAACCGAGGATGAGAACCCCTAGAAGGACTCGCCCATTTTCGGCATATTTGATTTTTACCGCATTTTATTACTTTTCTCTTTTTCAAACAAAACCACATAACCTTAACTATCTAGTCCCGCCTCCCAATTAGAGGGGCATATAATGGAAGAACCATGACCAACCAGTTGAAAGATCACTAAGTAGTAAGCTAGGCACAGAGTGGACCACTTATTCTAGCAGCCCCGGGGGTAAGGGTGGAGGCTATGGGAGGCAGGATGGGAGCGGAGGTGGAGGAAGGACAATTTGGTTGTGGGAATTCTCCTGATTCAATGTTAATATGTACCCAAAATATTGCTGTGAACGATATGTAAGCCACTATGATTAAAATAAAAATTATAATAAAAATAAAGTGACTAGAAATTATTTTCACATAAATTCAGTATCTAACATTTTCAAGATATAAGTGGGTTCTATTGGCTTGTACTATATATATATATATATATATATATATATATATATATACACCAAATCATTTTTTATTTAAGAGTTATTTTTATTTAAGAGTTAGAAGGAGAGAAAGATGAATGAATCCTGTCATCTAACAACTATTCTGCATGTCCAGTTTTTGATTTTATAGAGACTGACCTGGATCTTACATATAGGAAATGGTGATCTCTTTTGGACATAAGCATATTATGAAATACCATAACATAGAGTTACTAATTGACTGTGATCAATAATATAAATAAACTGCCATTTTATAATCATGTTCAGTGCTAAAAATATATACTAGTGTGTAGATCATGAAATATTATATAGCATCCTTAATCATTACAGTATAAAGCTTATTCTAGTCTGAAACCACATTAAACAAAGAAGTTTCTGCACCTCAAAAGAAAATGTGACTAAGATACAAGGACTAACGATTCAGCCAATACCCATCAGATAATAGATTAATATTTAAGAATTATAAGGTACTGGTAGAACATAAGAAGAAAAAATCTGGGCCCGGAGAGATAGCACAGCGGTGTTTGCCTTGCAAGCAGACAATCCAGGGCCAAAGGTGGTTGGTTCGAATCCCGGTGTCCCATATGGTCCCCCGTGCCTGCCAGGAGCTATTTCTGAGCAGACAGCCAGGAGTAACCCCTGACCACCGCCGGGTATGACCCAAAAACCAAAAAAAAAAAAAAAAAAAAAAAAAAAAAGAAGAAAAAATCTAACCCCATACAGAAATCAGAAGATGAATGAGCAGAAAACTCCCTAAATAAGAAATATAGATGGGCAACAGGCACATTAAAAAAGATTCTCCACATCAGTAATTATCAGAAAATGTTAATAAAAAGAACAGTGAGATACCCTCTCTTAGTTTGTTTTGGGGTCACATCTGGTGGCACAAGGGGTTATTCCTGGCTCTGTGTTCAGAAATTACTCCTTGCAGGGTTACAGTCCTATATAGGATCCCATGGATCAAACACTGTTTAGACATGTGTAATGCAAAATCTCTACCTTCTCTGCTATAGCTCCCACACCAAATAGATATCGTTTTAAGTTTTCTAATTGCTCTATGGACCTCTCCAAAAGTAATTTATAGACTCATTTAGAGCCACATGTTTTGCACTGTTGCCCAGGGTACACATAGACAAATCTTTACCTAAAGATCAGCAGGATTTATGATATACATATGAATGTAAAAATGTGTTTCAGGCTAATTGGATCCTACTTCTAATCATACTGAAATATGGCATTGAATTGGAATCATACCTATTGATTGGAATATTGACATATTTTATCATGACTTCAACAGTGGGAAAGAAACAGATGAATTCAAATACTCAAATTTGAGCAGCAATTAAAATGTCAGCACATTGAAAATAATTTTTGATTTATTCCACATCACTGTCAATGGAGATTATTCCTACTACTTTGACATGTGCCATTCTCACTGTTGTGAGATGCTATGTCATGATTGTCTTGAGTTGGATTTCTCTAGTAAATGATGATGAGTTTTTTTTTTTTCATGTAACTGTTGACCGGAACCCCTTGGTCTTCCCCACAGAAATTACTGTTCATTTCCTCTCTCCATTTTTGGTTGTTTTTGAGTACTTTATATGTGTTATACATAAATTCTTTATTTGATATATTTATTGATATACTTATCTATCAGTAAGCTACATTTTAGCTTTAGCCCATGTTTTCTTCACTATGCAGAAACTCTTTAATTTGATCTAGTCCTAATGCTGCCTCTGTCACCATGCCAGGACAATTCCTATTTCACTCAATCCTGAAATTTCCCTTAGTCAAATGATCCTTTGTGCTAATTTTTCTCCAAACATATACCTCATTTGAGTTAAAATATGCTTTTAATTTATACTGCAAACAACATATCTTGCTGCTAAGTGAACCAGGCAATCAAAGAGTAGGAAACCTGATAGTATCTAAAGAAGTAATAAAATCAAAATATGAACTAAATAATTTTCTCTGTTATCAGTGCAAAATAGTCCAAAGGCATCAAGGCCCAAAGTATACATTTTATTTTGTTTCGGCTTCACTCCCAGCAGTGATCAGGGCTTACTCCTGCCTTTGCTCACAATGATCATTCCAGTAAGGGTTCACAAGACTTTATGGGGTGCTGGGATAAAACCAAGTCAGATATCTATGTGCAAGCTCTATAAATAGAATTCATTTGAAATGCAGGAACAAATATTGGATAAAATTTTAACTAGTGTCAGCACCAAGACAGAGAAGGTTGAACTCTGTCAAAGAGGAGAAACTTCAACTGGAACAAAATTTGTGGTAAAAATTTGAAATGCCACCTAAAGTTCCAAGTTTCCATTGTCAACACCCTATTTACAGAGTGTTCATCAGCAAAAAGTACCAAGGAGAAGCTTTGGGTGGACACAAGTAAAAAAAAAAACTTTGCAGAGCCAAGCACCTTAACCTTAGGTAATGTTGAACCTATTTTATTCTAAACATTTTATCATATTATTTTGATTTTAATTTTCTGTGTCACTTTGATATGAAATTTTATATTAAAATTAATGGAGTTTTGTTGGTTTGATTTCTCTTTTATGTTACGTTTATGTTTTGCTATGGTAATCAGGGTTCAAATATTCTCCATATTAAAGCTTTTTATTTTCTGAATACTAGTACCCTGTAGGATTATTGGAAGGAATTTGAATAAACTAGCCAGTTACTAAGTGCTCACTTTGCTCAGCTTTTCATGGTGATTTCCCTGGCTTTTACTCTAACTGATATCTCTTTTATAAGTTACTTTGAAACTTAAATTTATTTATTAGTATTGTTAATTTCTTTGATAGTTCAGATTTATTCTTTATTTCACTGTCTCTTCAAGAGTACCAAGTAATTTCTATGGCTATCTTTCTAAAGGTCAACATACTACTTGAATTACCCATAAACTATTTAAAATTCTTGATTTGAAAACATTATCACTCTGAAAAATGTGGAAGACTTAAATATGATTTTAAAGCAGGTGTATAATTGTATGTTATAGGTAATATGATTAACTGGTGAAAAGAACCAGAAGTATCGGAGATATGTAAACTATACTACACTTTGAGACACCTAGGAGGTTTAGAGCAATTATATTTCCCATCACCCTGAATGATAAACTATGAGTATTTCAGATCTGTGAGTGGAAAAGAGAGAAAGACAAAATGATCATACTGAAAAGTACAAGATAAAAGCTCTCTTTATCTACCCATTGCTTGGATTTTATTTCTAACTTGTATTATTAGAGTAACTTACCCAAAATGTTTTATTTTTTAATTATTTTTATTAATATCTTTAAACACCTTGATTACAAATATGATTATTGTTGGGTTTCAGTCATGGAAAGAACACCCCCCTTCACCAAGGCAACATTCTCATCACCAAAAGCCCAAATCACCCTTCTTCCCACCTCACTCCCACTTGTACTCTAGACAGGCTTTCTACATTCCTCATTCATTCACATTGTTATGATAGTTCTCAGTTTAGTTATTTCTCTAACTGAACTCACCACTCTTTGTGGTGAGCTTCATGCTATGAGCTGGACCTTCCAGTCCTCCTCTCTTTGTCTCGGAGGATTATTACTAAAATGTCTTTTGGGGCCGGCGAGGTGGTGCTAGAGGTAAGGTGTCTTCCTTGCAAGCACTAGCCAAGGAAGGACCGCGGTTCGATCCCCCAGCATCCCTTATGGTTCCCCCAATCCAGGGGAAATTTCTGAGTCCTTAGCCAGGAGTAACCCCTTCTCTGAGCTTTGATATTTCCTTTTTTCTTCCTATTTGTGATTCCTTTTGTTGACCATTTTCTAATTTTATAATCTGTATCATTAAGCTATTCAGGCATGCCCCTTCTTCCTTCCTGATGTCTGCTTGCTAAGCTATAAATTTTCCTCTCAGTACTGCTTTTGTGTATCCCATAGGATCTGATAGTTTGTGTCTTCATTGTCATTTGTTTCCAGGAAAGTTTTGATTTCTTCTTTGATTTTAACTTGGACTTAATGGTTCTTCAGTAACAGGCTGTTTAATTTCCAGGTTTTAATTTTTTTTCTTCTGTGTCCCTTTGTAGTTTGCATCTAATTTCAAAGCCTTGTGGTCAGATGAGGTAGCCTGTAAAATTTCTATCCTCTTGATTTTATTAAGGTACATTTTATGTGCCAGTATGTGGTCTATCCTGGCGAATGACCCTGTACATTAGAAAAGAATGTGTACCCAGGTTTCTGGGGATGAAGTGTCCTATATATATATCTACTAGGCCTCTTTCTTCCATTTCTCTTTTTCAGGTCTAGTATATTTTTGTTGGATTTCAATCTGGTTGACCTATCCAATGATGAAAGGGTTGTGTTGAGGTTTTCCACAATTATTGTGTTATTATTCATATCCTTTTGCAGAGAATTTCACCCTCATTGGTTGCATATATGTTTAGGATAGTGATTTCTTCCTGCTGTAAATATCCCATGATTAGTAGTACAAAGTGTTCATTTTGTCCCTTACAACTTTTCTAAGTATAAAGTTTGTGTTGTTTGATATTAGTACGGCCACTCCAGCTTTTTTATGTGTGTTGTTTTCTTGAATGATTTTCCTCCAGCCTTTGATTTTGAATCTATGTTTGTTTTGACTATTCAGGTGTGTTTCTTGTAGGCAACAGAAGGTTGGATTAAGTGTTTTGATCCATTTAGCCACTTTGTATCTCTTAAAGGGTGCATTTAGTCCATTGACATTGGGAGAGATAATTGTCATGGGATTTAGTGCCATTTTTGTGTAGAATTTTTGGTGTGTCTGTTGGTAAGTCGCACCTTAAAGTAGACCTTTCAATTTTTCTTTTAAGGCTTGTTTTGCATCTGTAAAATTTCTGAGCTGTTGTTTATCTGTGAAGCTATGTATACTTCCTTCAAACCTGAAGGTGAGTTTTGCTGGGCTCAGTATTCTAGGTGAAGCATTTATTTTATTGAGTTTTGTCACTGTGTCCCACCACTGCCTTCTGGCCTTGAGTGTTTCTTGTGACAGGTCTGCTGTAAATTTCAAGGATTATACCTTGATTATAATTTCTATTTTTGATATTTCTGCTTTCTCAGTATTCTGTCTCTATCTGTGGGACTCATCATTTTGACTAGGATGTGTCTTAAGGTGTTTTTCCTTTTAATTCGTACTCTTTTAGCTGGTACTCTTTGGGCATGCAGGATTTGGTCACATGTATCTTTTAGCTCTGGTAGTTTCTCTGTGTTGATGTTCTTGACTGTTATTTCTTCCTGGAGATTTTCTTTCTGGGTCTCTGGGACTCCAATGATTCTTAAGTTGTTTCTGTTGAGCTTATCTATTTTCATCTGTTCTCATTCTTTGAGTAATTTTTCCATTGTCTGATCATTTGCTTTAAGGCTTTTTTCAATCTATTCTGTTGTATGGAGTTGTTATGCATCTCATCTTCCAGGTCACTAATTCTATAATTGGAGAGGTTTTCCACTGAGTTTTTTTAATTCATCTACTGAGTGTTTCAGACCTGTTATTTGATTTGATATTTCAGTTTGGTGTTTTCTGATTTCTATCTTCATATTCCCTTAATTCTTGTAGTGTTCTGTTCAACTTGATCTATACTTTCTTTGAGTTCTGTGAACATCCTTCATATTTTTTCTCTAAACTGCATATCTGAGAGAATATCTAGGTGGTTGGCAATTGTTGGGTCATCAGAGTTGCCATCTTCATTCTCTATTCCTGATGTTGGTCTGTGTTGTTTCTCCATTGTCACTCTTGTATTGTGGATATTTTTACTTGTTGTGGTGGTATTCATTGGCTAGGTGGAGTGCGCAGTCATGAAATGAAGCAGAATGGCCGCACTCCTCTGTCTCCACCCCTTGTGATGGGAAGACTCACCTCAGGAGAGGAGAGTTTTCTGGGGAAGGATGCCAGAGAGGATCAAAGTTTCCAGGATGAAGCAAGCAGAGCAAAGCTTCAAGATGTCTGCCGTTCTTTTTTTTTTAATTTTTATTTTGATCATATTGGCTTACATATCTTTTTAGGTTTAGGTACATATTAACACTGAATCAGGGGAATACCCATCACCAAATTTGTCCTCCCCCAATCCTGTCCCTTCCTGAAACCTATATCCCCCACCATCACCCCCTGGACTGCTAGAGTAGGTGGTCCCCTATTTGTCTAGCTTACTATTAGTGATTATATATCTGTTTGATCCTGGTACTCTCCCTTGTTTCCCCCTCTATTTGAGAGGTGGAGCTCTATAATTTGAGTTATGTGGTTTTGTTTGAGGGAAAGAAAAGCAATAGAATGGAGTAAAAAATAAGAAAAAATAAAATAAGCTGAAAATGGGAGGAGTCCTTTTAGAGGCTTTCAGCCTCAGTTTGAGCTAGGACATGAAAAAGGTAATTGAAACACCACATCAGTACAGAAAGAAATATCAAACTAAATATCCAGTGAGCACTACAGCAATAAAGACAATCACCACACAATAGTCTCGGTTCTGAAATGAAACCATGCCGGAGTTCAAAAAGAAAGAAAAAGATAAAATAAAATAAAATTGGAGACATCAACTTCAATATCTACACTAAAATAAAGATGTCAATAAAAATCGATCAATCAATAAATATATATGTGGAAAAATGATTAATTTGTGCTTTTCCCCATTATTCCCCCTGAATAGGCACAGTAACTATTGGGGATATTATAGACCGAATTCCTATAGCCTAGGAGATACAGGGTTTCTACACCCCTGACGTATACTGTCATGGAATTAACATGCATGATCAGTTAATCTCCCCTCGGTGCTTTAGTGGTGTATGGAAGACTTCTGCTTTGTCAAGAGGCCCAGCAGAGTCAGCTATATCCACCGTCTCCGGGCAGAGAAGACTTACCTCAGGAGAAGTGAGCCCTCTGGGGAAGCATGCCAGAGAAGATAAAAATTTCCAGGCTGAAGCAAGCTGAGCAAAGCCTCAAGATTTCTGCTATGCTTAAGAGGCCCAGCAAAGTCAGCTATATCCACAGTCTTCGAGCAGGGAAGACACCTCAGGAAACACAGTCCATAATTTTTTAACATTTTAGTTATGATAAAATAACTTAGACTGCAAGATCAGTTGTGTATTGCATATGCATCCACTTGAGATCAAATAGAGTTGACCATAAAATTTTGGTGATGTCTCTAGAGAAACTTATTAATTACATCAAAGTTTAATAATTAGAATAATGACAGTGCAGTAAGAATCTGTTTTTGGATCATTGCCTGCCTTTGGTCATTGCACAGTTTTATAGTGACCAACAGATGGCAGTATGATCTAATTTAACATTTTCGGTAATTTGTTTTCCTTCCATTTTCATAAATTTACTACCCAAACAATATATATATTTTCTCTCTCCTTTCCCCTTTCCAAACAATATATTTAAATTAGATATAAGATTCCTTGTTCATCATAGACATTAACTATTAAGAACATATCCGGGGGTAGCAAAGAGTTAGTATAAGGTTAAGTTGCTTGGCCTGCATGCACACTGGCTAACCCCAACTTGATCTCAGAACAAAAGTGGAAGTCTAGAGTAGCATTTTTCAACCATTGTGCCATGGCACAGATATTGTCTGGTGTGTGTGGAAAAATTCCAATTTAATTCATAATATGCGACCAAACATTAGATTGAGTAAGTAAACTGAAATATGAACAATTATAACATAATTTATTATTTCATAAAATGTGATAGTCTGTTGCCATAAATTCATATAGCACTTATTTTACCAGCGCATCTAGTGCTGCATATCTAGTGCAGGGGTCTTTTCTCTAGAATAGTTCCAAGGGCAGTATTCATTGCACTCTCTCAGTTGTTAAACTAGAGCTCAGGACGTTTCTGTTATTGTTTAGTTTTACTCTGTAGTTTTAGAGCTAATGCCAGAACTTATTTTCCTAATATATTTAATTTTCACTAGGAGAGATCAGAGACATAAAAAAAAATTAAACAATTTGTGTTGGCTGGGATGTGGTTAGAAAGGGCTCTCATCCACTGCTGGTGGGAATGTCTTCTGTAAAGTGGTATGACATTCCATTGATTTATCCCATTTCCTGACATTTATCCATAAACACAAACAGAAAACCATTCATTTGAAAGTTCGTATGCATAACTATGCTTATTGAAGTGCTTAATACAAAAGCCATTTGTACTATTTTATAAATCACAGACGAGTGGATAACATGGTGGTATATATACAAAATAACGTACTGTGCAGATGTAAGAAAAGATAAAGTCATACATGCAGCTTGCTGCAATGTGGATAGAACATGACTACATCATGCTTAGAGAAGTAATCAGAGGAGGAAGTACAAATATCAAATGATCTCACTCATATGAAGAATATAGTGAAACAAAACAAGGGAAATAAAAATATTGAACAATTTTGAACCAATATTTTAAAAAATCCAATAATTTTTTACATTTCAGATATAAATCCCTGTGTGATACATGATTTATAAGATATTTAAAAACTTATTGAATGTAAGAAGTTCATTCAGTAAATTGACTTTTTTTTTTGACATGTCCATTCAAAAACTTTTCTTGGGTGAAGTTTGATTGGTGTACATTGTTAGGCTGAAACTGAATCACGAACAAATTTCAGTCACAGCGTTTAAATAAGAAGAAAAAAGTACTGGATATCAGGCAATGAAAATAATATTTTTAGTTGAAATTAAATAATATTCAAGGTTATAAAAGGTTATTTGTTGGGAGTTTCTGATGGAAAAACAAATTTCAATGAAAGAAAAGAGTAGATCTGCTTGTATATATATATTTATTTCTGGTTTTGGGCCATACCTGGTAACCCTCAGATGTTACTCCTGGCTATGCACTCAGAATCTGCTCCTGGCTCGGAGGACCATATGGGATGCTGACGATTGAACCCAGGTCCTTTCTGGGTCAGCTGCATGCAAGGCAATGCCCTACTGCTGTACTATCGCTCCGGCCCCAAGATCTGCTAAATTTCGTGCCTAAAAAGCACTGTTTATCAGAATATATTTTCCCAGTAAAATCCGTAGGTTATTGGTTTCAATGTAAAATATATTGCTCTGGACTGTCTAGTAACTTATGTACATATTTTTTGTTTTTAATTAGAATTTTTAATTTGAGTATGGGAATTGCTTCCATGTAGAGGACTCCAATGACAGAGTTATCATATCCAACGTTTTATTACATAAAAATATACACTTACATAATTTTATTTCCTATTTTTACTTTCATTTCATACAGTTTTTATGAACTTGTCAAATAAAATAGAGTCAAAATATGGAGCCTTATTCTGTAAGTAATGTTGGAATAGTATAAGAATATTAAGGATAAAATTCATTAGTGAATCCATCTGGACCTGGGCTTTTGATTTTTGGCAGACATTTGATTACTGTTTTAATTTCATCAATGGTGATGGGGGTGTTTAGATATGCTACATCCTCTTCCTTCAACCGTGGAAGATTATAAGAGTCCAAGAATTTATCCATTTCTTCCAGGTTCTCATTTTTAGTGGTGTAGAGTTTTTCAAAGTAGTTTCTGATTACCCTTTGAATCTCTGTCATATCAGTAGTGATCTCTCCTTTTTCATTCCTGATATGAGTTATCAAGTTTCTCTCTCTCTCTTTCTTTGTTAGGTTTGCCAGTGGTCTATCAATCTTGTTTATTTTTTCAAAGAACAAACTTCTGCTTTTGTTGATCTTTCGGATTGTTTTTTGAGTTTCCACTTCGTTGATTTCTGCTCTCAGCTTTGTTATTTACTTCTGTCTTCCTATTCTTGGGTCCTTTTGTTGAGCATTTTCTAGTTCTATTAGCTGTGTCATTAAGCTACTCAGGTAAGCTCCTTCTTCCTTCCTGATGTGTGCTTGCAAAGCTATAAATTTTCCTCTCAGTACTGCTTTTGCTGTGTTCCATAAGTTCTGATAGTTTGTGTCTTTATTGTCATTTGTTTCCAGGAACCTTTTTATTTCCTCCTTGATTTCATCTCGGACCCACTGGTTATTGAGCATGAGGCTGTTTAACTTCCAGGTGTTAAAGTGTTTCTTCTGAGTCCCGAACTACTGCCAATCTTGGCAAGACTCTTTCATGAAATTGAACAAACAGAAACACTTCCAAATAGCTTTTATGAAGCCAACATCACCTTGATACCTAAACCAGACAGAGACGCTACCAAAAAAGAAAATTACAGACCAATATCACTGATGAATCCAGATGCAAAGATCCTCAACAAAATCCTGGCAAATAGGATTCAATGCCTCGTTAAAAAGATCATCCACTACGATCAAGTAGGTTTCATCCCAGGAATGCAAGGCTGGTTTAACATCCGTAAATCTATCAACATAATACACAACATCAATAACAAGAAAAATAAAAACCACATGATCATATCAATAGATGCAGAGAAAGCATTTGATAAGGTCCAACACCCATTCTTGATCAAAACTCTCAGCAAGATGGGAATGGAGGGAAACTTTCTCAATATAGTGAAGGCCATCTACCACAAGCCAGTGGCAAATATTATCCTCAATGGAGAAAAACTGAAAGCCTTCCCTATTCTGGCACAAGACAAGGCTGTCCTCTCTCACCACTCCTATTCAACATAGCACTGGAAGTA
Source organism: Suncus etruscus (assembly GCF_024139225.1). NCBI lineage: Eukaryota > Metazoa > Chordata > Mammalia > Eulipotyphla > Soricidae > Suncus > Suncus etruscus. The sequence goes on from NC_064858.1 coordinate 81,667,697, forward strand.
CTTGCTATAGCGATTAGGCACGAAAAGGATATCAAGGGAATCCAGATAGGAAAGGAAGAAGTCAAGCTCTCACTGTTTGCAGATGACATGATACTCTACTTAGAAAACCCTAAAGACTCTATCAAAAAGCTTCTAGAAACAATAGACTCATATAGCAAAGTGGCAGGCTACAAAATTAACACACAAAAATCAATGGCCTTTCTATACACCAATAGTAATAAGGATGAAATGGACATTAAGAAAACAACCCCATTCACAATAGTGCCACACAAACTCAAATATCTTGGAATCAACTTGACTAAATATGTGAAGGACCTATACAAAAAAAACTATAAAACTCTCCTCCAAGAAATAATAGAGGACACATGGAAATGGAAACGCATACCTTGCTCATAGATAGGCAGGATTAACATCATCAAAATGGCAATACTCCCCAAGGCATTATACAGATTTAATGCCATCCCTCTAAAGATACCCATGACATTCTTCAAAGAAGTGGATCAGACACTTTTGAAATTCATTTGGAACTATAAACACCCTCGAATAGCTAAAGCAATCATTGGGAAAAAGAATATGGGAGGAATTACTTTACCCAACTTTAAACTGTACTACAAAGCAACAGTTATCAAAACAGCATGGTATTGGAATAAGGATAGGTCCTTAGATCAGTGGAATAGGCTTGAATACTCAGAAAATGTTCCCCAGACATACAACCACCTAATTTTTGATAAAAGAGCAGGAAATCCTAAATGGAGCAGGGAAAGCCTCTTCAACAAGTGGTGTTGGCACAATTGGATAGCCACTTGCAAAAAATTGAACTTAGACCCCCAGCTAACATCATGTACGAAGGTAAAATCCAAATGGATTAAAGACCTCGATATCAGCCCCCAAACGATAAGATATATAGAACAGCACATAGGCAAAACACTCCAGGACATTACAGGCATCTTCAAGGAGGAAACTGCACTCTCCAAGCAAGTGAAAGCAGAGATTAACAGATGGGAATATATTAAGCTGAGAAGCTTCTGCACCTCAAAGGAAATAGTGCCTAGGATACAAGAGCCACCCACTGAGTGGGAGAAACTATTCACCCAATACCCATCAGATAAGGAGCTAATCTCCAAAATATACAAGGCACTGACAGAACTTTACAAGAAAAAAACATCTAACCCAATCAATAAATGGGGAGAAGAAATGAACAGACACTTTGACAAAGAAGAAATACACATGGCCAAAAGACACATGAAAAAATGTTCCACATCACTAATCATCAGGGAGATGCAAATCAAAACAATGATGAGATACCACCTCACACCCCAGAGAATGGCACACATCACAAAGAATGAGAATAAGCAGTGTTGGCGGGGATGTGGAGAGAAAGGAACTCTTATCCACTGCTGGTGGAAATGCCGTCTAGTTCAACCTTTATGGAAAGCGATATGGAGATTTCTCCAAAAACTAGAAATCGAGCTCCCATACGATCCAGCTATACCACTCCTAGGAATATATCCTAGGAACACAAAAATACAATACAAAAACCCCTTCCTTACACCTATATTCATTGCAGCACTATTTACCATAGCAAGACTCTGGAAACAACCAAGATGCCCTTCAACAGACGAATGGCTAAAGAAACTGTGGTACATATACACAATGGAATATTATGCAGCTGTCAGGAGAGATGAAGTCATGAAATTTTCCTATACATGGATGTACACGGAATCTATTATGCTGAGTGAAATAAGTCAGAGAGAGAGAGAAAAACGCAGAATGGTCTCACTCATCTATGGGTTTTAAGAAAAATGAAAGACACCCTTGTAATAATAATTTTCAGACACAAAAGAGAAAAGAGCTGGAAGTTCCAGCTCACCTCAGGAAGCTCACCACAAAGAGTGATGAGTTTAGTTAGGGAAATAACTACATTTTGAACTGTACTAATAATGAGAATGTATGAGGAAAATGGAGAGCCTGTCTAGAGTACAGGCGAGGGTCGGGTGGGGCGAAGGGATACTTGGGACATTGGTGATGGGAATGTTGCACTGGTGATGGGTGGTGTTCTTTACATGACTGAAACCCAAACACAATCATGTATGTAATTAAGGTGTTTAAATAAATTTAAAAAAAAAGAATATTAAGGATTGGGGAAGTATAATACAAAGACTGTTTTTGGTCCGCATAGTGAATGTACACAGAATTAGGAAATATCCATATGTCATTAATAACAGTGAAGAATCTATTAAAATTCTTTGCTTGCGGCTGCCCGTGTGAACGGCCCGCCCAGCACCGCAGTGTTTTTCTGGCCTCCAGAAGCTAGGGAGGCTCCGCCCACCCACGCTGCCAACGAATGGCCCGCCCCGCCCCCGCCGTGTTTCCCTGGCCTCCAGAAGCTAGGGAGGCTCCACCCACCCACATCGCCTGCGTGAACAGCCCGCCCCACTCCCACAGCGTTTCTCTGGCCTCCAGAAGCTAGGGAGGCTCCACCCACCCACGCGGCCATGCCCCACCTCCCGCTGGGCTTCTGCTGCCCCCCAGCACTAGCTGACAACAATAGGGCAAAGCAAGGAATCAGGCCACAGAAAGAACACAGGAGGAGAAAACTCCAGCAAGCTCTCCCAACAGTACCTCTAGATCCACCCTCAGGGAGGGGACCCATTCCCACACCACAGGGGATCAAAACAGGCTGAAATTGGAAGGAACAGCACTCCAAAGCACACCAATAAAAACAAAAGAAATATGGGTAAATCAAAGAGAACCCTAAGTTCTGAAGATACGGAGACAAACCCTAACAAGTTTCCAAGTCTGCTAAAATGCACAGATTTGGGGGACAGTGACCTAAAAGCAGCAATGAGGAAGCAAATGCAAGAATTAATAAAAGAAATGAGAGAAACCTTAGCTACAGAGTATAAGATATCTATGGATGAACGAATCAGCCAAATTAAAGAAGAAATGTTAAAGAGCATGAGAGAGTCCATACAAAAAGAAGTGAAGGAATTAACAGACAAAGTAACAAGCCTTACTAGCAGAAACACAGAGTTGGAGAAACACATTGAAGAACTCGAAGGAAAACTGCAAACAAAAAATGACCAAGAAACCAACAAAGAAATAAAAGGCAAAGCACTGGAAGGAAAAGTCCAGTACCTAATGAACAAGGACAAAAGAAAAAATCTAAGAATCGTGGGTATACCAGAAGGGGAGGAAATAGGGAAAGGGGAAGAACAAGTAGTCAGAGAGATAATAGCAGAGAACTTCCCCACCCTCTGGAATGAAACTTCAGGGCAAATCCAGGAAATCAGGAGAGTTCCTAATAAAATAGACCCTAATAAACCAACACCAAGACATATAGTAATCCAAATGGCAAAAAAAAAAAAAAGAAAGAGGAACTTCTTAAAGCAATAAAAGAGAAAAAAAACCTCAAGTACAAAGGTAGGAACATAAGAATCAAACCAGACCTCCGAGTCGAAATAATTCAAGCAAGAAGACAGTGGAATAACATATTTAAACGACTGAATGAAAGAAACTTCCAATGCCCAGCAAAACTATAATTCATATGGGAGGACAGACTAAAAACATTCTCAAACAAGACCGAACTAGAGCTATTTGTGCAAACAAAACCGATCCTAAATGACCTACTCAGAGATGAATTACACAATCCAAACCCCCGATTGTAACAAAAACCACCCTACACTACACAACTGCACAACAGTCCTCTCTCTCAATAATATCCCTAAATGTTAATGGCCTAAACTCCCCAATTAAGAGACGCATAGTAGAGAACTGGATTAGGAAAAATAAACCGGACTTCTGCTGTCTGCAAGAAACACACCTACAGCTACAGGATAAGCATAGGCTTAGAATAAAAGGATGGAAAGTAATTATTCAGGCCAATGGAAAACAAAAAGGAGCAGGGACAGCCATTCTTATATCAGACCAAATTACATTCAATCTCAAGAAAGTGATCAGAGACAAAGAGGGTCACTATTTACTGATCAGGAGAACATTAGATCAAGAAACACTAACCCTGGTCAATATCTATGCACCTAATGTAGAGTCAGCAAAATATGTGGGGCAACTGCTCATAAACCTGGAGAAACACATGAAGGGAAATGTGATAATAGTAGGGGACCTCAATACTCCACTATCACCACTGGACAGATCCACCAAACAGAAAAATAGCAAAGAAATAAGAGCTCTGAATGAAAAATTAGAAGATTTAGGGCTAATAGACTTATATAGAGCCCTCCAACCTCCGAAAGCAGAATACACATTCTTCTCAAGCCCACATGGAACCTTCTCCATAATAGACCATGTCTTAGGAAACAAAGGCAACCTATATAAGACCACAAAGGTAAGGATCATTAGAAGTACCCTTTCAGATCACTATGCAACAGAGCTCAAAATTGGGGTCAAGGAGAAGCAATGGAGAAAAACTAATACCTGGAGATTAAACAACATGCTGCTCAACAACAGCTGGATCAAAGATCAACTCAAGGAAGAAATAAAAATATTCCTTGAGACAAATGATAATGAAGAGACAACATGTCAAAATTTATGGGACACAGCAAAAGCAGTAATTAGGGGGAAACTCATAGCAATACAGGCCTATATCAAGAAACAGGAAAATAACAAAACCAACAGTTTAAAAGATCACCTCAAAGAATTGGAACAACAGCAACAGAGAAATCCAACCACAACCAGAAGGCAAGAAATAATAAAAACCAGAGCAGAAATAAACAACATAGAAACCAAGAAAACAATACAAAAAATCAATGAGACCAGGAGTTGGCTTTTCGAAAAAATAAACAAGATAGACAAACCACTGGTAAAACTCACCAAAAAAAAAAAAAGAGGGAAAACACCCAAATCAGTAGGATCAGAAATGAAAGGGAGAGATTACAACAGAACCCCAATAAATACAATATATCATGAGATCATATTATGAACAACAATACTCAGCTAGGATAGAGAACCCAGGAGAAATAGACAGATTCTTGGAGAAAAACCCTCTTCCAAGACTGGACAAAGAAGAACTAGAAAGCCTAAACAGACCAATCACCTCAGAGGAAATTGAAGATGTAATTAAAAAACTCCCTAAGAACAAAAGCCCAGGCCCAGATGGATTTACAGGTGAATTCTACCAAACATTCCAAGAAGATCTACTACCACTTTTTCATAGGCTCTTCCAAGCCATATAAAAAACAGGAATCCTTCCTAACTCCTTCTATGAGGCAAATATCACACTCATTCCCAAAGATGGCAAAGACACCGCCAAGAAAGAAAACTACAGAACAATCTCACTAATGAACATAGATGCAAAGATACTCAACAAAATCTTAGCAAACCAAATCCAGCACTTCATCAAAAAGATCATACATCATGACCAAGTGGGATTTATACCAGGAATTCAAGATTGGTTCAACATATGCAAATCAATCAACATTATACATCACATCAACAACAAGAAAAACAAAAACCACATGATTATATCAATCGATGCAGAGAAGGCATTTGACAAAATCCAATACCCTTTCATGTTAAAGACACTCAGCAAAATAGGATTAGAAGGAACCATCCTCAAGATAGTTACAGCTATTTATGAAAAGCCTACAGCCAACGTTATACTTAATGGCGAGAAACTAGAAGCATTCCCACTAAGGTCAGGAACTAGGCAAGGCTGTCCACTCTCTCCACTCTTATTCAATATAACCTTAGAAGTCCTAGCAATAGCAATCCGACAAGAGAAGGGAATCAAAGGAATCCAAATTGGGAAAGAGGAACACAAACTATCTCTATTTGCAGATGATATGATGATATACATCGAAAATCCTAAAGAATCCACAGTAAAACTCCTAGAAACAATTAACCAATACAGCAAAGTGGCTGGATAAACAGTCAATACACAAAAGACAGTAGCATTTCTATATACAAACAATGAAGTCGAGGAGAGAGAGATTAAAAATACAATACCATTTAAAATAGTATCAAAAAATATCAGGTACCTAGGAATCAACCTTACAAGGGAAGTGAAAGACCTATACCAGGGAACCTTCAAAACACTACAGAAAGAAATTGAAGACGATCTAAAGAAATGGAAGAACATCCCGTGCTCATGAATCCGTAGAATTAACATAGTCAAAATGACTATCCTACCCAAACTACTATATAGATTTAATGCAATCCCTATCCAAATCCAGACACAATTCTTTAAAGAAATAGAACAATCAATCACAAAATTCATCTGGAACCACAAAAGACCCAGCATAGCCAAACACATACTGAAAAACAAAAAGCTGGGAGGCATCTCCTTACCTAACTTGAAACTATACTATAAAGTCATAGTAATCAAAACAGCATGGTACTGGAACAGAGACAGGACCTCAGACCAGTGGGTCAGAACAGAATTCCCAGACATAAACCCCAAAATATACAGCCAACTAATATTTGATAAAAGAGGCAAGAACCTGAAATGGAACAAAGGAAGTCTGTTCAACAAATGGTGTTGGTACAACTGGAAAACCACATGTACAAAAGTGAAGATTGACCCATACCTCACCCCTTATACAAAAGTTAACTCAAAATGGATCAAAGACCTTGAAATCAGACACGAATCTATAAAGTTTATAGAGAATAAAATAGGCAGAACACTCGAAGACTTATATATCAAAAAGGTCTTTGAGAATGGAGCACCAATGGCAAGAACGTTAGCATCAAATATAAACAAATGGGACTACATCAAACTATAAAGGTTCTGTATGGCAAAAGAAACCCTACTTAACGCAAGAAGACAGTTAACAAAATAAAAAAAATCTTTTCACTAGACATATCAGATAAAGGGCTGATATCTAGAACATACAATGCACTCAGAAAGCTGAGTCCCCCAAAACCAAATAAAGCCATAAAAATGGGGAGATTAAATGAATAGACACTTCTCTGAGGAAGACAGAAGGATGGCCAACAAACACATGAAAACATGCTCACCTTCACTCATCATCAGGGAGATCCAAAGCAAGACAACAATGAGATACCACCTTACACCAGTGAGGATGGCTCACATCAAAAATAAAGGAAACAACCTTTGTTGGCGGGGATGAGGTATGAAAGGAACTCTCATCCACTGCTGGTGGGAATGCCACCTAGTCCAACACCTATGGAGAAAAGTCTGGAGAGTGCTCAAAGAACTCAGAATTGAGCTGCCATTTAACCCAGCAATTGTTCTCCTAGGCATATACCCCCAAGTTGGAAGGACATTCATTCCAAAATACGTATGCACCCCACTATTTATCACAGCACTCAGTATAATAGCCAAATCTTGGAACCAACCTCGATGTCCAACAACAGATGAATGGATCATTAAGATGTGGTACATATACCAATGGAATATTACATGGCAGTCAGAAATGATACAATCACAGACTTTGCAGCAATGTGTATGGACCTAGATCATGTTATGTTAAACGAAGTAAGTCAGAAGACAAAAGATAAATACAGAATGGTAGCACTATTCTCAAGCACCTAGAACATATATTTTATACACAACTAATTCCTAACAACCAAATAACAGGGTTTAACAGGGTAGAAACTCCAAACACTCTAACAGTCAACATATACTTGAGAGCAGTGTGCAAAATACATGAAAAAGGAACAATGCGAACTCTTGACTACACATTGTACCACAAAGAAAACAGCAACAACAGAAACAGCAGCATAGAAAACAGGTATGTAATCAGACTTCTACAACAAAGGCCCACAACAATCCCTTAGAGATCGTATACAGGAACACAAGTATAGAACACCACGGGAAATCACTGACTGCAATGGCAACATACCATAACACTATGTTTTAATGCCTTTATCTTACTATATTTTAAATAACCTCTCAGCTTTTCTGTCCACAGGCACCCTTGGATACAAAGGGCGGACAAACTAAGATGGCAACTCGGGATACCACACGAGATACCATACCTTGCTTGCACTACGAGATGGCCCCGAGAAAACTCTTTGACATACACTTTATCTCTAGGTTACACCTTTTTTTAGGAATTGAAGTACGTGACTAGTCAGACCACCGAAGCAGTAACTGCGACGTACAGACTTAAACTACAGGCTCTACTTTTTTTTTCCTTTCTTTTCATTTTTCTCTTTTCTATTCTTCTCTTTACTTTTTTCCCTTTCTCTTCTCCCTTTCTTTCTAAGGTATTTTCTCTTTTCTCTCCCTTCATACCCCTTTCATATACCTTCCCCTTTCTCCCCTCCGGAGATCCAACTATCCCTTCACCCCTCAATCCCATCCAGATCTCCCACCATATTAAAACTCTTCACCCTCAGTCCCTAATCTATCAGGCATCAAGATCGACCTCCTACCCAACGAACCAGTACCCAGCACCCAGGCAAGGGGACACCCAGTCAAACCCACACCTCGTCTCCTGCAAGAAAAGACAGCCAACTCCCCTGCAGACTCATGCTGCACAGCCCTCCCTACCAACTCCTCCTAACGTGGACTGTTTCTTGAAACTGGACCTAGGTCCAAAAGTATCCCCAATGCAAGAACTCTTCCAAGACCTTCCTGCCGCAAATTTTTACCAATCTGAAGAAGGTCAGGGGGTGTGATTGGAAGATACCTGGGAACCCACACACCACAAGAAAAACCCAAAAGACAATGGGAAAAACTGTACTTCCAACATAGACATAAGATCTGTAATACACCACCTCTTTACATGCTTTCCCCCAAATGTAAGGTAGTCTTTTGCACCACTTTGGTCCTTTAAAAACTTCACTAAATTATTTTATTTCTTTTTTTTAGTTTCTTTCTTTATTTTTTAAATGTCTGTCCTACATATACATTTGTGAGCACATACATTTTTATTCCTTTTTTTATTGTTTTTGGGTATGTGATCTGATTCTGTTATCCCCTCTGTTCACTCCCAAATACACTGACGATATAATGTAGCACCATTTCTCCCTGCAAAGGCACATTAAATAAAGGGGAAATCTTACATATAAAAAAAAAGAGCTCTTGTCTACTAGAGATAGGAACTCATAGTTGTTTACAATACAGGGATATCTCCTACCTTGAAAATATGTCATGTGGAATCAACTTAGACCTCAGGTGATTACATACCATTCATCCAGCCTTGAACCCAGGGTCCCAGACATAGAAACAGCACAGTTCTTCACAACAGCTGCAGGAAACAAATCCCAGCCAGGACAGCCTTAATACTGTGGGGTCACCAACAAGGGCCAGCTCTAACATGATATCCTGACAACGAGGAAAATGTGAACAACTTGACCTTGGAGCAGATTAGCCTACCTTACCAGCCAACAACAAGACAAAACCAGAAGACTTGTCACCCTTAGGTAGGTCCAAAAGCCAAGATCGCGATTTATAGATGACTGGCTGCTAGAACCATCAACAGACTGTATATATCTTGGGACCAATAAAAAAGCCCTAGTTTAGGATTTGAACTATGACCTGCACAATAATTATGATTCCCAGTTCCAAAGGTCTGGCAGAGACAATTGTAACGGAATGGGGCTTCTGGAAGCACAAAGAAAGACGCTATCCTAGGTGTCATACTAGGTTCAACACAAAGACCAAGATCTCCAACCACAGAAGATGGATTAAAATGACACTGAGGGAACAGAACCTCTAGAACCACAAAGACTGACTTCATCATAAGTCCCTCCTCAGGATCCATGCAGGTACTGAGAACTCTAGACACAGAGGTCTGATTGTATCACCCAACACAGGGCAGAAGTCTTCCACACACCACAAAAGCACCACCAGGAGAGTAAATGATCCTGAACAGTCTAGAGTTGATCTCATGACAATATACTCCAAGGACGGAGAAACCCCATATTTCTTAGGCCAAGTGAATTTCTTTTCGAATGACCCCAATATTTACTGTGCCAGGGCAGGAGGGAAAAAACAAAAATACAAAAAGCACAAAACCTCGGTTATTTTTTATATATTATTTTTCTTATCTTCATTTATTATTATTTTTATTTACCTATCTATCTTTGGTAAATTTCTCTGTTTGGGTGTGATTATTGAAATTGTTGTCCCCAATTATACTTATTTTTTTCTCTTCCTTTCTTTTCTTTCTTTATGTGCTATGCCATGTTTCTTATTTCAAGACTATGGTGGTTTTTGTTTTGATTTGTTTTTGTTTGTTTCTTTTTGTTTTTGTTTGTCTGTTTTTCTTTGTTTTGTTTTTTTTTTTTGTTTTTTTTTGTTTTTTTTTGTGGTGCTAATCGATATAGCTGGAATACTCACTGGATATTTGACACTTCTTTTGGTACTGGTGGAGTGTTTCACCTTCTTTATCTCCTTCATCTCTCAAAGCGTTGATGAGAGCCCCTAGAAGGATTCCGCCCATTTTCGGTGTATTAGACTCTTACCCCAGCTTATTACTTTTCTCTTTTTCAAACAAAACCATGGATCTTGAACTAGCTAGTCCTGCCTCCAGTTAGAGGGGGAAATAAGGGAGACATCAAGACCAAACAGGTGCAAGATTACTAAGTAGTAGGTCAAATACAGAGGGGACCACATATTCTAGCCACCCTTGGGGTGAGGGAAGAGAAACTGGGAGGGAGGACAAAAATGGAGGTATAGGGAAGACAATCTGGAGATGGGAATCCCCCTTGATTTTATGTAAATATGTACCTAAAATAATATTGTCAACAATATGTAAACCACGATGATCAAAATAAAAATTATATTAAAAAAATTCTTTGCTTGCTATTAGTCTTAGCTTTCAAATCCCTGTAAAGGGCAACACAGAGGTCCAATGTTAAGCACAATATGAGACTTGACACTAAAATCTTACATGATATTATGAAACCATCACATCCATTAGTGATTATATAAATTCTGAATATCAATGATATCAGAGAAAATGCAGATGGTTTTTAGTACAGGAAGTGGGAAAATCCTTGATAAGTTATGAGATACACGTGTAAGGTAAAGTGAAATAAATCAGGGGAAACTGAGGAACAAAGTTAGGTGGACGAGGAAGAACAGAAGAATAATTATTATTTAGACTCCTTATTAGTCAGTGATCTCTCAATGCTGTGTTCTGACTGATTGCACTCTTTGGCTTTCTTAATTGTTGTGTTGAAACACTAAAGAGTTTCTGAGCAGCTTTCAGAAGTCTTTGACGGGCTTTTCATACACCAACAAATAAATTCATGTCATCCATTTTTTTATATTTAAGTTTTTAAAATTTTGAAAAGAGATGTTAGCAAAAATTTGCAGATATAATACAGAGAAATCTTAATTATTGTTTACTAATTTTCTCCTGTTCATACATTATAGATCAATAAAAATATCAATACAAGCAAATTGATATTGCAATGACGTACACTGTCCTCTAATAGTTTGTCACATATGCATATTCATTAACAACTGCTGCAATGATGTACATTTTATTTACCACAAAGACCACTGACTAGTCACTTATAGTTACATCAATTTTCCAACTACCCTTAAATCTTTGTTCACTTATCTTTACAGTGTTATCATTTTACTTTTTTATTATTTAAAACAATTTATTGTTTATACAAAAGGTGAAATTTAAAGAGTTAAAGAAAATTATAGGATAGACTATCAATAAAAACTATTTTTATAGTCTTCATCAATTATCATTTGGATGCTTTGTGAGGCTGTATTGTCCATTTCTATAGGTAACCCCCCCCTTTTTTTTTTTTTTATAAAATCTCTAACAAGAATCATAGTAAAGGACCGAAGGGTACTACAATGTGTTTCTTTTACCCATTGTTTGCTCATATGAACATTGGTTCCCATGTAGTATCATGGGAGTTTTTTACTTTGCTTCTATTTTGTTTATTTTCTTCCACCCTAACCCTCACGTTTACCATTGGATCCTTCTGGCCCTGTTTGCCACTCTTCCTAGCTCCTAGCTCCTTATATCTGAAGACTGCTGTACTCATTTTTTCTCAATACTGGGCAGGTGATTTTACTAATTATTATGGAATTTTTTTGAAATGTTGTAGGTTGTTTTGATACCATGTGCTGTTTTAAAATTCTAGTATAATGTGCTTGTTAAAATAATTTTCCTTCCTTCCTCCCTCCTTTCTTATTTTCTTTCCTTCCTTCCTTCCTCCCTTCTTTTTCTTTCTTTCTTCTTTCTTTCTTTCTTTCTTTCTTTCTTTCTTTCTTTCTTTCTTTCTTTCTTTCTTTCTTTCTTTCTTTCTTTCTTTCTTTCTTTCTTTCTTTCTTTCTTTCTTTCTTTCTTTCTTTCTTTCTTTCTTTCTTTCTTTCTTTCTTTCTTTCTTTCTTTCTTTCTTTCTTTCTTTCTTTCTTTCTTTCTTTCTTTCTTTCTTTCTCTTCTTTCTTTCTTCTTTCTTTCTTTCTTTCTTTCTTTCTTTCTTTCTTTCTTTCTCTTTCTTTCTTTCTTTCTTTCTTTCTTTCTTTCTTTCTTTCTTTCTTTCTTTCTTTCTTTCTTTCTTTCTTTCTTTCTTTCTTTCTTTCTTTCTTTCTTTCTTTCTTTCTTTCTTTCTTTCTTTCTTTCTTTTCCTTCTTTCTTTTTCCTTTCTTCCCCTTTTCTATCAGTTTCTAACTTCTTTGTAGTATTCACTGTGTATAAATACCAGATTTTCAAGATTCACTCATCTGGTGTTGGGCATCGAGGTTGGTTCCAAATCTTGACTATAGTACTGAGTGCTCTGATAAATAGTAGAGTACACACATACTTTGGGATGATGTCTTTTCATCTTGGGGATAGATACCCAGGAATGCAATTGCTGGGTCATATGGCAGTTTAATTCTGAGTTTACTGAGATTTCTCCATGCTGTTTTTCATAGGGGCTGGACCAGGCAGCATTCCCACCAGCAGTGGATGAGAGTTCCTTTCTTACAAAATCCTCGCCAACAGAGATTGCTCCCATTATTTTTGGATGTGTGCTATCCTCACTGATGTAAGTTGGTACCCCATTGTTGTTTTGATTTGGATTTTCCTAATAATGAGTGATGGTGAGCATGTTTTGATATGTCTATTGGCCATTATTTGTCTTCCTCAGAGAAGTGTCTATTCATGGCTTCTCCCCATATTTCTATAATTTTATTACATTTTTGGAGTTCACTTTTTTTGAGTGCTTTGTATATCCTAGATATCAGCCCTTATTCTGTCATGTTGAGTGTAAAAATTTCTCCCATTCAGTTAATTGTCTTCTAGTTTTAACTAGGGTTTCTTTCGACATGCAGAAAAATTTTAGTTTGATATAGTCCCATTTATGTAGGTTTGATGCTAAAGTTCTTTTCATTGGCATTCTATTCTAGAAGACTTTTTTGATATAAAGTTCTTAAAGTGTTCTGCTTAATTTTTTCTCAATAAACTTTATAGATTTGGATCTGATTTTCAGGAATTTAATCCATTTTGAGTTGACTTTTGTGTAAGGTGTGGGATATGGATCAATCTTTAATTTCTTACAAGTTGTTATCCAATTGTTCCAACAACATTTGTTGAAGAGACTCTTTGTTCCATTTCAAGTTCTGGGATCTTTTGTCAAATATTAGTTGACTATATTTGGGTATTTATCTCCAGATATTGTATTCTAACCCACTAGTGCGAGACCCTGTCTTTAGTCCAGTACCATGCTGTTTTGATTACTTGGCTTTGTAGTAAAGCTTCAGATTATGTAAAGAGATGCCATTCAACTTCTTGTTTTCAGTATGTATTTGGCTAAACTGGTCTCTTGTGTTTCTATATGATTTTTATAATTTATTGCTCTAAGTCCTTAAAAATATGCCTGAATTTGAATAGGTATTGCATCAAATATATATAAAAATTTAAGTAAGATAGTACTTTTGTTGATGTTGATTCTACCTACCCAGGAGCATGGGATATTCCTCTATTTTTTAGGTCCTCTTTAATTTCTTTCTGCAGTGTTTTGAAGTATTCATGGCATAGGTCCTTCACTATGGTTGATTTCTAGGTACTTGATATTTTTGGATCCTATTTAAAATGGAACTGTCTCCTTAATCTCTTTCTTTCTTATTTTATTATTTGGAGAGAGAAATACTACTGTGTTTTGTGTATTGACTATGTAGCCGGCCACTTTGTTGTATTAGTTAATTGTTTCTAGAAGCTTTACTGTGGACTCTTTAGAGTTTCCAATGAATATCATCATATCTAAACAAAGAGATATTTTGTGTTCCTTTTTCTTTATTTGGATTCTTTTGAATGCCCTTCTCTTGTTTGATTGCTATTGCTAGGACTTCTAAAACTACATTGAATAAGAGTGGAGGGAGTGGACAGTCTTGCCTAGTTCCTGACCTTAGTGGAAATGCTTTCAGTGTTTCATCATTAAGGACTATGTTGGCTGTGGGCTTTTTATAAATAATTAATATTCTTAAGGAATGATTTTTCCAGCCCTATTTTTCTGCGTGTTTTAATCATAAATGGGTGTTGGATTTTGTCAAACGCCTTCTCTGAATTGATTGATATAATCATGTATTATGTGGGTTTTGACTTTTTTGTTTTTAATGTCTTGTATGAGTTTGATTGATTTGCATTTGTTGAGCCATCCTTGAATCCCTTGGAATGAAACCAACATGGTCATGGTGTATAATCTTTTTGATGAATTGTTTAATTCGGTGTGCTAAGATTTTTTGAGGATTTTTGCATCTATGTTCATTAGTGAGATTGGTGTGTAATTGTCTTTCTTGGCAGTGTCTTTACCATCTTTGGAAGTGCGTGTGATATTAGCCTCATAAAAGGAGCTAGGAAGTATTCTTGTCTTTTCAGGGTTTTGGAAGAATTTGTGGATCAATATTAGTAATTCTTCTTGGAATGTTTGATAAAATTCCCCTATAAAACCTTCTGGACCTAGACTTTTGTTCTTGGGGATTTATTAGTTACTGATTCAATTTTCTCAGATGTGATTGGCCTGTTTAGGCTTTCTACATTCTCCTTATCCAGACTTGGAAGGTGATATTTTTCCAGAAATCTGTTCGGTTCTTCTGGGTTCTCTAATATAACTGAGTATAGTTGTTCATAATAAGTCCTTATGATATGTTGGATTTTTTTGGGTTCTGTTGTAATCTCTCCCCTTTCATTTGTGATTCTATTTATTTGGGGTTTTCCCTCTTTTTTGTTGAGTCTTGCAAGCAGTTTGTCTATCCTGTTTATTCTTTCATAATACCAACTCCCGGTCTCATTGATTTTTGTATTGTTTTCTTAGTTTCTATATTGTTTATTTCTGCTCTTTTTTATTATTATTTCTTGTCTTCTGCTTGTGTTTAGGATTCTTTGCTGCTATTGTTACAATTCCTTAAGGTGTCCCTCTAAATTGTTGATTTTGTCATTTTCCTCTTTCTTGACATAAGCCTGTATTGCTCGGAGTTTTCCAATAAGTACTGGTTTGCTGTCTCACACAGATTTTGAAAATTTATCTCTTCATTATCATTTGTCTCAAGGAATTTTTAATTTCTTCCTTGAGTTCCTATTTGATTCAGCTGTTGTTGAGCAGCATGTTGTTTAAATTCCAGGTGTTGAATTTTCTCCATAGCTTCTTTTGACAGTCAATCTTGATCTCTGTTACATAATAATTTGATAGGGTGCTTCTAATTATCCTTTTATTTGTAACTTTCTGCAAGTTAGATTTATATACTAAGGCATGATCTATTCTGGAAAAAGTTCCATGTGCACTTAAGAAGAATGTGTATTCTACTTTCTGGAAGTGGAGGGCCCTATAAAGTCCACCAGTCCTAGTTCTTCTAATTTCTCATTTAGGGCTCTTATTTCTTTGCTAGCTTTTTATTTGGTGGATCAGTCCAGTGGTGATAAAGGAGTACTAAAATCTCCTAATTCTATCACATTTCCTTCCAATATGTTTCTCCAGATTTTGAAGTAAGTGCCTTACATATTTTACTGGCTCTGCATTTGGTCCATACATGTTGAACAGAGTTAGTACTTCTTCATCTAATATTCCATTGGTCAATAAGTAGTGATCCTATTTATCTCTGATCCCGTTCTTGAGGCTGAATAAAATTTGGTTCGAAATAAGAATAGCTGTCCCCGTTTTTTTCATTGGCTTGAGTAATTGATTTCCATTCTGTTATTCTTTTTTTTTTTTTTTTGGTTTTTAGTTTTTGGGTCACATCCAGCAGCACTCAGGGTTTACTCCTGGTTCCACGCTCAAAAATCACTCCTGACAGGCTCAGTGGAACATATGGGATGCCAGGATTTGAACCAGTGACCTTGTACATGAAAGGCAAATGCCTTACCTTCATGTCATCTCTCCAGCCCACCATTCTTTTATTCTAAGCCTGTGTCTATCCTGTACTTTTAGGTGTGTTTCTTGTAGGCAGTAGATATCTGGTTTTTGTTTTCTTATCCAACTTTTACTATGTGACTTTTAAATGGCAGAGTTTAGTCCATTGACATTTAAAAAGATTATTGACAGAGAGGGCTGTTGTGCAATTATATTAAGTAGGGTGGTTGTTGTTAAAATTTGGGTGTTTGGATTGTGCAACTCATCTCTGAGTAGTTAATTTAGATTTGGCTTGGTTAGTGCAAATAGTGCGAGTACTTTTTTGTCTAAGAATATTTCTAATCCTCCCTCCATATGAGTGAGTGTTTTGCCAGGTAGAGGACTCTAGGTTGAAAGTATCTTTTATTCAGAAAATATTCAGTTAAAATATGTTATTTCACTGTCTTATTGCTTGAATTGTTTAAAATGAGAGATCTGGTTTGATTCTTATGTTTCTTCCTTTGTACTTGAGGTTTTTTCTCCCTTATTGCTTTAAGAGATTCATCTTTCTTTCTTTTCTTTTTATTTTTATTTTGCCACTTGGATTATTATATGTCTTGGTGTTGGTTTATTAGTGTCTATTTATTAGAGGCTCTTTTCGCCTCTCAGATTTTCAATGGAACCTCTTTCCAGAGGGTCAGAAATTTTTCTGCTGTTATTTTCCTTACCACTTGTTCTTCCCTTTCACCTATTTCCTCCTCTTGTATTCCTACAACCTGTAGATTATATCTTTTTTACTTTGTTTATTAAATATCTAACATTATCTAACAATGTTTTACCACATTTCCCTATTGGCTTCTTTGACACTTTTGCTTTGTAATTTTTCCTCTAGGCAATTCTCCAGCTGTGTATTTCTGCTATTATGGCTTGCTAAGATGTTTTTTATTTTCTTTAATTCCATTTGTATGGACTCTCCCATCTTCTGTAAAAGTTCTTCTTTGATTTGGTTGATTTGTTCATCTGATTTCTTGAACTCACTGCTTGTGATTCCTTGTTTCTATTGTCATTGCTTTCATTGCCACATCCTGGTCCTCATCTATTGGGATCATGCGTTTTGGTGAGCTTGGATACTTGCTATGATTTCTCTCTAATTCCCAGTTGCTAAGGTTTTCCTTTGTTTACCCATATATTTTTACATTTGGTGGTTTATTGTGTTATGCCTTTGGGTCTCAGCCCTCCTCTGTCACCTTTAGTGTGGACAGGTCTTTTATCTGAGTCACACTATAAGCAGGGATAATGATGGTGGTTGCTGAGGTTTAGCCCCACTCTGCAGTCTCTTCCCTCCCGATACCTGCAAGAAAGAACAGGGTTGCCCCCACCCCCCACAGTCCCCAAGCACCCAAAATGGTGGCCTCTCACCATTTGAGGAGGCCAATATCTTTGAGGAGGTGCAGCATGGACCTCTAAGCCACAGCGCCCAAGCTCATAAAATGGCAGCCTCCTATAATTGCAGTCTTTGACTGTGGACCTGATTACGATGATCCTAAATAAAAAATCACTTCTTTTAGAAATATCCTAAGAAAAGGAAAACAATATTTCAGTGAGTATTCAATTTTATTTAGCCATATGGGATGCCAGGAATAAAACCAGGGTCCATTCTAGGTTGGTTGCCTTCAAAGAAAACTCCCTATATTTGTGTTATAACTCTGGCCCCTCTTTTTTATTTTTAAAATTAAAAACATTTTTAATTTAAAACATTGTGATTTAAGAAGTTCTTCATAGTTAAGTTTTCTACATACCCCATTACCAAGGTTAACTACCCTCCATCATTATTTCCAGAATCCGCCCCATGCCACCACTTTCTACCTCAGAACTGCCATCAGAACAAGTGCATTTTTAAGTTTGGTTGTTAAAATTTGGCTCTTATAATTTTATTACCATTGACTATCGCTTGAATATTTACTTATGTTATTTTTAAAACCAAGTTTATCACCTGTACTCTGTCATATCATGTGATATTTTTCTCCTCCTCTTAATATCTCTCCTTCTCTTCACCATATTCTGGGGCTTTGAATGTTCTTGACAATATCCAATTAAATCATTACATTTCTTCATGCAGTTATTTTAATAAGTTATATCTTTGTATTTATCCTACTTTTGGTTTACTTACTTTAACTTGAATATATTCCAGTTCCATCCATATTGCAGTACATTGCATGATTCCTTACAGATATGTAGTATTTCATTGTGTATATGTATGTGCCACATCATCATGATCTCCTTATCTTTTGTCAGACATCCAGGTTGATCCAAACTCTTACTAAATGCTGAGAAGAATAATGATGTGCACATATCCTTGTGGATGAAAGTTTTTCTGTCTTGGGAATATATATTCAAAAGTGAATTACTGGATTGAAATGGCAGTTCGATTCTGAGTTTATAAGGTTTTTTTAAATGAACTCAGGGATAATTTTGAGGTTCTATCAGGATATATTGGGACTATATAACTTTATTTAATATCAACATTCAGACTAGTGGGCTAGAGGGATAATAAAGCAATTGCCCTGAATTTTCTTTGAGCACAGAGTCATGAGTGAGCCTTGTGCCCATCAAGTTGTGGTCCACACAACTTCTTATTTTTCAAGAGGAATTTTGGTTTAGATCCACACCCACAGTATTCAGGAATTTTTAGTGGTTACTTCTGTCTTTGTGTTTAGAAATCATTCCTGAAAGACTTGGGGTTCTTTATGAAATGCTGGTCAGTTGTAAGCAAGGCAAACGTCCTAGCTGCTGTGCTATCATTCTGGCCCCTACTTCAAGTAGTTTTAGTGGCACATCTTTAAAAGATAAAGCTAACTTCATAACCATAAATAACTTTCATAAAATATAATATTAAATTCCTTCATCTCAATAGCCTTACTAAATGTCATTGGCCCAAACTTCCCAATCATGAAATTCAAGGTGAACAGGATGGATTAGGAATCTGAAGCCAACTATCAGCTATCTACAGAATATACATCTTGTTAGTTTGAACAAACACAGACTGAAAGGCAAGTACTGGAAAACAATCTAGCAGGGAAAACAATTCCTTTCAAAGTCTGGGTGGTCATACTTATATCAGGCAATATAGATTTTTAGTTTAAAGACTAGAAGGAACAGGAATAGTAACTTAAGAGAAAAGAATCAACACATTTAGAAGAAATAAAATGTAAACACATATTTATCTAATAGCTATCAAAATATTTAAAACTACTGAGAGACATACAGGAAGATTTTTATAATAACATAATAGTAGTAAGAAACTTTAACTCTCTTAACTCAACTGGTTGCTGGATAACTTAACTCGACAAAATCTCAACAAGGCTCTGGCCATTAATAAAGAAAAGAAAGCTATGGAATGGGCCTAGTAGACATATATAGAGCCGTTCATTCCCAGATATTAAGTACACTTTCTTCTCTAGTGCAAAAGAGACATTTTCCAAGATAAACAACATGCTGGGTCATAACATATTTATAATTAATATTAAAATATTTAATATATTTTAAAATAATAAATTAAGCAAAAAAATAAAAAGTATATTTTTGAGTTACAAAAATATAAAAATCATTAAAAAACAGAAGTTTGGGTTGGAGAGAAGTGAGGCACTTGCCTGCAATACAGCTGACAACAGGTAAAATACAATGCTTACTTTGCATGCAGCCAACCCAGATTCGACCCCAGCATAGCAGATGAATCCTCGAGCAATGCTAGGTGGCCTAAACACAGAGCTAGGAGTAAGCCCTGAAAAGAGCTGAGTATGGACCAGAAACAAACAAACAAACAAAAACAAAAAAATCCCCAACAACAGAATCTCTCTCTTTCTCTCTCTCTTTCATACATACACAAACACAGAGTAAGGGAACAACAAATGGATACTATAAACAGAATTGTTGAGAGCTATTCTACGTAACTGAACTTAGCTGGGAGGAATAGATAGGAGGGGTCTTTGGGACATTGATGGAGGGATTCAGTCACTCTGGTGGATGTTGGAACAATATGATCCTGGAAGTATCATTAACAGTATTGCAGATAATGGTACTTGAATAAAAATGGAAAATTAGATCCAGGGAGGTAGCATCACTCGTAAGTTGTTTGAATTGTTTACAGCTAACTTTGTTTTGGTCCCTACCATACCGCATGATCTCACTTCTGAGCTCAGAACCTGGAGTAAAACACAAATTAGAAATGGCTCACAAACAAACTACCCCCAAACATTGAAGTGTGTGGGGAAATTCAAGCCTTTCTTACAAATTTTCTGATATATCCTCTTATTAGCAACATATTGATGTATAAAAGACATAATTTAGAGGGACAATGTTAAAGTATTTCACAAATTAAAATTTGAATATCATATAAACTTTTGAAATAGTAAATTTTTGAATAAATTATACCTGGAGTACAGAGATAGCAAATAGTTATTTGGTCCCATGATACATATATGTCACAAGGTTAGGTTATAATCAATCAATCTATCTTTTATCTATCTATCTATCTATCTGTCTATCTAAGAGCTATTTTGTTTTCAAGGAATCTGAAATCTGAGGAGGATTTTTACAGTATGGCTTTATATTATTTATATATGTTTATATAGTTGCAATATTTGGGAAAAATTCAGCATGTGATCAATATTTAGATTTTCTATATCTGAAAATTTGTCTTTTAATATGTTTTTCTTTTATTGGAGTTTCATTCCCTATTAAATACATTGCTATTTAGTTGTAACAACAAAGATCATTTTTTGCCACATAAAATATTTTATTATATACACAAAAAGATTTTCTCAGCAAGTTTAATCAATATAATCATAGTCACATTATCATTTTTATTAATACTTTTTATTAATACATTATTTATTAATACTTTTGGATTACAAATCATTCACAGTAGTATTTTAGGTACATAGTGACATTGAATCAGGGGCATTCCCACCACCAATCTTTTTCTTTCTTCACCCTTGTTCCCAGCATGCATCCCATATCGTCCCTCTTTTCAATATAATTTTTGGAAAATTATATGATATATTTTTATTTAAATTTTTTGTTTAATAAATCATGGTATCATCATTCTAAAATGTTAAGCTTATCTTAAACTCCCTTCTAGTTGCGTAAGTTATAGTCTTGGAAGAGAAGTTGATTCACTCTTAAGTATAAGGCCAAAGCAGCTCTAACTTCAGATTCTCTTGACACGTATAATAAGTTCAGTGACATTAATATTCCTGAGGTAGAAAGTAAACAAGGAAGTTATACCTTGTATCACAGTTTTATTTACCCAAATAATTACCAGAGAAATTTGAAAAAGTCACTGACCTGAACTTAGTCATATGGATACATTGACCTTTCTGTCTCTGACACTAATGACTAAAATGTTCAGTGACTTTAAAATAGTACTCCCGTAATCATGTCACCAAACTGAAAATATGACAAATATATAGGAAAAATCAAATATCCCACCACTTTGGCTAGAATATTATAAAGAAAATACCATATTTTCCCAATCAATGAGTTTGTTTGTTATATTTAAGGAAGATAAAATTCTAAGGTTTTCATTAACCATTTCCACCATAATTCTTAATATTTTCTTTTTTTTTTTTGGGCCACACCCGGTAATGCTCAGGGGTTACTCCTGGCTATGCGCTCAGAAGTTGCTCCTGGCTTGGGGGACCATATGGGACACCGGGGGATCAAACCGCGTCCGTCCAAGGCTAGCGCAGGCAAGGCAGGCACCTTACCTTTAGCGCCACCGCCCGGCCCAATATTTTCTTAAAATATAGGAAACCAGTACTGTTGGTCCAGGTAGCAATTTTTCTATCTAATCAGTAGATATTTATCAATTATTTATTCTGTAAGTGATGCAATAATCACAGAATGATTTCAAGAATTCACTGGACTGATTTAAAACTTCTTGACCCCTGACCTCCATAAACATCTACTCTCACTAGTGGATAATTGATCTACAAGGATATTATCAGTGTCCTGGAATCACTGTTAGATCATAGTTTGTGTCCAGTAATTCCTAGGCTATATAATTATTTTTCTTTCTTTAATGCACAATTCCTTTAATAAAACGTATAGATTCTTTGGGGAAAATGATGGGAAAAAATATTAAAAATTTCAGTAGTATACAAGGGTTTATCTGACTTCCCGTTCATCCAAGAGGTTTTAGATATCCCAAAACAGGTTCAAGTCTGAGATATTTTTGAGAGAGTGTAACTCTCTACTTTTAAGATTCATTATAGAGTTTAAAACACCTCATATAGAATATTTCTACTTAGGTTAAGTATTAATATATTTCCTACAATTTACTATTATGTATCATGATTATTAAACCAATATTATTGATCTAAACAATTCAGACACTCTGGAACTTCTGGGTTTGGTTTCAGCAAACCCTGGGTTTGGGTCCCAGTATCACATAGTCTTCTGCACAATGCTGAGAATAGTATCTGAGCACCAAACCAGGAGTAACTCAGGAGCCCCACCAAAGTTGCCACAAGGAGGGAAAGAGAAAGAGAGCAATTGCAAAATCATATATATTTAAACATTTTTATTTCATTTCACTACTGCATAACCTTTAAATTCATTTTTCTTATTTGTCAATGCTAGAAATTAAATCCCGGATCTCACACATGCAAAGCAAGTGCTCTCCCACTGAGCCCCTTCTACAGTTGATCACTTTTAAGTTAAGCTGCTTCTAATTGAACTTTAGACAGCTGCTTCTCCTTATTTACTCTTTCTTTATGTTCTTCTGTTTCTTTGTCAATCAATAGCTTTATTCTATCTAGAAGAAATATAGAAATCAGATTCATTCATATTTGTTAGTGTGATATATTTACACATGATTGTCTCAGCTCTGGTGCTGGGAGGATCAATCAATTGTTGGAAGATGATAGAGTCAAATTCTTGAGAACCAACTTTACCATAATGGTCATAAGAAGCTTCTGTAGAAATAGAACAAGGAAGGATATTTTTAGAAAGGGTGACTTGTGGATTAAAGCCACCAGGGCATTCAATATATTCCCTTATGGATTAGTCTCCTGCAACACGCTATTTTATCTAAAAATCTGAAGAAAACTTTCTGATTAATGAACTACTGTTATAATACAGTCAGTAAAATACTTGCCTTGTATGATAATCCCAGGTATCCCTTATGGTCCCTGAGCATCACTGGGAGTGATGTATAGAGGCAGGATCAGCTCTGAACATCACTGGATGTGGCTACGAAAAAGAAAACAAATATATTCTAATTGAATTCAAAATTTATGTTATTTACATATGAGGAAAATATTATCAATATATTTATTCATCCTTGTGCACAGAGTTCAGGACCAGGCAAATTTGCTATCATTTTGAAATAAATCTAGTATAGTTTTAAATTCTTTTTACCAGTTTCAGTAAGAGTATTCAACAACAAGAAAGATACAAGTGTTAATTTCTGACAATTCTGTATTCTTTTCTGATAAAAATTCCTTAACCACAAAGAGTAATTTGAAAAGTACTTAAAGACCTAAAATTAAAAAGCTACTAAACACTGTGTCAGAGAGAAAGTCAAAGAATAAAAACTTGGGAAAATTATCATACCTTTGTGCTTGTATAACAATATTTACATAGTAATATGTGTTTCAATGGTCAGCACATATACAAAGTTATAGTTATTAAAACTGCCTGTTACTATAACAAAGATAGACTCTCAGATCAATGGATTGCTTCTTTTTTGTCATGTCTATCTCTGTCCCCTATGCCCATGATGGGGTAATTATTGAAGTCCAGTTCTCATGTTCTTGATTTCTATTCTCTTTTGACATTCATTATAATAAATAGGTTTCTTTATATCTAGCTTATAAGAGATTGCCCTACCTCTGTCTTCTTCTCCCACTCACTTCACTCAGCCTGATAGGCCTCAGATTCATCCACATAGCAGCAAACTGACTGATTTTATTTTTTCTAACAACATAGTAGTATCTCATTGTGTAAAAGTACCAAACTTTCTTTTATTTTTCTCTTTTTTTTTTTGCTTGTTTTTGGGTCAGCTGCATTCAGGCTCGGGAAACCCTATGGGATGCTGGGGATCCAATACATACTGGATACATGAAAGGCAAATGCCCTACTTGCTTTGCCTTCATTTAGGCTTTATACCATAGTTTATTCAGTCATCTGTTCTTGGTCATATGAATTGTTTCCAGAATTTGGCTGCTGTGGATAGTCCTACACTCGACATTAGAGAGAAGATGTCTTTTCTGTCTTGTGTTTTTGCACTGTTTGGGTGTATTACAAGAGGTAGAATTGTTGGGTTATATTATTAATTCAATTATTAATTTTTTGAAGAGTGTTAACATTGCCATAAAAAATATAGGAGCAGTAAACATTCCAGCAGTGAATGAGTTTTTCTTCTTCCTTGCATCCACAACAAAAGTGGTTGTTTCTGTTCATTTTCACGTGTGCTTGTCGCTTTGGTGTGAGGTGGTATCTTATTGTTGTTTTCATTTGCCTGAACCTGATGATTAGTTACCCAGAAAAAAAATATAGGCCTTTTGTATATTTGTATATATTCTTTGAGAGTTTCTACTCTTCCCTTCTCCCATTTTTAAAATCACGTTATACTCTTCTTTTTACACTGAAATAATAGATTCATATAGCAAAGTGGCAGGCTACAAAATTAAAATTAACATGTACCAACAGTTTCAATAAAGTAATTAATTAAAAATATCATGGGCATCCTTCTAGAAACTGTATTAAATCTGTACAACACTTGGGGAGTATTGCTATTTTAATTATGTTATTTTTCCTAATTCACACATGGCAGATATATTTCCATTTCCTTTTGCTTGTCACACTTGGCAGCGCTCAGGGGTTACTCCTGCCTCTGTGCTCATAAATAACTCCTGGCAGGCATGGGAGACCATATGGGATGCTGGGATTCGAACCACCTTCAGTCCTGTTTGGTTGCATGCAAGGCAAATGCATTATTGCTGTGCTATCTCTCCAGCCTTCCATTTGTCCTCTTTCATTTCTTTATGTAGCAGTTTCTAGTTTTCTTCTTCTTTTGGGGCCACACCTGGTGGTCCTTAAGGATTACTCCCGGCAGTTTCAGGTAACCAAATGGGATACCAGGGATCAAACAGCATATGCAAGGCAAACACCCTACTACTGTGCTATTGTTCCAGATTCTCTAGTTTTCTTAATATTGGTCTTTCAACGTTTTATTTAAGTTGATTCTGAAGTACTTTGTTGGGTTTTTTTGTGGCACATTTGTGACTGGAATTTAAAATATTTATTTATTTTTCACAGTTATTTATCAAGTTATCCATATTACAGCCATTCTATTCATTAAATGTACAAATCCCAATCCCAATATCAATGGGACTTCCCTTACCAGTCTCTCCAACTCCCCATCCAGCACCATAGCCTCTCTACTATAGATACAAATTTACTTCATATTGTTTGTTACAAAACAAATGAAATGGAATTATTAAAAGGTAGATAAACTAGGACTACTTAACATAACTGTAATTTCTCTATGATGATAATAAAGTCAGTGTCTAAAGGTTTACTGAGATGTGATTGGTGCTAATTGAGTCTTCTTTGTTTCTGTTTAGGGTCACTTAGCTTGGTAGATTACTATGTAACTTTCACTTAAGATTTACTGTGATACTAGTGGGCTGACAATATTATAAAGTTTTGAGGTGTCCCAGAGCTTCAAGCAGTAGCATAACCCAAGATTTATAGTTCTGAAACAAATTAGGTCACTTAAAACTTTATAAGGTTAAGCTGTGAACTGGGTTGTATTCATAGGAAGAAATAGGGTGTGGTGGTGGGCTGCTTTAATTCATGCAGGAAGAGAAATCTACTCCTACCTGTTCTGAAAATGTCACAGAGGTGTCGGCCCAGACTAGACTACTGGGAATATCCACGGACATTATTTTTCTTTGGATCTTGCTATAGAAGCAATGTCATTTCTGCGTTGATGGAGGATGCTGGGTATTCATGGACAGAGGTGTGTGTGTGTGTGTGTGGTTGTGTGTGTGTGTGTGATTTGGCTCAAACATATTCTAAAAGTAGTCCTAGAGCAGGGGTCTCAAACTTTTTAAACAGGGGGCCAGTTCACTGTCTCTCAGACCATTGGAGGGTCTGACTATAGTAAAAACAAAACTTATGAACGAATTCTTATGCACACTGCATATATCTTATTTTGCAATGAAGAAACAAAACAGATACAAATAAAATATGTGGCCCATGGGCCATAGTTTGAGGACCACTGTCCTAGAGTTTTTAGCCATTTAGACCATTTCCTCTGATAAGGTTCAGCTAAGGTTCAGCTGTACATATTCTTTGAGTGCAGATACAGAGCTGTGCTCCTCTTACAAAGAACATTGGGTGTGGGGCTGGGCTTCTCTGGTCAATGCAGAAAGGGTATCTGCCCTCATCCATTCTGAGAATTTTACAGATATCTGGGAATTATTGGCAACCATAAATTTCTTTTTGAGCAATTTAAAATATTTTTTTTTCGCTTTTATAATTTGTATATAGTAGTTATGCAAATTTTGTATTAATTTTGTAGTCTCTCATTATACTATAAAATAGATGTTTTTAGAAGATCTTTTTGACAGTTTGTAACATTTTGTAAATATAGCATCATTTCATACACAAATTGTGAGAGCTTGATGTCTTTTTTTATCTGGATACTCCTATCTTATTTTTGCCTAATTATTATGGAAAGCACTTCTAGTACTAAAATGAATATATGTGGTGAGAGTGGGAAAATATGTCCTGTGTCTGATTAAGGAGGAAGACTTCTTTAGTTTTCACTATTAAGTATAGTGTTTGTCATAGGCTTGTACCTCACTTTAACTAAATTAAAGAAAGTCCCTTCTATTTTAATTCACTCTGAATTTCTGTGGTGTCTTTTGTGATGTCCCCCTTTCATTTTTATTAGGTTTATTAGGTTTCTCTCTCCCTATCTTTATAAGCCTTACTAGAGGTTTTCATTATGTAAAATGTTTATTTAAGCACCATGATTACAAGCATAATAGTAGTTGGGTGACAGTCATAAACAGAATACCCCCCTTCACCAGTGCAACACTTCCACCACGAATTAATGCCCCTCTCCTCGAATATAGGCAGGGATGAAGAAACATGCCCACCACCAATGTCCCAAATCTTCCTCCATCCCACCCCACCCCCACCTGTACTCCAGACAGGCTTTCCAGTTCCCTCATTCATTCACATGATTATACAGCAGGAGAGATTGGGAAAAAAATCTTAAAGCAAATGAACAGACAATGGAAAAATTAGTCAAAGAATGGGAACAGATGAAAATAGAAATCTGTGATAAGCTCAACAGAAACAACTTAAGAATCATTGGAGTCCCAGAGACCAGTAAGAAAATCTCTAGAAGAATCAATGGTCAAGAACATCATTAAAGAGAAACTTCCAGAGCTAAAGAATATATGTGATCAAATCCTGCATGCCCGAAGAGTACCAACTAAAAGAGAACCCAGAAAAACCACCCCAAGACACATCCTAGTCACAATGACGAATCCCACAGATAGAGACAGAATTCTGAAAGCAGCAAGATCAAAAAGGGAAATTACAATTAAGGGAACATTCCTGAGATTTACAGCAGACCTGTCACCAGAAACAATCAAGGCCAGAAAGCAGTGGTGACACATAGTGACAAAACTAATGAAATAAATGCTTCACCTAGAATATTGCACCCAGCAAAACTCACTTTTAGGTTTGAAGGAAGAATACACGGTTTCACAGACAAACAACAGCTCAGAAACTTTACAGACTCAAAACCAGCCTAAAGAGAAAAACTGAAAGACCTACTTTAAGACAAGACTGACCAAAACACACCAAACTTCGATAGAAAGATGGCACTAAATTACAGGACAATTCTTTCTCTCAATGTCAATGGACTAAATGCACCAGTTAAGAGACACAGAGTGGCTAAATGGATAAAAAAAAAAAAAAAAAAAACTCAATCGAACCTACTGCTGCCTACAGGAAACATACCTGAATAGTCAGAACAAACATAGACTAAAAATAAAAGGCTGGAGGAAAATTATCCAAGCAAACAACACCCATAAAAAAAGCTGGAGTGGCCATAATAATATCAGATGATGCAAACTTTATATTCAGAAAAGTTGTAAGGGACAAAGATAGACATTGTGTATTAATTAAGGGATATGTACAGCAAGAAGAAATCACTCTTCTAAACATATATGTATCGACTGAGGGGCCAGCAAACTATTTAATACAATTGTTGACAAATCTGAAAAATAATATCAATAAGAATACAATTGTGAGGGACCTAACACGGCTTTGTCAACACTTGATAAGTCAACCAGACTGAAACCCAACAAGAATATATTAGACTTGAGAAGAGAAATGGAAGAAAGATACCTAGTAGATATATATAGGACACTCCACCCCCAGAAATCTGGATACACAGTTTTCTCCAATGTACATGGGACATTTTCCAGGATAGCCTACATCCTGGCACATAAAACAAACCTTCATAATATCAAGAGGATAGAAATTTTGCAGGCTACCTTTGCTGACCACAAGGCTCTGATATTATAATTGAATTCCAAAGGGACACAGAAGAAAAACTTTAACACCTGGAAGTTAAACAGCCTCATACTGAATAACCAGTGGGTCCAAGATGAAATCAAAGAACAAATCAAAAGTTTCCTGGAAACAAATGATAATAAAGACACAAACTATCAAAACTTATGGGACACAGCAAAAGAGGTCCTGAGAGGAAAATTTATAGCTTTGCGAGGACATATCAGTAAGGAAGAAGGGGCCTACCTGAATAGCTTAATGACACAGCTAATAGAATTAGAAATTGCTCAAAAAAAGAACACAAAAATAGGGAGACAGCAGGAAATAACAAAGCTGAGAGTAGAAATCACCAATGTGGAAACCTAAAAAACAATTAGAAAGATCAACGAAAGCAGAAGTTGGTTCTTTAAAAAAAATAAATAAACACGTTTGACAGCCCATTAGCAAAACTAACAAAGAAAGAGAGAGAAAGAGAGAGAAACTTGATAACTCGTATTAGAATTGAAAAAGGGGATATCACTACCGATAATGCAGATATTCAAAGGTAATCAGAAACTACTTTGAGAAACTCTATGCTACTAAAAATGGGAACCTGGAAGAAATGGGTAAATTCTTGGACTCTAATTATCTTCCACAGTTGAATAAAGAGGATGTAGCATGTCTAAATAACCCCACCACAATCTATGAAATTAAAATTGTAATCCAATGTCTGCCCCCAAACAAAAGCCCAGGCCCAGATGGATTCACTAATGAATTCTTTCAAATCGTCCAACAGGAATTACTACCAATACTGGCAAGACTCTTTCATAAAATAAAAAAAGGGAACTCTTCCAAATAGCTTCTATGAAGCCAACATCACCTTGATACATAAACCAGTCAGAGATGCTACCAAAAAATTATAGACCAATATCCCTAATGAACACAGATGCAAAGATCCTCAACAAAATCTGGCAAATAGGAGTCAATGCTTCATCAAGAAGATCATTCATTATGATAAAGTAGGTTTCATCCCAGGAATGCAAGGATGGTTTAGTATATATTAATCTATCAACATAATACACAGCATTAACAACAAGAAAAATAAAAATTACATGATCATATCAATAGACTCAGAGAAAGCATTTGATGAGGTCCAACACCCATTCTTGATCAAAACTCTCAGCAAGATGGGAATGAAAGGAGCCCTTCTCAATATAGTTAAGGTCATCTATACAAGCCAGTGGCAAATATTATAGTCAATGGATAAAAACTAAAAGCCTTCCTTCTTAATTCTGGCACAAGGCAAGGCTGTCCTCTCTCACAACTCCTATTCAAATAGCACTGGAAGTCCTTGCTATAGTGATTAGGCAAGAATTACAAGGGAATCCAGATAGGAGAGGAAGAAGTCAAGCTCTCACTGTTTGCAGATGACATGATACTGTACTTGGAAAACCCTAAAGAAAAAGGGCACAGAAAATCGCTCTACAAGAGGCTCAGTCAAGCTGGGCCAGAACTCCAAGGAACTGCTTGCAATCATGAAAGCAGGCTATAAGCAGTATTTTGCTTTAAAGATAATACAGTTGTTTAGGAACTTTCCTTGTACACAGACAACATAATCATGAACACTCCATATAATCCTTTAAACACTACCATGCATTATATTTGAGCAGACAGTTGTAAGCTGTGACACATTGGATGTGAACCAATATCCTCCCTCACCCTGACTCCTACAACAGCAACAAAAAGTTAAGATTTTTGCCTCTAAACATTTGTCTCTTCTCCTAGAAGCCTTGTCATCTGAAATGGCTCCTCTTGGTGATGTCCTATATAACTTTTCTATTCATCATTTTTCCTATTCTGTTTCTCTTTTGCTGATCTATGTATATGGTTTAAACTATGCTTTTTATAAGAAAACATTTCATTTTGACTTCTTTTATTCTGCTGTTGAGTTACAGAATATTTTTTACAGTTGCAGTATTCTTTATTTATTTATTTTTTTGTTTATTTTCTTTTTTTTCTTTTTTCTTTAAACACCTTGATTACATACATGATTGTGTTTGGGTTTCAGTCATGTAAAGAACACCACCCATCACCAGTTCAATATTCCCATCACCAATGCCCCAAATCTCCCTCCTCCCCACCCGACCCCCGCCTGTACTCTAAACAGGCTCTCCATTTCCCTCATACATTCTCATTATTAGGACAGTTCAAAATGTAGTTATTTCTCTAACTAAACTCATCACTCTTTGTGGTGAGCTTCCTGAGGTGAGCTGTAACTTCCAGCTCTTTTCTCTTTTGTGTCTGAAAATTATTATTTGCAGTATTCTTTATCATTTCTATTTGGATCTTTGTCAAACTTTCGCATATATTCTGTCATTTGTGATATTCTCTTCCCTTGACTTTCATTTCTGTGTGCATTATTAGATTTATTGCTTTAATGCTCTCTTAAGAGTATTATCGGCTTCATTGCACTAGGTTCTTTCCTGACTATTGTCTTAATCCATCAATGTAGGTGAATTCCTCTCTCTTCCTATTATATCTATTACTCCTTGAAAATCAGGAAAGGTACTAGAAGCATGATTTCAGATGGATTTCAAAAGCAACTGGAAGTTTGTGGGTTAGGATTATTTTGCACTAATACCAACGTTGAGTGTGCCCAAGTCATCAGGGATTTCAGTTTGAGTTCTTGGCACGGCTATGGGATTTACTTTGAGAAGGTCTGGGCCATGATGATGATTTCAAGGTTACCAGGGCTCTGAAATCATTAGAGTTCTCCAGTCATGAAGTGCTTGCTGGCTGGGTAATGTGTACCCAGATGAGTTAAAAGGCTGTCTGCAGCTTCAGATATTCAATTTTTTTTTTTTTTTTTAGTTTTTGGGTGTAATTGGAAATTCTCAGGGGCTAATATAGGCTCTGCACTCAAGAAATGCTTCTTGGAGTGCTTGGAGATATCACTTGGGGTGCCAAGAATTGAATCTAGGTTGTCTACATAAAATGCAAGCACCCTATCCACTATTTTAGCTTTTCAGCCCCCTACACATTTTCTCTTTTTAAAAATATTGGGGATCATTCAACACCACATAAAAGTATGAGACTATGAAAAAAACATTTCTCTCATACTAGAAAAATATGGACTCATTTTAAATTTGAAAAGCATAGGACCTGAGATTGAAGTCAGGACACTCTATGTGCAAGGTAAATGCTCTTTTGTTGAGCTACATTCCCAGACCTCATTATGTGTTAAATAAAAGTATATAAAAAGTATATACCTTATTAATTCACTTCAGCTTAGGCTTAGGTTTTACACCCTCAGAGTTCAGATAATAGTTACTGATTACATACAGAGAGATCATATATTGGATGACTCAAGTGATAACTATAGAGTTTATTTTTTACCACATCCAGTGGTGCGCAGGGGTTACTTATGGCTCAGTTCTCAGAAGCGGCTTCTGCCAGGTTCATGAGACCATATGAGATGCCAAGGATTGAACTGGGCTTGTCCCAGGTTGGCCGCTTGCAAGGCAAACACCTTAGCACTGTAGTATCTCTCTGGCCTGATAACTATAGAGCTTTGTAGATGTTCGTAACTATATATAAAGATGTCATTTATACAGTTTGTAAATAAATTTACTTTAAACACTGTGGTTTATAAAATTGTTCAGAATATATTTATTTCTTATAGTAATGTTTCAACAACAATCTCATCATTAGTGTAACATTTCTCTTTAGTAATATTTCCTTTTTCCCACCACCTTCAGACCTATCCACTGGCACATATAAAAATTTACTTAATATAAATAGTTATAATTAAATGGTAAAGAAATTAACAAAAAAGACTTGACCAAGAGAAAATTTGTGAAAACTGTCATTTCTCACAATCGAATCATTATCATGGTCTGAAAATTTACTAAGTTTTTTATTGTGAGTTTAGCATTGCCATTCATTTTGTTTGTTCGGATTATGCGACTTTTGTGATAAATTCACATATATTTTTTTGTATTATTTCCAGTGTCAGTGTTGAAACTGTGTAGGTGAATGGGGTCATGTAAATAGTCACAAAACCTAGTATTTTGAGAATCCATGGAGTCTGCCAATAAGCTCATATGATAGTGTCTTTAGATCAGTTGGGTGTTTGTGGGGACTTTAGAAAACACAGAGATACAGTAGAGGTGGGCTACCCTGGCTCCAAAACAACCTGAAGATGTCAATCATAACATTGGCATACCTGGAGTTTTTGGTGGTTAGTGTCTCTGCAAAGATTAGGGGGAAACATAGTGAAAATGGGCTGTGGTCTTTTGAGTGTGTGTGTCGGGGTAGTTGCCAGGGCT
This sequence comes from Suncus etruscus, assembly GCF_024139225.1. NCBI lineage: Eukaryota > Metazoa > Chordata > Mammalia > Eulipotyphla > Soricidae > Suncus > Suncus etruscus. The sequence continues at coordinate 81,700,819 of NC_064858.1, forward strand.
TGGGTAAGGTGAAGGACTTGCTCCCTATCCCCAATGGGCCACAGTTCAAATATGGGTATATCTACAAATTTTTGAGGCATGGAAACATATCTTTCAAGAGTTAGATAAGTCTATGTCATTGGCCTGGAGGACAGACACAGCAGAATCTCTAGATCTTGGGCCCATCTTTTCAGTTGTTGGTAATACATAGCATTTGTCCCCCACATTGTGCCATATCCCTAAAACAGTTTGAGTTAGGACATAGCCTATAGAATGTACACCTGTGTACCTGTGAATAGTTTCAGATCAAGAAGGTTTACTCTCATTATGCCCTTTTTAGGAAACATAGGGGGTAAACATACAATAACATATCTTGAAAATGATTTATGCTTTTCATATCTTTATTTAAACACCTTGATTACAAACATGACTGTAGTTGGATTTTAGTCATATAAAGAACACCCACCATCACAAGTGCAACATTCCCATCACCAATGCCCTAAATCTCCTTTAAAAGAAGCACTGAGATTTGAGTAAGTCAAGAATGCTAGTATGGGGGCTGGAGAAATAGCACAGTGGTAAGGCGCTTGCCTTAGACACAGAAGGATGGTGGTTCGAATCTTGACATCCTATATGGTCCCCCGAGCTTGCCAGGAGTGATTTCTGAGCATAGAGCCAGGAGTAACCCCTGAGCGCTGATGGGTGTGACCCAAAAACAAACAAACAAGAATGCTAATATGGAGCTCCCTCGGCTATTCATGAACCAATGATCATGGTATCACTGTATCCAACAAAGAGAAAGCTTATTCTGGCTTCCAGCAATTAAGGAAGCAAACGCCTCTTGGGGAGCCTGAAGCTTCAGCAGGCAACACGGGGCGACATGGCTCCATGTGGTAGGATGTTTGGCCAAGCTTAGTGGAAGATGCAGCCTCTGCTGCCCCCCCCCCCCACAGCCTTCTTTTTCCTTCTGCCTGGTTCAGGGTTACCCAGCAAGTGGGTTCCGGTGAGGAGCAGTTTAAAGGAGACCCCAGGCTCCCCCGATTCTGCAGGGGGTGGAGAGGTGACTGGTGAACTTCCGGCTTCCAGCAATTAAGGAAGCAAACACCTCTCAGGGAGCCGGAAGCTTCAGCAGGCAACACAGGGACAATGACATGGCTCCCTGCAGTAGGCTGTTTGGCCAAGCTAAGGGGAAGATACAGCCTCGGCTGCCCCCCCATAGCCTTCTCTCAATTACCATTTTCAAACTGTGCTGGGGCTTTCGCCCCAACCAAAAAAATTATATAAATTTGTATGATATCAGATCATTTAATCCACTTTCATTATACAGTACAGATAGTTAAATAAATCATAGGGTTTCATCTATGTTTAAAATATACAGAATGTCTGTGTTGTACTATTTCCTCCCCCCATTGGCTCACCACCCTACAGGCTCATTTCTAGTCCTTTACTCTCACCCTCACTGTCTATCACCCCACATGTAACCATTTTACCCTCAGCTCTTTGCTCTTTATGAAGCAGATTATTATCCTCTCTCAAGCTAACTTCCAGCCAGCTCCCAAAACGAAAAATAGACTCTCCACCTGAGAAGAAACCAAAACTCTGTTCCTATCAGTTTTTATTAATGGACTCCTATCTTCCTACTCCCTTCATAACCAGTTTCCAAGATGCTCCCAGTCAAAGACATTTCCTGATCTGAGGTGCTGTTGTTTACAGCACCTCAGATCTGAGTTGTTTACAGACTCTAGATGGCTAAATCACAGACCATAGTGGTGTCCCAGAAAGAACACCCTCCCCCTCGACTATTTCTAAAACATAAAAGGGACACGTGTATCTCAGATGTATTCCCTTAACATCTATAACTCTTTTCTGAATATACTCTTATATAGTGATGATTTTGCCCACTGTTTTTTTTTTTTAATTGATTGATTGTTTGCTTTTTCCCCATTGAGATCTGTTTTATAAGCAATGCTGTTAGAAGAGTATCTCTGTATAGAATTCATGTTTGAACCAAGTTTTGGGGAATTTTGGACTTGATCCTCCGGCCCCAGATGCACCAACAGTACCTTGTGGCATTGTTTCTCTTTTGCATAGGCACATTAAAATGGGAAAATAATACATATGCAAATAAGTTCTTATCTAATAGAGATGGGAATACAAATTTGGTAATGAAATTAGGCCTTATAACCTGAACATTGGCATAATGATTTGGCTTAGGCCTCAGAAGTATGGGCATTGCCCATACACCCCTGACCAATGGATACCATTTATGGAAACACCATAATTGTTTATAACAGGATGCATACCTCTACCAGGGAAGACCTACCACTGCTCTGGCATTGACTTGCCCCAAAAAGTGCTCTCAACACCCAGATGACTCAGTAAAAACCTGCTTGCAGGGCAGAACAGTCCACATCTAATGGTGTGCTGAAACTAAAGGATGCTCCACATCAGCCTGACTTCGATGAAGGAAATGCATAGAATCCAGAATCTTTAAATATAGGAACCTGATACCAACAACAACTAAAGTGTGAAAATGTTTCACCGGGAACATGGAGAATGACTCGGATTGGACAGACTGGTATGCCTGGAGCCCAGAGTTGGTCTTATGCCAATAAACTTCTGGGGTGAGGCCTTCTTGTAATCAGGCCAAGGACTTTTTTCCCCTGTTTTCCCCATATTTTTCTGGGCCTAAGCAAACAATGGCGATTGCCACTGTCACACATTTACTATAGTAATTTTTTTTAACAGTTTACTGAACTTAAAAACAAATAACTGTAGTAGAATGCCTGTCTCAAATACAGGCAGGCGATGGGAAGGGAGGAGGCATTGAGAGAGAGGAATGTTATGCTGGTGAAGGGAGATGTTCTGTCTGTGACTGTAACCCAACTATAATCATGTTTGTAATCATGGTGCTTAAATAAAGAAAACAAAGAAGAGGAATATTATTTTAGTAAATGAACATGCATTTTGGTATGTGAATCTTTATTGCTGCACAGAGAAGGAAGAAATAAGGAAGTTTTCTAGCCCCCCCCCCCCCAAGAGAAAGCTTATAAGAGAAGTTGTGCCAGAATTAAGGGTTCTGCCAGAAGTATTATCCTTCTAATGGCCTCTGGCTATTAATGCCATTTCCTGTTCTTAACTAACATGAATTTAGATCTGACACCTTATTGGTGCAGTCTGCTTATTTAATAGCAGGAGTGTTGGAGGCAGTCTCAGCTTTGACTAGGCTCTGAATCTTTACCTATCTCTTCTTTCTGCCCTTCATATTACCACCATGAAGTTTGTAGTGTTCTTTGTACTGGTCGGACTTTCTATTTCCTTGGTGTCTGGCGGTAAGTAAAACTCTTACTTGAAGATAGAGTAATACATGTTCTTATTGCACAAACAAAACATGAGATAAAATTTCCTTGTGATTCTCAGGAAAGCTTGAAACCTGTCATCTACTTTTCCATTCCTTACTCTGACAACACTTTGCTCTTTGATATTAAACTTGACTCTACTCTTTTTTATACCTAATTTATTTATATCTTTATTCAATTCCAATCTTGGAATCCAATATTAATATTAGTATTCGGAAATGTGTTTAAATGGTTATAAGAAGTTTATATAGGGAGGCCAACGAGTAGACAGCAGGCAGGGTTTTTGCCTGGCATGTGACCAACCCAGGTTTGCTCCCTGGTATCTCATATTTTCACTGAGTCCTAACAGGAGTAATTGCAGTATATTTGATATAATCCCCAATCAAAAAGAAATTTAGGAATAAAGTTACCACATATGTGTGTTGTATATGTGTAATTTTGTGGGTCTTTAATACCTGTAATTTGATTTTCTTGAATCTGAAATCACACTTAGATTCTATAAATGTTATAACTTTCAGTTTTATACATATATTCTCTTACTCTTATTAGCAAACTGGTGTTCATTTACATCTTATTTTTCTGTATTTTTCAGAGGAAATAACCACAGCCAGTCCCTCCAATGGTGAGTATGCATTTGTACTTCAGTTACTTTCTGCAGACTTTCCATCTCAGCTTTATACGAAATTACCATAGGCTATAAAGGCCAGAAAACCATAATCTTTACACCTGGCTTCTAAAATCTCTTGTGAATTTATAATTTGCGCTTACTTCTTTTTTTTTTATATTTTTTTTAAATATGGAACGCTTCACGAATTTGCGTGTCATCCTTGCACAGGGGTCATGCTAATCTTCTCTGTATCATTCCAATTTTAGTATATGTGCTGCCGAAGCGAGCACACGCTTACTTCTTACTTCTTATATTTGTTGCAGAAATTATCAGTATGACTGATATAAATTTTAATCATTCATTTTTGCTCCAAGAATAAAATAGGGAAATGTCATCAAACTGTAGTGTGAGGATTGGGAGTTCTCATATATGATGTTCCTGATAAACATAATTTGTGGAAAGTACTGTGTACATGCGTGTATGAAACCAGTTTATCCAAGAATGAAGAAAGGCATGACTTCTAAATTAAGCAAAAAAATGAGGGTAAATGTATCACAAATTACAGAGGATTTGATGTAAGTGGGGCATAAAAAGTCTCATAGTTTGCTCTTGTTATGGTCTTTGTGTCATATTTTTAGGCAAAAAATATCAATGTTGTAGACTAAAACACAAATTCATTCTTTATCTTTCCTATAATATCCTGCATAAATTGTTCTGTATATACTATGCCCAATGCAAACAACATGAAAATTTCAATTTTCATTTTCTATAGTGTAGACATATCGCATGTCTTAGACATAAATGTATTAGATCTTGTGAGGCTTCCCACAGTGTGCAATATATCCTGTCCAAAATATATAGTCTAATTAAATATATTTCATTTCCATAATGAGGTCAAAGGCAGCTTGGCCAGAATAAGTATAAAAATCAGTTTTTGATGTAGTTTTAAATTGTGCTCATTATTTTTTAATATATGTAGTATAAGGAATGAGAGTAATGATTCTCTGAAATCTTCACACCTTCCTTGGAATGTGGAGTTAATTTCAGTAATTTGTTTAAGTTCATTTTTATCTTAATGGACCCAAATTCTCCCAAAATAAATGATCTTTTTTCTGAAAATTATTGTTGTACACTCTGGAATCTATATTTTGACACAGATGGAAAAAAATGAGACTTCTTTCCAAGTCAGAACCTCAAGGAAATGAAGAAGATATTATTCTTGAGTATATAGACTAACTTATTTTCTTACTATGGTTTATTTACCCCTCTGCAATTTACCTTTTAACTTTTATTTATTCACAAACTTCAATATTTAGTTGAACTTATTCTGTGGGAAAACCCTGGCATGTCACTCCCTGAAGGATTTCTTTTTGTTTCCAAGCAGCAGTCCTTGTAAATATGAAGAACTGTGGAATTGTTCTCTTAAGCTTAGGCCTGAAAAAAAGCATATATCTTTTTCTTATCAACCTCCTGACCTTGGGGGGATAATCCAAGTGCTGTCTTTCCCTCCAAGTTAATAATTTGGAGGATATTTATATGAGAGAATAGCTGTCAAATTAAAACATATGATGGAACTGATGATATTTGAAAAGTTATTTAAAGTGTGAAATGCACATCTAATTCTGTTGTACCATTTCAATCTTTAAAGAAAAATCAAGTATCTTTCACAGAAAGTTTTCTTTCTAACTTCTGATGACCCTCTTACACTGACACATGATCTTTCTCTAACTTCTATTATAGAAAACACTCCTGATTACACATCCTCATCCACTGAAGGCTCTGCAAGCTCAGAAACTACCACATCTGCTGAAGCAAATGCAGCCTCTGAAGCTACCACAACTGCTGAAGATAATTCTGTTGATGTGCTCCCCAAATTTTGGATAAGTAAGTCCTCTTTTGTGTGTCTAAAATCTCAGTATTGCTTATTATGACTTCAAATATATTTTGAGTATTCAAAAGAGAAGCTATGTAAGAAAATCCATTTCCTTTTCAATATTTAGGAATTCCTTGTGTATTTAAAAATCAAGTTCACAGATAGCTATATCAATGGAGAAAAGAGCCTGTATTGACTTATATAACAATATTACTTACATTCTAGGAATATTTAGTTTATTTTGGAAAGTTTGCCTGTAGAAATATTAACTAAGATTATATAATCTATAATATAATAAAAGCCTGCATGTATCGAAGAACAGAGTTTGATTGGGATCCCAAACTGGGAATTGTTCAAGGTGTTTCTGCATTGATCAGGAGATAGGTGATTTTGAAGTTTAATTCAGTGCAGTAATCTGATCTCAGGTCACTTTTTTTTAAACCTTTGGATTGGTTGAAAAAAATCTTTAACCAAAAAGCTACAATGCATGGTCTTTGGAACAACCAGTCAATGGTTGGAACAACCAGTCATTTCTTTTTCAGTCACAGATTAGGAGGGAAGGAGTACTACTCATTTTTGGTATTCACTTAGAGGTTAAATTCAGAATGATTTATTTCTTTAGTTTCTGATAAAAGACTTAAGGCCTGGTGTGATAGTACAACACCCAGAGAGCATGTCCAGCAGATAGTTTACCCGGATTTGATCCGTAGCACCTTATATAGTCCCATGCTTGTTAGGAGTGATGCCTGAGTGCAGAGCCAGGAATAAACTCTGAGCACTTCTGCATGTCGCCCCAAACAAAAACAAAGAGACAACTGTTGAGACTATCATACCAACTCAAAAATTTTCTTAATATTAATACCTGTTAGAAATAGAAGTCTGATTCGAAGTAGGTTTCATTATAAAATATCATTGGAAAGACCAAAGTATGTGCCCGGAGAAGTATTTATACATCTTTCCAAAATTCTTTTATTTCCTGATATTTCCAGAACTAGAAAATAACACTTCAGTGAGGCCTTCCTGTGGCACAAAATTTTGAGTGTTATTCATGATATTACCAGGAGCTTAGAAATCTTTTGAGTATCTTCAGTGTTCCTAAAAGATCCTAGAGATTAAGGGCAGAATATCATCTGGCATTTCCTAAATCATTTATTCATATTTTTAATTTAGTGTGTCTTCTCTGATAAAATTGGTTGATTCTGAATATATAATTCTTTTATTATAATGTAAAATTCACATTTATACCATCATCTATAACTATATAAGCAATATTTTAAGGTCAAGAAATAAAACAATTATAAAACAAACTTCAATAAATTACATATAGGCAGTAAGAAAATATATTGGTCACAGAATGTCATTTTTGGGTTTTGTGGGCCTCAAGTAACACTCAAGTGTTACTCCTATCTCTTGTGCTCAGAAATTACTCCTGGCAGGCCCACGGAACCACAAGGAATGCTGATGATCAAACCCACACCAAGCCATGTACCTTCTATGCTCATTCCAGTCCTAATCAAAAAGCATTTCTACTGAAGTACTTTGATTTACAATACATTAATCATATATTTCATGAATACTTAATTCCAATATCACATCCATCAACAGAGAGCCTGCTTCTTTCCATCAATATCTCAAGGAGCCTCATCTCCAAATGTAAACTCAGTCTGTTAGTCAAAATCTTCAGTTTTGATAAATTGGATCACAATTGTCCCTATATTGTATGATGGATCTCTTTCTCTATTTTTTTGTGGAGGTGGTAATACTTATATACATAATTTACTAAATCAAATTTTTGTAATTCTACAAACTTATGAATTCATGATAACTTGATTTGTTCCTTAAGATATAAAGTATAAATTGGCATAAAGTTGACATAAAATAAATTCTGAAACATAATATTTATTAAGTGAAGAGAGTTAAGGAAACTTAAAGGAAGATTCTCAATAATTCTATAGAAGTATAAATGTGTTTTATCATGAGATGAAATATTAGCTTCATGTTAGAAAATACTGTATTATGAATATTGCTTAAGGATCCTCATTGACAAGCAAAAAATATAATAAGAATCTCTAGGGTATAAGAAACAACATCAATCATATACACAAAATTTAACATAAATTGTGTTTGTTCATTATTTCAAATGTATAAAATCACTTATTTGGTCTAGAAACATTTTTTAGTCTATTTGAGGGCAACCATACATAGGCTTCATGAATGAACGTCATTCGCAATAAAGATGTTGAAGAGTTTGTCTATAGTTTTAAAGAAAGCTCGTTCTATACTTTTATGAATTCTCTAAATGTTGCCTGTCCTTTAATCTCTGTTTCATTTCCTCACATATGAAAGATAATGTGGCTAGATTATTCTTGGTGAGATGTTTATTCATCTAGTTTTTGTACTATGTCATCCACTCTTTCGGAGTCTCATATGACATATCTATTGTGAATCTTAAAGGGATTTCTTTTAAATGTAAGTTTCTTTTAATCTTTTAAGTTCTTTTTAATCTTACTGCCTTCAACATTATGTCTTTATCTTTTGATTTTGCCACTTTGAGTACAAAGTGTCTTTGAAAAAACAATTTTTTATTTAAAGCATTGTTATTTACATAGTTAAGTTTTAGACATACAAGGTTTTAGCACCAATCCTATTACCAGTATTTCCAGAGTTCATCCCATATCATCAAACCCTGACCCAGCCATCAATAACATTTAAAATTCCAACTTAAAAAATGCAAAAGTGCCTGTTACAACGTGTCATGAAATTACTATATATGAGTCATCTTTTTTAAACTTTGGAAGTTTGATTTTTTCTGGAGGGGTCACACCTGGCAGTGCTCAGGGGTTACTCCTGGCTCTGTGCTCAGAAGTCACTCCTGGCAGGCTCCGGGGACCATATGGGATGCCGGGATTCTAACCTGAGTCTGTCCTCCTGTATTGGCTCCATGCAAGGCAAATGCCTTACTGCTGTGCTATCGCTCCAGTGCCAACTCTGGGAAATTTTTATCTATACTTTCTTTAACTATAGTTTCTTTATTAAATTAATCTTTCTGTTCTTCTGGAACTTCTATGACTTGTATCCTTTCTCTTATATTACGCAGTTACTTAGCATGCTGTTTAACTTTTACAGACCTACATTCTACCTTCTGTTGTTTCTTTTTAATTTCCTCCATCTCATTTTGGGTATTCAGGATCTTTTCCTCAGCTCTTGTTATTCTGTAGGCCAGATCTTTTACTAAGGCTTTTAAAACAGTACCTACCATCCTGTTCATTTTTGCTTGTTGGATTTTTCCTTTAGACTCCCACACTTTTTGGTGTGTGATTACCCATGTCATCATTTTTTTGGGGGGGCACACTCTGTTATGCTCAGGGGTTATTCCTGGCTATGTGCTCAGAAATTGCTCCTGGTTTGGACAGGGGATCTAATCGTGGTCCATCCTAGGCTAGCACAGATGCCTTACCACTCCGTGCCATGACTCTGGACTCTCATGTCATCATTTTTAAATGTTATTAGATATTCTCACAGTACTGTCACTGAAGTAATTTTATGAAGATTTAATGAGCTGTTTGTACTTGTTAAGCCATCTGTGCTATTATTTTCTATCATTAAACATGGTGGATTTTTATGTAATTTTCCAGAGGCTTATTCTATTTTTTTTGGAAAGGAAGTAGATATTTTCAGCAAAGATGAAAATATCTTTTTTTTTGTATTAGACTGAGTAAAGTGAAAATTAACTTTCTCAGAATTCTTTAGGAGTATAGAAAGGCAGTTTTTAAAAAAATTCACAGATATATATATCTTTTTCCTCTTTCAGGTGTGCTTGATATTTTGAAGAACGTGGTCTAAGATATATAGAAAAATTACTGAAATGGAATCATCTTGAGTCTTCTGCAAGTGATATACTAGCCTTAAAATATTCTACTTGATTTAATATAATTGATACCATGAACATAATACATCTTTTATTTCTAATCAATTAATTACTTTCAAATAAAAATAATTGTGAGCAACATAAAAAGTAGTAAAGTAGTATTTATTTTAAGGGTTTGTGTGTCAATGCTTTAGACAATACAATGTGTAGATATATGGATTTCAATTACTCCTTCCTTGTGTTAGAATTAGCTAGTGGCTTTTCCACATATTAACTTTTTTTTTGTTTTGTTTTGTTTTGGGCCACACCCGGTAATGCTCAGGGGTTACTCCTGGCTATGTGCTCAGAAGTTGCTCCTGGCTGGGGGGACCATATGGGACACCGGGGGATCGAACCGCGGTCCATCCAAGGCTAGCGCAGGCAAGGCAGGCACCTTACCTTTAGCGCCACCGCCTGGCCCCACATATTAACTTTTAAAGTGATACACAACTTGATAAAAATAAAGTGATTAGATATTATTTTCACATAAATACAGTAGCTAAGATTTTCAAGATATAAGTGGGTTCCATTGGCTTGTACTATATATATATATAGTACAAGCCAATATATATATATATATACACCAAATCATTTTTTTATTTAAGAGTTAGAAGGCGAGAAAGATGAATGAATCCTGTCATCGAACAACTACTCTGCACCTCCAGTCTTTGATTTTATAGAGACTGACCTGGACTTACATATAGGAAATGGTGATCTCCTTTGGACACAAACATTTTATAAAATGCCATAGGGTTACAAATTGACTGTAATTAATAATATAAATAATATGCCACTTTATAATCATGCTCAGTGCAATAAAAATCTATACTAGTATTCAGATTATGAAATATTATATGGCATTCTTCATCATTACAGTATGAAGCTTATTCTACTCTGATACCACATTAAACAAAGTAATTTCTGCACCTCAAAAGAAAAATTGACTAATATACAAAGACTACCAACAGAATGGGAGAAACTATGCACCTAATACCCATCAGATAAGAGGTTAATATTTAAGAATTATAAGGCCCTGGTAGAATATAAGAAGAATAAAACTAACCCCATAGAGAAATGGGAAGATAGATGTACAGAAACTTTCCCAAACAAGAAATATAGTTAAGGAAATTATTGGACTTGTCCCCTCGGCCCCCAGGGGCACCAATAATACCTTTTGTCATTGTTCCTCCTTCGAATAGGCATATTAAAATGGGAAAATATTACAAATGCAAACAAGTTCTTATTTAATAGAGATCGAAACACATATTTTGTAATGCAGTTTGGCCTTATACTCTGAACATTGGCATAATACTTGGCTCAGATCTCAGAAGAAGGGGCATTGCCCATACACCCCTGAACCATTGACCATCTATGGAAACAACCGCAATAGTCTGTAACATCATGAGGAAGCAAACCTCTACCAAGGAAGACCCTACCGCCACCCTGGCAATGAATTAATTCAAAGAATGTTCTCTTAACACCCATACGACTCAGCAACAGCAACAATCTGCTTGCAGGGCAGGACGTTCTGCATATAATGATGAGTTGAAACTAGAGAACCCTCCACATCGTCCTGACTTCGATGAAGGTAATGCACAGAAAGAAGACTCTTTAACCACAGAAACCTGAGACCAATAACAGCTAATGTGCAAAAAAATTTCACTGGGACCACAGAGAATGACAACATAGTATGCCTGGAACCCAGAGTTAGTTCTTTGCCATAAAACTTCACGGATGGGGCCGGAGCTGTGGCATGAGCTGTAAGGCGATTGCCTTGCACGCACTAGCTTAGGACAGACAGCGGTTCTATTCCCCTGGCATCCTATAAGGTCCCCCAAGCCAGGAGATTTCTGAGCGCATAGCCAGGAGTAACCCTTGAGTGTCACCAGGTGTGGCCAAAAAACCAAAAAACCAAAACCAAAACCAAGACAAAAAAGAACTTCAGGGATAAGATCTCCTTGTATTTAGGCCAAGGCTTTATTTCTTTCCATTTTCCTCATATTTTGCTGGGTCTAGTGCAAACAACAACATTTGCCACTCCCACACCGTTATTACTGTTTTTTTTTTTTAACTCTTATCCTTTTTTTTTTTTTTAAATAAGAGCTTACTAAACTTTCTGCTGGTGTTTTAATGAATTCATTGTGATTCAATAATTTTCGAATATATACTTGCTACTGAACTTTTTCTTCTTTCCTTTCTTTTCCATCTCTTTAGATTTTCTTTCAATTTTCTATTTTTTTTTAAAAACATGTTGCTTTTGGTCTTCCTAAAACAAATGTATTATGATCTGTTATGTCAACTATGTAATGCATTTTCTTTAAATAAATTAAAAATCAAAATGTGAAAAAAATATAGGGTAAAGGGCACATTTAAAAAGGTTCTACATCAGTAATCATCAGAAAACGTAAATCAAAAGCACAGTGAGATAGCCTTTGTTTGTTTGTTTTGGCCTCACTCCTGGCACAAAGGATTACTACTGGCTCTGTGCTCAGAAATTACTCATGGCAGGCTCACAGGCTTATATAGGATCCTAGGTATCAAACCCTGGTAAAACATGTGCAAAGCAAACACCCTACCTGCTGTGCTATTGCTCCCACACCAAATAAATAATATCTCTTTTAGTTTCTAATTGCTCTCTGGACTCTCCCCAAAGTAACTTATACACTCATTTAGAGCCACATGTTTTGCACTGTTGACCAGAGGACACATAGCAAAGTCTTTGCCTAAAGATCAGCAGGGTTTATGATACACATATAAATGTGAAAAAGTATATCAGGCTGATTAGATCTTCTTATCACTGGATTGGGAATATAACTCTTGGAATATTGACAGATCTTATCATGCTTTCAACAGTGGGGTAAACTCAGAAAAAATTAAGATACATAGAAAAGTCACTCAAATTTGAGCAGCTATTAAAATTTGAAGCACATTGAAAATAATTTTTGATTTTTATACCACATCACTGTCAAATCAGATTATCCCTTATATTTTTGACATGTGCCATTCTCACTGGTGTGAGATGTTTCTCATTGTTGTCTTGATTTGAATTTCTTTAGTAGGTGATGATGAGCATCTTTTTCATGTAACTGTTGGCCATTCCTTGGTTTTCTCCAGAGAAGTTTCTGTTCATTTCCTCTCTATGTTTTTTGGTGGGATTGTTTTTGTTGATCTGTGTGAGTACTTTATATATGCTAAATATGAATTCTTTATTTGATATATTGATATACTTATCTATCAGTAAGCTATCTTTTAGCTTTAGCCCATGTTTCCTACACTATGCAGAAATGCTTTTATTTGATCTAGTCCCATTAATGCATCTGTCACCATGCCAGGAAGACGTTCATGTCACTCAGTCCTACACTTCCCCTTGGTCAAATGATCTGTTGTGCTGAATTTTCTCTAAATATGTTCCTCATTTTAGTTAAAAGTATACTTTTGTTTGTCCGCCCTTTGTATCTAAGGGCGCCTGTGGACAGAAAAGCTGAGAGGTTATTTAAAATATAGTAAGATAAAGGCATTAAAAGGTAGTGTTATGGTATGTTGCCATTGCAGTCCGTGATTTCCCTTGGTGTTCTATACTTGTGTTCCTGTATACGAACTCCAAGGGATTATTGTGGGCCTTTGTTGTGGAAGTCTGATTACCTACCTGTTCTCTCTATGCTGCCATTTCTATTGTTATTGTTTTCTTTATGGTATATTGTGTAATCAAAATTTTGAATTATTCCTTTTTCATGTATTTTGGACACTGCTCCCACATATATGTTGACTATTACAGTGTTCGGAGTTTCTACCATGTTAAACCCTGTTATTTGATTGTTAAGTATTAGTTGTGTATAAAATATGTTTTCTAGGTGTTTCAGAATAGTGCTACCATTCTGTATTTTTTCTTTTGTCTTCTGACTTACTTCGTTTAACATAACATGATCTAGGTCCATCCACGTTGCTGCAAAGTCTGTGATTGTTTCATTTCTAACTGCCATGTAATATTCCATTGTATATATATACCACATCTTAATAATCCATTCATCTGTTGTTGGACATCGAGGTTGGTTCCAAGATTTGGCTATTATACTGAGTGCTGCAATAAATAGTGGGGTGCATACGTATTTTGGAATGAATGTCCTTCCATCTTGGGGGTATATGCCTAGGAGAGCAATTGCTGGGTCAAATGGCAGCTCAATTCTGAGTTCTTTGAGCACTCTCCAGACTTTTCTCCATAGATGTTGGACTAGGGGGCATTCCCACCAGCAGTGGATGAGAGTTCCTTTCATACCGCATCCTCGCCAACAAAGGTTGTTTCCATTATTTTTGATGTGAGCCAACCTCACTGGTGTGAGGTGGTATCTCATTGTTGTCTTGATTTGGATCTCCCTGATGATGAGTGAAGGTGAGCATGTTTTCATGTGTTTGTTGGCCATCCTTCTGTCTTCCTCAGAGAAGTGTCTATTCATTTCATCTCCCCATTTTTTTATGGCTTTATTTGGTTTTGAGGGGCTCAGCTTTCTGAGCGCTTTGTATGTTCTAGATATCAGCCCTTTATCTGATATATCAAATGAAAAGATTTTTTCCCATTCTGTTAGCTGTCTTCTTGCATTAAGTAGGGTTTCTTTTGCCATGCAGAAGCTTTTTAGTTTGATGTGGTCCCATTTGTTTATATTTGATGCTAACGTTCTTGCCATTGGTGCTCCATTCTCAAAGACCCTTTTGATATAAAGGTCTTCGAGTGTTCTGCCTATTTTATTCTCAATAAACTTTATAGATTCAGGTCTAATTTCCAGGTCTTTGATCCATTTTGAGCTGACTTTTGTATAAGGAGTGAGGTATGGGTTGATTTTCACTTTCGTACATGTGAGTTTCCAGTTGTACCAACACCATTTGTTGAATAGGCTTTCTTTGTTCCATTTCATATTCTTGCCTCTTTTATCAAATATTAGTTGGCTGTATATCTGAGGGTTTATGTCTGGGAATTCTGTTCTGATCCACTGGTCTGAGGTCCTGTCTCTGTTCCAGTACCATGCTGTTTTAATTACTATGTCATTATAGTATAGTTTCAAGTTTGGTAAGGAGATGCCTCCCAACTTCTCATTTTTCAGTATGTGTTTGGCTATCCTGGGTCTTTTGTGGTTCCAGATGAATTTTGTAATTGATTGTTCTATTTATTTAAAGAATTGTGCCTGGATTTGGATAGGGATTGCATTAAATCTATATAGCAGTTTGGGTAAGATAGTCATTTTGACTATGTTAATTCTACCTATCCGTGAGGATGGGATGTTCTTCCATTTCTTTAGATCGTCTTCAATTTCTTTCTGAAGTGTTTTGAAGTTTCCCTGGTATAGGTCTTTCACTTCTCTTGTAAGGTTGATTCCTAGATATTTGATATTTTTTGATACTATCTTAAATGGGATTGTATTTTTAATCTCTCTCTCCTCAACTTCATTGTTTGTATATAAAAACGCTACTGTCTTTTGTGTATTGACTTTGTATCCAGCCACTTTGCTGTATTGGTTGATTGTTTCTAGAAGTTTTTCTGTGGACTCTTCAGGGTTTTTTTATGTATATCATCATATCGTCAGCAAATAGAGCTAGCTTGTGTTCCTCTTTCCCTACTTGAATTCTTTGATTCCCTTCTCTTGTCGGATTGCTATTGCTAGGACTTCTAAGGTTATATTGAATAAGAGTGGATAGAGTGGATAGCCTTGTCTAGTTCCTGACCTTAGTGGGAATGCTTCTAGTTTCTCGCCATTAAGTATAATGTTGGCTGTAGGCTTTTCATAAATAGCTGTAACTATCTTAAGGAAGGTGCCTTCTAACCCTATTTTGCTGAGTGTCTTTAACATGAAAGGATGTTGGATTTTGTCAAACGCCTTCTCGGCATCGATTGATATGATCATGTGGTTTTTGTCTTTCATGTTGTTGATGTGATGTATCATGTTTATTGATTTGCGTATGTTGAACCAACCTTGCATTCCTGGTATGAATCCTACTTGATCGTGATGTATGATCTTTTTGATGAAGTGTTGGATTCGGTTTGCTAAGATTTTGTTGAGTATCTTTGCATCAATGTTCATTAGTGAGATTGGTCTGTAGTTTTCTTTTTTGGTGATATCTTTGCCTTCTTTGGGAATGAGTGTGATATTAGCCTCATAAAAGGAGTTGGGAAGGATTCCTATTTTTTCTATGGTTTGGAAAAGCCTATGGAACAGTGGTAATAAGTCTTCTTGAAATGTTTGATAGAATTCACCTGTAAATCCATCTGGACCTGGGCATTTGTTCTTAGGAAGTTTTTTAATTACATCTTCAATTTCCTCTGAAGTGATTGGACTGTTTAAACTGTCTAGATCTTCCTTTTCCAGTCTTGGAAGAGGGTGTTTGTCCAAGAATCTGTCGATTTCTAGTGGGTTCTCTAGCCTAGTTGAATAAAGTTGTTCATAATATGATCTCATGTTATGTTGTATTTCTTGGGGTTCTGTTGTAATCTCTCCCCTTTCATTCCTGATCCTAGTGATTTGGGTGTTTTCCCTCTTTTTTTTGGTGAGTTTTGCCAATGGTTTATCTATCTTGTTTATTTTTTCGAAAAACCAACTCCTGGTCTCATTGATTTTTTGTATTGTTTTCTTAGTTTCTATGTTGTTTATTTCTGCTCTGGTTTTTATTATTTCTTGCCTTCTGGTTGTGGTTGGATTTCTCTGTTGTTGTTGTTCCAATTCTTTGAGGTGATCTTTTAAACTGTTGGTTTTTTTATTTTCCTGTTTCTTGACATTGGCCTGTATTGCTATGAGTTTCCCCCTAATTACTGCTTTTGATGTGTCCCATAAATTTTGATATGTTGTCTCTTCATTGTCATTCGTCTCAAGGAATCTTTTTATTTCTTCTTTGAGTTGTTCTTTGATCCAGTTGTTGTTAAGAAGCATGTTGTTTAATCTCCAGGTATTAGTTTTCCTCCATTGCTTCTTCTTGACATCAATTATAAGCTCTGTTGCATAGTGATCTGAAAGGGTACTTCTAATGATCCTTACCTTTGTGGTCTTATATAAGTTGGCTTTGTATCCTAAGACATGGTCTATTCTGGAGAAGGTTCCATGTGGGTTTGAGAAAAATGTATATTCTACTTTCTGGGGATGGAGGGCTTTATATAAATCTATTAACCCTAAATCTTCTAATTTTTCATTTAGAACTCTTATTTCTTTGCTATTTTTCTGTTTGGAGGATCTGTCCAGTGGTGATAATGGAGTATTGAGGTCCCCTACTATTATCACAATTCCCTTCATGTGTTTCTCCAGGTTTGCCAGTAGTTGCCTCACATATTTTGGTGACTCTACATTAGGTGCATAGATATTGACCAGGGTTAGTGTATCTTGATCTAATGTTCCCCTGATCAGTAAGTAGTGACCCTCTTTGTCTCTGATCACTTTCTTGAGGTTGAATACAATTTGGTCTGATATAAGAATGGCTGTCCCTGCTCTTTTTTGTTTTCCATTGGCCTGAATAATTACTTTCCATCCTTTTATTCTAAGCCTGTGCTATCCTGTAACTGTAGGTGTGTTTCTTGCAGACAGCAGAAGTCCGGTTTATTTTTCCTAACCCAGTTCTCTACTATATGTCTTTTAATTGGAGAGTTTAGTCCGTTAACATTTAGGGAAATTATTGATAGAGAGGACTGTTGTGCAGTTGTATTGTGTGGGGTGGTTGTTGTTACAATCGGGGGTTTGGATTGTGTAATTCGTCTCTGAGTAAGTTGCTTAGGATCGGCTTAGTTTGCACAAATAGTTCAAGTTCGCTCATGTTTGAGAATGTTTTTGGTCTGCCCTCCCATATGAATGATAGTTTTGCTGGGTATTGGACCCTGGGTTGGAAATTTCTTTCATTCAGTCATTTAAATATGTCATTCCACTGTCTTCTTGCTTGAATTATTTCAAATGGGAGATCTGGTTTGATTCTTATGTCCTTTCCTTTGTACTTGAGGTTTTTTTTTTTCTCCCTTATTGCTTTCAGGAGTTCCTCTTTATCTTTGATTTTTGCCATTTGGATTATTATATGTCTTGGTGTGGGTTTATTAGGGTCTATTTTATTAGGGACTCTCTTGACTTCTTGGATTTGTCCTGAATTATCTTTCCAGAGGGTGGTAAAGTTCTCTGTTATTATCTCCCTGACCACCTGTTCTTCCCCCTTCCCTATTTCCTCCCCTTCTGGTATACTCACAATTCTTAGATTGTTTCTTTTGTCCTTGTTCATTAGATATTGGATTTTTCCTTCCAGTGCTTTGCCTTTTATTTCTTTGTTGGTTTCTTTATCATTTTTTGATTGCAGTTTTCCTTCGAGTTCTTCGATGTGCTTCTCCAACTCTGTGTTTCTACTTGTAAGGCTTGCTACTTTGTCTTTTAAATCCTTCACTTCTTTTTGTATGGAATCTCTCATGTTCTTTGACATTGCTTCTTTAATTTGGCTGATTCGTTCGTCCATGGATTTCTTATACTCGGTTGCTAGGGTTTCTTTCATTTGTTTTAGTAATTCTTGCATTTCCTTCCTCATGACCGCTTTTAGGTCTTCTTCCCCTGGATCTGTACGAACTCTTCCAAGACCTCCCTGCCGCAAATTTTAATAATCTGAAAAAATTGTAATCAAATTCTTGTCATTGATTTCTCTTTTCAGTTCATGATTGCCCCCAATTTAACGTTTTTTTTTTGCCTGTTTCACTAATTTATCTCCCCCATTGTCTTACATTTGTTTCTTTAGTCCTAGTACCACTGTGTTTTGGTTGTTTTAATGCCTAAATTGACTGTTAGATCAAAAATTGCCTTATTGCCTCTTAAATATAATCTTGTGTCTCTCCCCGCTGCAGTACAAAAATCAAACACTGCCATCACCCTAGCCTTATTAAAAGGCCTAGGTGTTATTGGTGTAAGCACAAATATTTATTCATTGGTTCATACTCTAGAATCTGCTAATGCCTTGTAACTGTTGCTAAAAATGTTTACAAACTTAAAGAAGTTTACACTACTGTTGATTTCCTAGCAAAGAGTGCAGAATAACCGCCGTGGTTCAAAATTTAACATTTTTTTTGAGGGAGGGGGGAATTTGTGTCATCCTTAGAGTAAAATGTTGCTTTTTAAAATAAATTCGGCTTAGCTAGAGATAGCATTCAACACATAGAGGATAATTTAGTAAATAGACAAAAATATATAGAGCAGAGTGAGAGCTGGTACAAAAATTGGTTTTCTACCACTCCATGGATAACAACAGTGCTCCCAGCCTTTTTGGGGCCCTGTCATTGGCTTATATGTTGCTAGTTTCCTTTGGTCCTTAGGGCTTTTCGCAAACTCACCACCTTCGTAAAGAATCAAGTGGACTGAAGCAACCAGAAAGGACTCAAAGGTTCTATACCAACAACTATGCACCTCAGAAGACCAGCTGACACCTGACATCTCCCCATCCTGCCAACTCTCTCCACCACTTAAGTTTGAAGTTATCGAGGAGCTGGTGCAAAGACCTCAATCTGTGCCTTGCCAAGCTTTGGAAACGACTGAAATCAAGGGTAGCAGATGCGGTTACTGGAAGCCCCACACCTCTTCTCCCAGTGTGGCCAGTCCCACTGAGGCACGTCTGTCCCTTCTATAATGTTATACTAAACAGGGGGGAGATGTGGGAGATCGAGCACCCCCACATATCAAAGGAACTCTGAATGAATTTTCCACCACCTGTCTAATTCAAGCCAGAAAAGTTTGCATAGCCCCGAACCAACAGAAAACTCTGCAAATAAATTTAGCTCAGCACAAAGAATCTGGCTTAACCAGATGCCTTAACCTTTCCATGGAACCTGTTTTTGTAACTGCTCTCAAGCATGTAGTTATAAATATGTTTTTGTAAAGTTTAAATTATGATCCTTATTGCTTGCACAAAAGATAGATCTAAATGGAAAATAGGCTAAATAAATAATTGTATTTGCGTAAATATCAATTAGCTATTTGTTTAAGAATTTGCTTCCCCTCCCCCCCATCCTGCCAGGTTCCTCTTTATCCTTCCCGCCATCAAAATGTGTTTATGCTCCCATTGGTTAAAATTGTTGTACTTGTACAAATCTGATTGGTTTATGTTTCAATCCTATGTTACTAAAATAGGCCCTGAATTGAGCTATTATGAAATGGGCCCTTGGGCTACTGTGAAGGTAAGAAGTGCTCAGGCCATGGGGGTATTGTTGGAAAGATGTGTGCAGAAATAATGTTAACCGTATATTAACTTCTGATCCTCAATAAAAATAAGCTATTATAAAAAAAAAGAATAAGAGCCAAAGATAATACAAATGATACAATAATAGTTGGAAATGATCATTCTGGACAAAGCTAGGAACTGAATGTAAATAAAGTGGTATGCATGGTACCCATTTGATATCAGTATTCCAAACTATACTGTCTAAAAAGAAGGAGAGAGAGAAGACAAATGCCTACAATATGGGCAGCGTGGGGTGAATGTGGGTGTGAGATGATGATAGGGTAACTGGGGAAATATGTGGCAGGAAACAAAAACTAATCAGGGAAAAGACTGTTGGAATATTGTATGACAGAAACTCAACTATCACTCTGTATCTTAAGGTGACTTAACAAAAATTAATAAATGCTTATTTTTTCACAAAAAAGTATACCTTTAATTTTTACTCCAAACAACATACCTTGTTGCTAAGAGAAACAGGCAAGAAACGAGTAGAAATCCTGACAGTATCTAAAGAAGTAATAAAATCAAATTATAAATTAAATAATTAAATATCTTGCACACTGTTGACCTGTGTTCCATTCCCGGATGCCATTGAGTTTCAAAGAGTAATTTCTCAGCACAGAACGGGGAGTAAACTCTGAGCACTACTATATGTAGCTCCAAAGTTCAAAGGTAAACAAATACATAGACTTAAAAAGTTTATTTAATTTTGAGGATTGATTGACTACCTAAGGAAATGTAAAAAACATTCATGATCACAGATGAGAAGAATTAGTATTATCAAACTGACCATATCACCTAAATTACTATATAAATCCAATATAATCCCTATTCAAATTCTGGCAACATTATTCATTAACTTAGAACAATCAATTATAAAGTTTGTCTGGAACCATAAAAGACCTAATATAGGCAAATCATTTCCTAACTTACAGGTCTACTGCAAAGCCATGGTGATCAAAACAGCATGGTATTAAAACAAAGATAGACTTTCTTGTCAGAATAGATACTGTAGAGCCAATCTGCCATGTACATGGTCAATTAATTTTTGACAAAGGAGCCAAAACTTAAAATGGAATAAAGAATGTTTTATCAACAAATGTTGTTGGAACAATTGAATATCCACATGTAAGAAATTGTAGATAGATTCATATCTCACATCTTACAAAAAGTCAATTCAAATAATTCAAAGACATTAAAATTAGTTCCCAAGTTTATAATGTTCATTGAGAAAACCTGGGTTTTTCAAAGAAGACTGCAATGATAGGATGCCAATGGGTAAGAAGTATAGCATTAACTCTGAAGAAATTGGGACTACATCAAACTAAAAGGTTTCTGTATGACAAATGAAACATGAGCTAAAATTAGAAAGGTGATAACTGAATAGGAGAAAAATTTTGCACTTATCAAATGAAGCTTTAATATCTAGGATACCCAAAATACTCGCAAAGGTTAACTCCACAATACCTAAAAACTCTATCAAAATGGGGACAGTAAATGAACAGTAACTTCTCTGAGGAAGACCAACATCTGGCCAACAGATTCGTGAAAAAATGTTCATCATCACTTTTATTAGGGAATTCCAAATTAATATAACAATAAGATAACAATCATCTTACACCAGTGAAGATGGCACATATCAAAAATACTGGGAACAATCTCTGTTGGAAGGAAGTGGTGAGAAAGGAACTCTCATCCATTGCTGGTGGGAATGTTTCAACTCCTATAAAAAACATTATGAAGCTGCCATGTGACCCAGCAATTCCTCTTTTGTGTGTCTATTCCCAGGACAAAAAAATATTATCCAAAAGGATGTATGCACACTGATATTTATTTCAGCACTCAGTACAACATCTAAGACTTGGAATTCACCTAGATGTCCAACAACAGATGAATGTACTATGAAGATGTGGTACCTATATACAATGGGATACTACATAGCTGTAAAGGAATGATGCAATCATCGCAACTTTGCAACAGGAATAGAACTGGAAGATACTGTATTAAATGAATAATATAAAAGATTAATACATAATGATGTCTCATATGTGGTATTCAGAAAAATTGCATGAAGAAATGCAAAAGTATAAATGAAAGTTGTCTCAAACACCCTTTGACCCAGAGTCCAGTGAGAAGAAAAGAAACTGAGTAAAGGCAGAGAAACACAAGTTTGAAAGGATGGGGGCCGAGGTCAAGCAGTCTCAGGTGCATTGGTGGGTTAGATAGAAAAAAAAGGAAAGAAATATATATATCTAAGCCAGAGTCAACATAATGGAAACAAGAGACCCAAATTAACAACCAAAAAAATTTGTGTGTGTGTGTGTGTGTGTGTTTTTGGGTCACACAGGCAGCTCAGGGGTTATTCCTGGCTCCAGGCTCAGAAATTGCTCCTGGCAGGCCCAGGGAACCATATGGGACAGCCGGGATTCGAACTGATGACCTCCTTCATGAAAGGCAAACGCCTTAGCTCCATGCTATCTTCTCCGGCCCCAACAATCAAAATTTTTAATGAAGCCTGTAATACTGGCATGCTTGTTGGGCACTGAGGGTGGAGGTGTCGAATACACTGTATGCAACACTGGTGGAGGTGGAGTTCAACACTGGTGGTGGGATTAGCCCTGATTCATTGTATTTCTGAAACCCAACTATGAAGGTCTTATTGTAACGCACAATGGTTTCAATAAAATAAAATAAATTGTTGTTCTTAACACTTTTCGGGTAACAACATTGGTGGCACTCAGTGGCTACTTCTGACTCTTTGCTCAGAAAGCTCTCCTGTCAGACTTGGGGACCATATTGGAAGCCAGGGATCTAACCTGAGTTGGCTGCATGCAGGGCAAAAGCTTTACCCACTGTGCTATTGCTCTGGCCCCTGTTGTTCTTATTCTTTCGGCGCACTAGTATCTGTGTCTGACTGCATCTATTTCTAAAGATGTTGACTAACAACTATCCTAGATTTTTAAAATTATAATTTGGTTTTCTTCTCTTTGAATCTGTACTTGATTTATCTCGATTAAGAACGTATGGTAGAAAAGACACTGCAACTTGCAATGATTCTCTAAAAAGAGGCATAGTGATTCAGTTTTCACTGAACTTCAGTATAAGAAAGTGAGGATCCAAAAGAATGTCAGACATGGAGATTGCCTGAAAGATACAGCATTATAGCATGAGCCCAGCCATTTTTGACTGCCTAGTTCTGGCCAACCAGTAATGAAAAGCATCAAGTAACTGGACTAATGTAAGACAAGTAAGACAATGTAAGAAGAATCTCCCTGTACATCACATGTTGTTCAGAAATAATTCATTTTCCCCAGAGATTTTGGTGAATTTTGGGTGATTTGTTATGCAACTGCTGGAAATGATATACTAGGAAATATTTAAAGAAATATAATCAATAGGTAGTATAGGGGTTAAAGTTCATGATTAAACTCCTCCATATTCAGGACCACACAGTTTTCTAAACATTGCTAAGTAAGGCCCTAAGGTCCCCAAGTGACCCTAAATCCTTCTTTGGCTCCTGAATTGAGCCATAGCCTGGTTGTTGTGTATCTCCAGAAGTGGTGTCCAGGGATCCTGAGCACTGCTTGCAAGGATTCTCTCATTTAAAAAATAGAAGAAGAAAAAAAAATAGAAGAAGAAGAAGCAATAATACTTAAAGCCTAACATCAGTTAATTGAATTTTATTCTCTTATTGGACTCATGAAACAGGGATTTTTGTTTCATTGTGTTTTGCTTCATTTTAATTATTTTTATTTTTAAAATTAAATGCACTTTATTTATTATTTTTAATTAAAATTTTATTCGAGTTAAGTTTTAGATATAATATTTCAACATGAATTTCACCACCAGTGTCAACCTCCCCTCCACTCCTCTGTGCCAGCTTGCCATTATGACAGGCACCTATTTTGGCTTTCTGCTAAAATTTAGTTTCATGATTTTATTGTTCTTGACACCATGATTTATATATCTAATTCTGTCCTTCTTTTACACCATCAGTGAACCTGAGATCCCTTGATTCCTGTCCCCTTGTATTTCACATCTGTCTTTCTCCTCCTTCATTCAATTTATTTCATTCTCCTTACTATACTCTGGAGTCTAGACACTGAGTATTCTCGACAAATTCCCATTTAAACCATTGCATTCATTCATGTAGTTATCCTAAATACCACATACTAGAGATATTATCCTATATTTATTTTTATTTATCTGATTTATTTTTAGGTACTGTATTTCAGTTCCATCCTTGTTGTGAATTGCATGATTGTATAATTTTTATGGCTATGTACTATTTCATTGTATATGTGTACTACCTTTTCATACTGTTTAGCACTTAGATTGATTCCAAATTGGCTATTGTACTGAGTTAAACAATGAATAGTGATGTGAATGCATCTTTTTAAATAAATAATTTTCTGTCTTGTTAGTAATTACTCAAAGGTGGAATCATTAAATCATATGGCATCTTTAATCTGAGTTTACTGAGAGTCCTCCCTGTGTTTTTATAGGGATTAAACCAAACAGCATTCCAGCCAGCAGTGGTGGAACAAGGATTATTTTAAAGAGAGTCTAGAATTAAATATTACTTATCTAAATAATTTATGCCCAGGATTTATTTTATAAAACTATCATCATGACTAGAAGCAGCAGCAGAAACATTGTTATTGCTTTTCTAATGTGATCCCAGAAAGAGTACAGGAGTTAATGTATTTATGCATATATAGCCAACTCTGGTTCAATCCCTGGCAGATATTTGGTTCTTCACTATTTTCAGGAAAACCTCCTAAGCAAAGAATCATGAGTAGTATGAGTAGTAGAATCCTTGAGTAATTCTGGTATGGTCTTAATAATAAATAAATAAATAAATAAATAAATAAATAAATAAATAAATAAAAATGCCAAAGTGTATTTTGATGTGTTGCATTACTTTCATATATTCAACTTAAACTTAATATGCTTAAACTTAATATGTTAAACTCAATATGCTTACTCAATATACATGTATATGTAAGCATATTAGTAGCATATAATGAATTGTATAGTAAAATTTATTATTTTTCTCCTATTAGATGTGACCAAATAAAAGTTGTACTTTTTGCAACAGCATTAAAATAACATGGGGTGGGTTATTTGAGTTCCTCTGCTTTTTTGAAAAATGTTATAGGGGCCACATCTGTGGTATTGGGATGGACATGATGTTAGTTGGTACTCAGGATCAAACTCTGGACTTCAAACCTGCTAAGCAAGTTACCTATTATTTGTACTATCTCTCTGCTTCCAATATCTAAATCTTTTAAAACTAATCTTGACATTCTTGCCTTCTGAAGTTTATTTGTTTTGTGATGAATACCTTCATATACACAGTATAATGGGCCATGGAAGTGAAAGGTAAATACTGTATTAGAACCTAGTGAAATGCTAAAAAGCAAAAGAAACACAACCACTGAATTCACATGGTTTCTATATTAAAAATAAAAAATTATGAGTTATCCTGGGTAATTAAAATTATCCTTGGGTTATTAGAATGTATAGTCAGGTTTATGAACTACTGGCTGAGAAGGCATAAGTTATATTCTTGAGTCTCCAAACTGAGAATTCTAGATATATAACCATATGTCATTGTGGTTATAAATTTGATATTATAGAGTAAAATGTATTTTACTAAATAGGGTTAAACCTAGTGGATAAACAGACTTTATTACATCTTGTTCACTTCCAGGAATGATAACTGCAGGTAGGCTTGATGAGGACATTAAATTAAGAATAGTTCAAATGAGAAATTAGAAAAGCATAGAAACATGTAAATACTTAAAATGTATATATTTTTCTTTTCCCTTTATGTTAGTCCACCCTGTAATATCTCTGAATATAATTCTAGAGTTCTTATATCTGGCAAAGACAAATTGTGAATTCTCTTTACCCAACGGAAAGAATCTAATGTGTTCATTTTCCAGAATCCAGGAACATCTTCAACATACTCATTTCCTTCAAATCAAAAGTTTCCAGCAGCTGCTGAGTTAGAGAAGAACACAATTCTATTCTCTCTAGGTTCAGCTGCCATTTCTGCTTAATGATTGGCAGATCTAATGAATTAACCTTCCTGCTCACAATAACCTTCTGAAACAGAATATTTCTCGCTCTGTTCTGTTTCCCAGAATGTCTCATCCTTAGCTAAATGTTTTTCCTTATTAGTGGCTTGCAGAGTCCACATTTCTCTCTTTACCTGGGTCAGTAACTCCACTGTAGATCTACTCTGGGATTTGAATCCAGAGTTTAAAGTGGTGCTTGCTCTGTTATCATTGACTGCGTTGTTTTTCCATTAGAAAAGAAAGTACATGGAAAGGAAGAAGTAGGCGACTCCACATTTCTGATTGAGGGCACACAGTATTTCTGTGTCTCTGGATCAAAATCAGGATTTTGCTTGAGGACACGCTTCTGTCCTCTCACTCTATCCAGCACTTCCCATACTACTTGGTCCATACTGTTCTTTTGTATGATGCTGTGGGATGGCGACGTGCGATCTCTTGGACACGTGTATAGGCACATCTTGGAAATCGCTTTCCGGAGGCGCTCTTTGGGTGAGTGCGGTTCAGGCTCTGGGATCAGAATCTTAATAGTTGGCACATCATTTAGGTTCCAGTTCCAGAACATGTTGGATGGGATGAACTTTTGCACAGGTGTCTTAGAAACATAGGAGTAGAGACAGAAGAAAGCATCTGCAGTGGCAGCCAGTGTGTGTACCTGCTTAAATCTACCTGGATATAAAGGTTAAAGTTAGTGAGTTGGAAGATCAGTTTTTAACCTAATTCTTGCCCACAGTTAAACTTCCCTCAGCTCAAAGAAAGTGGTAATGTCTCTCACTAGTGTCTATCCCATTTAGATTTGTCAGGATTTCTTTTTATTTGGGAGAAGTCACACCTGACTATATTCATGGTGTGTTCCTGGCTCTGCATGCAGGCATGATCCCTGGTATACTCATATGGATTGTTGGGGATTAAACCTCTATTTGACACATACAAGGAAAAACCTTACCTGCTTTCTGTACTACATTTCTAGACCCAAAATTTTCAGAATTTTCTCATCTAAATTTCTCCCAGTTACATATTCAGATTCCTTTTCTTGACTTTCTTTTTTTTTTTTTTTTTTGGTTTTTGGGTCACACCCGGTGACGCTCAGGGGTTACTCCTGGCTATGAGCTCAGAAGTCACTCCTGGCTTGGGGGACCATATGGGACGCCGGGGGATCTAACCGCGGTCCGTCCAAGGCTAGCGCAGGCAAGGCAGGCACCTTACCTCTAGCGCCACCGCCCGGCCCCTTTTCTTGACTTTCTTAACTGCCCATTGCATGTAGATATTTTTCTTTAGTTAAAATGTTAATCTCTATGGTATGAGGAAATTTTTGCTTTGTTTTGTCTTTTGCTTCAGCACAAAGAACTTATCCATGGCTCTGTCAGGAATTAATGCTTGTTTCTTGGGGGACCATATACAGTACTGGGAATGAAATCTGGGTTCTTTGCAAGCAAGGTGATTACCTTAACTCCTATAGTATTTCCAGCCAATTGTACAATAAACTTTTAATATCTTAATTTAGCATATGAATTTTTCTGTCCTCACTATGCTTGCTTTGGATTAAAAATACTGAGGAAAAGCAACACTTTTCCACATAGCAATTACATTTTATAGTAATAGAAGACAACTTTATAGCAACAACAGTGGACTTAATAGAAAAATGTAGATGCAATACAGAATTTCTACTAAACTTCTTCACAGTGTGTGGTCAGTAGTCCTGTAGAAACATTATAAATTCAGAATAATAATCATTATCTCAAGCATGTAAGCTATTATATGATAATTATATGCACATTAATGCTTGAAAGCACTATAATAAACCATGTTTATTTTGATTATAAGCTTTCTAAAGACAAGAATTGCGTTCCTATTGTCTAATGGTTGTTTTTCTAGAATTTAATACTTGAATATGAATATGACATAAAATCAACAGATCATTTTCTAATTTTAATATGAAAAAGAATCACCTAAGTTCCTTGTACAAATATTCTAACTCAGTCATTTCTGTATTATATAGAGACCAGAAGTCCAGTTTTACCAAATTTTTTTAATTTGCACTGATACAAAAAATCTAAAACAAGCTATTAGAAACAAGGTACATTGAGTGTATAATAGGAAAAAATTTTAAATGTATTTTTATTTACTTACTTTTTGTTTTGTGGGTACCATATTTGGCAGTGCTCAGTGCTTATACCTGAATCACTGCTCAGAGATCATTTCTGGCAGACTATGAAAATCATATAGGGTTTGTACTGTATTTGGTGAAACACAGGGCAAATGCTCATTTCTATATTATTTCTTAAGTCCTTAAAATATATTTTAATATATTTATATTAAATAAAAATAAATTAAAATGACTGCATTTTAATATATATTTCACCCCTCATCAAAATAAAGATGTCCTCTAATAAATTTCTTTATTATGGAATTTGAATAACTTTAGACCATTCTTTTCCTAAATATGGTCTATAGATACACATAAGAAGCACTATTCTTACTTAAATATTAAATTCCTCTCTTGAAGAAAACCTATGAATATAAATGCTTTATAAATACTGGGCAATTTAACATTTTGTTTTGATAACCTTTCCTTAAATGGAAACAATTATAATGTGTATAAATGGCAGTCATTCAATAATTCCAACCAAGAAAGAGAAAATAAGAATTCAATTTAAAGATATATGATCAGCCTAAAGAGAGAAGAATGTAGTCTAAAGAATACAGAAGTACACAAGTCTTTTTTTTTTTAACTTTTTCCTGTTTTGATTTTGGACCAAACCTGGCTGTGCTCAGGGATTACTCCAGTCTCTACACTCAGGAATTAACTCCTGTTGGTGCTCAGGGAACATGGGATTTGGGGATTGAACCCTGTCAGCCTTATGCAAAGCCAGAGCCCTTCTACTGTATTATTGCGGCAGACTGACTGAACAGAAGAGCAGATTTACATATTTCATCCCTTTTGAAAATGACATGAGACAACCAACACAAGAAACAAATGGTTGAATGAAGCTAACCAAGAGCAAATATGAGGTACAATTATTAATGATTGTTGTAAAATTTCAGTTTTGGAAGAAATTTAAAGAAGGATCTGTGGTCATACTCACTGGCAAGCATGAGACAAGTATCTTCCATCTCTATCCTCTGCACTTGAGCCTTCAGGAAGAGCTGAAAATCAATGCCTTTGGCCTGAGAGGGGTTGGTGAAAAATCGGGCAGGAATCCGAGAAGTTTCCTTTTGATCCTCATGGCCAAAGCCTAGATTAATGAGGACATCTTCTGCATCTTCTTGAACCTTGTCAAGAATTTCTGAGATACTGAAAAAGTAAAAGTTTGAGCGAATAACAGGAATTTTAAGAGACAGGGTAATCCAGTGTTAGAAAAAATGTCAAAAGGTTGATATTTCTGATCATTTCTCTACTTTTACTTCAGCATCAATGCAATAGTTTGCTTCTCTGAGCCTAAAGTTATCTTAAAAGTGAGATAACCAACACTGTTATTGTGTAATAATTGAATTATACACTATTATAGTACTTAGAAAAAATGGTTGCAAGTAAATGAAAATTTCTTATAAAAAAAGAATA
Organism: Suncus etruscus; assembly: GCF_024139225.1. Lineage (NCBI taxonomy): Eukaryota > Metazoa > Chordata > Mammalia > Eulipotyphla > Soricidae > Suncus > Suncus etruscus. Next base: position 81,730,395 of record NC_064858.1, read on the forward strand.
AATACAAAAATTCTTGAGTATTATACTGAGCAAAATGAGTCACAGGGAAAGGGATAGACATAGAATGATCAAATTCATTTGTGGGATAAATAAAAAGATAGTATCATAATAATATCCAAAGACAATAGAGATGAGGGCCAGGAGGAGAAGTCCATGACAGGAAACTTGCCACATTAGCAGAGGCATGCAATTAGGGCAGAGAAGAGGCTACTACAGTAATAGTAATTTGAAATGATTACTCTGGACAAGAAATAGGTGCTGAAAGGAAACAAAGCGATAAGCCTGGTACCCCTTCAGTAATAATACTGAACACCACATTGTCTTGGGCTGGAACGATGTGTTTGCCACGCGACTGATCTGTTTAAAACCCAGGTTCAATTTACAGCATCCCATATGGTCCCCTGAGTTTGCTAGGGCAATTTCTGAGCACAGAGCCAGAAGTAACCTCTGTGTGCCACCGAATGTGGCCCAAAAACAAAAAAAAAAAAAAAAAAAAAAGGAAGAAGAAAAAGGAAGGAAGAAGAAAGAAAAGAAAGAAAGAAGAAAAGAAAGAGAAGAAGAAAGAAAGAAAAAGAAGAAGAAAGAAAAAGAAAAGAAAAAAGAAGAAAGAAAAAAAGAAAGAAAGAAAGAAAAAAGAAAGAAAGAAGAAAGAAAGAAAGAAAGAAAGAAAAAAGAAAGAAAGAAAGAAAGAAAGAAAGAAAGAAAGAAGAAAGAAAGAAAGAAAGAGAAGAAAGAAAGAAAAAGAAAGAAGAAAGAAAGAAAGAAAGAAAGAAAAGAAAAAGAGAGAAGAAGAAGAAAGAAAAAAAGGAAGAAAAAGAAGAAAGAAAGAAAGAAAGAAAAAAGAAAGAAAGGAAAAGAAAGAAAAGAAAGGAAAGGAAGAAAAGAAAGAAAAGAAAGAAAGGAAGGAAAAGAAAGAAGATAAGAAATAAGAAAGAAAAAAGAAGAAGAAAGAAAGAAAAAAGAAAGAAGAAAGAAGAAAAAAAGAAAGAAAGAAAGAAGAAAGAAAGAAAGAAGAAAGAAAAAGAGAAAAAGAAGAAAGAAAGAAAGAAAGAAAGAAAGAAAGAAAGAAAGAAAGAAAGAAAGAAAGAAAGAAAGAAAAGAAAGAAAGAAAGAAAGAAAGAAAAAGAAAGAAAGAAAGAAAGAATCAAAAAAGAAGAAAAAAGGGTGGAGGAGGCTGAGAATGAAAATGAGGACATTGATGTTGGGAACTGTGCAATGGTGAAAGGCGTACCTTTTAAGACAGAAACTTAATCATGAAGCACTTCATAACTATATATCTCACAGTGATTCAATTAAAAAATTTATATATTAAATAAATTTAGGACCATGTCTGTTTCTGAGAAAGTCCTATAACTAACTTTGTTCTCAAAAGAGATGTAAACGAAGCTGTGAAAAATTATGGGTAAACCAGCCATGCAGCTGAAAACTGGTATTCTCGAGAGAGTGGGTCAACTTGCTGCCCTGCCAAATCTCTGCCTGCTGCACCCATCGTCCACAGTCACAACTTATCTCTTGGCCCTGCTTCACCACTATTCTATGACTCTCTGCACAGATACCAATCTGACCAAAAATTTAGGTATGCTGGAATTTGGGTTGATATCAACAGGACATTTTAGAAATAAGTGAGAACACCCTATCACCCTTCACCTGGCTCTTCCAAAAAATCTGTCAGCCAAAAACACAACCCACAAAAGCCACAGTATCATAAATGGAGCTTGGAATTATTGGACAGCATGACCATATCCATGGCTCTGCAACAACTTCCTTTATATTTAATACTCTTTTTTTTTTTTTTTTTGGTTTTTGGGCCACACCCGGCGGTGCTCAGGGGTTACTCCTGGCTGTCTGCTCAGAAATAGCTCCTGGCAGGCACGGGGGACCATATGGGACACCGGGATTCGAACCAACCACCATTGGTCCTGGATCGGCTGCTTGCAAGGCAAACGCCGCTGTGCTATCTCTCCGGGCCCATATTTAATACTCTTATCCCCATAAGAACTCTAATGTGTAGCTGAAGTCACCTCATGTTCAGAAACAAAGGAAGTAACAGAATGAAAGATCAGCTAATAAGAGCTTACTAAAACTTCTGACAATGACTTGATGATCTCATTCAAGATACATTAATTTTCATAAATCTGCTTGAACTGTACTTTGCCACCTTTTTCTTCTCTTCCTTCTTTTAGTTAATTTCTCTTTTTGTAATTTTGCCCACACTTGTATGGAAACAAATGTATTATGGTCAACTATACCAACTATATGATACATGCTCTTTAAATAAAGTAAATTAAACAAGAAAGTAGGGTATTATAAAAATTGAATTTATTTTATTAACCAATCAGTTCTTGTATGCACTATAATCTAATTAATTTTTGACAATATCTTTGCAATTTCTTCTCAGTTTCCTCAGTAGTTATGTGGGGAAAACTAGGGAATAATTATGCAAGAAATATAAAACGATTTTCTGACCTTAGTATTATAATTTATCAATATAGGTAGGCTCAATGATCTACTTTGAGAGGTCAATTTTAGGATTTTTTCTTGTTTTGGGCCACACCTGTTCAATATTGACAGAGCTCTATGCTAAAGGGTCTATATAGTATTTTGACCAAAGTTTGGTCCACCTCATGGAAGGCAAGCACCCTACACACCATAATATTTCTTCAATCTAATTTTAGGGAAAAACACTGCATATAGAAAAAGAACATATTTTTCTCATAAAAAATGTAATTATATCAGAACATATTGATACAGACTACATAGTCTTCAAAACGGAGACTTTTTTATTCCTTTTTGCTCATAATAGGGACCAATCTGATCAATAAGTAATTGACTAATAAAAACTGCTGGCTCTACTTTTGTGTTAATATCTAAGTGCTGATTTCATTTCATGTTCCTAAATGTTCTTATCTAAATTTGGCCTAAGACTGTATAATTGAATTGCAACTATGTCTGCATATACACTAATATCATCTTGGTGGAATGCTTTAAGAATGCAGGTAATTGAGGGCCTGATAGTAATTGATAGTACAGTTGGTAGGGTTCTTGCCTTGCACCTAATCACCTGGCTTTGTTCCCCAGCATCCCACATGATCCCCTGGAGCCTGCCAGAAATTTCTCCTGAGTACAGAGCCAGGAATAATCCCTGAGCATTTTATTTAGGGTGTGGCCCTAAAATAAAAACAGAAAACAAAAAATTAAAATTAAATTAAAAAATCATGTATCTTTGTTTCACATTCTAAGATTCTAATTTAATTTAACTGGGGTAAGTCTCAGTAAGGACAAATCACTAACCATTTCATAACTAATACATTTCATAACCAGGTCTCAAATTTCAACTTTGACTTCACATTACAAAAATTATCGCTTTATATACTAAATTAGTTTTTTTAATTTTATCTTTCTTCAAGTTTTTATGTGCAGATTTTACACTAGAGAGTTGTTTGGTTTTATTTTTTGTTTTTTGAACCACAATCAGTGACACTCAAGAGTTACTCCTGGTTATGTGCTCAGAAATCGCTCCTGACTTGGGGGACCATATGAGACGCCTGGGCATCAAACTGTGGTACATCTTAGGTCAGCAGTGTGCAAGGCAGACGCTTTACTGCTGTGCCACTACTCCGGCTCCTTATAAGGCTTTTATAAACTTCTAGAGGCAAGTTCTTTCTTTGTTCTATCTTTTAAATTTTCATACAATCATTCCGTGAATTATATCAAAAGTACATGAAATTACCAGAATAAAAGTATTCTACTATTTAATTCAAAATAACAAATCAATCAAATAATTAATGCATTACTCATTGAGAGTTTACTATATTTACAGAAACTATGATGGTACTAATCTTATTTCTGATGGGTTACAATGTTCAGTGCGAAGAGATAACTTAGTGAGATATTTTAGATAATAGCATTCAGATCTAAGAAGTAGAATCTTCTTGAACATCACTATTATTTTTATTTTTAACAAATCACTTTATTTAATTTAAACACCATGGTTTACAAGATTGCTTATAATACTGTATTTTTTCACAGTTACACAGTTTTTCATGATTGAGTTTCAGACATTTAGAGTACAACACCCTTCAACAGTGCAGATTAACTTGCCATCAATGTCCCCAAATTCACCCACACTCTCCCCTGCCTGCCTCTGTGCCAAACATTTTTCTTCACTTCATCTCTCTTCTATTTTTTCCTTTAGACTCTGGAATAATTATTAAAAATATTGTCATTTTCCTTAGTTATTTGACTATAAAATCTACATTGAGATGGGCCAGAGAGATAGTATAACAGGTCGGGTGCTTGCCTTGCATGTAGTAGACCTGATTTCAATCTCCAGGATTCCATATGGTTCCCAAGAACCAACAAGAATTATTCCTGAGCACAGAGGCAGGAGAAACTTTTGAACATCACCAGCGTGGCACAAAACTAAAACATAAAAGAAACTAAAAAATAAAAACTGCAATAAGCTGTAACCAGAAAAAAAGATTGGCAGTGGTTTCTGCCTTTGATCTTTTTCACTCCTGACAAGATAATATACTTACCTTGAACTAGTCTTGTTGGTCCCAGCAGTCAGACTGCTGGAAGCCAAGCTGCAGCCAAGATCCAGTAGCTGGCACGGTCGTGCTGTCTCCAAGAGATTCCTGCAGGTATTAGAGATGATTTCATTCTAATCTTTAAATAGTTTGTGCCCTGATTCCAAGATATTATATATGAGCATTTTTATTTCTATTGAATGATTCATTGTTAAATTTTATTTTATAACCTTAGACTTGGTTGAAAAAAATCTCTATTACTATGAACTTTTAGCTTATTTTATTCTTTTTGACAACCATACTAATTTAGTATCCTTTTTTTTAGTGATACATAATCTATACTGGATGAACCCAACACTTACCTGGAGAAGAGTTTGTCACTGGTGACCAAATGTGCAGCTAAAAATAAATAAGAAGGGAAACAGAAATAATTAGATCTGCCTTTCTGAGTTTAGAAATACGTTATTTCTGTTTTTTCAATTACTGCTTTAGCCTCATTTTATGGGGATTCTATTCTTTATAAAAAGTGTCTAAGCAATTATGGTAGAGAACTGGTTCAGTGACTAAAATTCTCACCCATGACTAATATTGAGGAAAGAGTTTATCTTTCTTTAAGAAAAATAAACACTTAGTCCAAAGGCAGGTTGGTATTGCTGTCCCAGTTTTATGAGTTTCTAATAGAACACATTTGGAGGTTGCTATAATCTCATTCATCAACTTTCTGTAGTGCAATTTCTCTTATAACCAGTATACTCAACTTGTTTTTGGTTTCCCGTGCAAAAGAAGTATTATGCTGAGTGAAAAAGCCAGAGGGAAAGGAATAGACATAAAATAATCTTATTTATTTTTGGGATAGAAAAAACAAGAGATAATATGGTAATAATATCCAGAGACAATAGAGATAAGAATCAGTAGGTCTAGGCCAGGGTCAGAAGCTTACCACAAAGAGTGGTGAGTGCAATTAGAGTAGAGAAGGGTTTACTAGGACAATGATATTTGGAACTGATCACTCTGGATAAGAACTGGGTGACACCTTCTGAGTTTTACAATATCAATATTTACAATTAATATTTATAATGTCAATATATCAATGAGACTACATTTTTCCAATAGATAAGAATCCAGGGATAGGCTGTTTCTTCAGTTTTCTTTTTCAAATAAATACTTCATTAATACAGAGTATATTATATTTTTCTGAATTGTAACCTCAGACTGAAATGTCACTTACCTTCAGCCCCAAGTGTCAAATCATCTTCAAAACTGGCTCCATGGCTTGGACAACCTGTCAAGTAATTTGGAAACATTTGCAGAAAAATGAAACTTGAGTAAATAAATGTTCACAGAATCACTACACAAATATACCAGGAAAAGCTGAGCTTTGCATAATGCATGCAATCACATTAAATATCTATATTTGCAATACTGCCTCCAACTGTACATACCCTGTCCCCAAATTCACAATTATACTTGATTTCATAAATAATCATATAGTCACCTGTATTTCACCTGCTTTCTAAATCACATAGTGATAGGCACAATTTTCTGCCAAATAGTACGTATATAAAGGAATACATTCATACACATAAACACTCAACATTATAAATTTTTTTCTCTCAGAGTAGTAATTGTTGAGCTAAAACACCACTTAACAGAAGATAACCTTTGAATAATAGTCAACATGTAGCTTACGAGCAATTATTCTATTGCTTGGAATGCCTACAGGTCAAGAATAAGGTGCATAACAGAGTGGTAAATGTCAACATTTTTATGTACACACATACATATATCTGTATTTGCACATATATACCCATATATATTAGTGTACTTATATGTATTATACATACCTAAACATTTATATATACATACAGAACCATATAACTTTTCAGTTAGAAGAACAATAAAAGAAAAACAAAGCCTATGCTCACCATTATGAACTGATTTTCCTGCTTCATCAAAAAGTCCTTCCTCAGAGTATCTAAAAGTCAAAATAATATTGTATCAAGTATTGCAACATATAAAATTTTTTTTACAAATTTTTCTTAAAATTATTTTATTTTCTGATAATTTAATTACCATTTAATTGTACAAAGCTACCATTGAATTCCTTGGCCTACCCTGTACATAACAAGGAGTAGGCTTTGGAGAAGTGAAGAAAATGATCAAGTAAAGGGAATATTACATTGGTGGTCAGATTGATATTGAAATATTGAATAGCAGAAAAACTGTATTATGAACAACTCTGTAAATCATGGTGTCCAAAATAAAGAAAGCTAACTTTTAAAAAAATTAAAAAATCATCTCAAGAAATAAAAGAGGACATGAGGAAATGGATACATAACCTGCTCAGGAAGTGGGAGGATTAAATAATTAAAATGATCATACTTCCCAAAGCATTGTACTAATTCAATGCAGTTTCTATAAGAATATGATGGCATTTTTATAAGTAATGGATCAAATACTCCTGAATTTCATATGGAACAATAACATCCCCACCTGAATAAAGCAATCTTTGGTAAAAAAGAAGGTGGGAAGCATTATTTCCCCAAAATTTAAACTGCACTATTAAGCCTTTAATAATTCAGACATGATATTTTAAATAAAAAATGTATTATCAGATAAATGGAATAGAATTGAATGTCCTGAGACAGACCCTCATGTATATTATCAGGTAATGTTCAGTAAAGGAGCAAAAAATATGAAGCAGATCAAGAAAAGCATCTTCAACAAGTTGTGTAGAAAAAAGTAATCACATGTACGAAAGTGAAAATCGACCCATATCTCACTCCTTATACAAAAGTCAACTCAAAATGGATCAAAGACCTGGAAATCAGACCTGAATCTATAAAGTTTATCGAGAATAAAATAGGCAGAACACTCGAAGACCTTTATATCAAAAGGGTCTTTGAGAATGGAGCACCAATGGCAAGAACGTTAGCATCAAATATAAACAAATGGGACTACATCAAACTAAAAAAGCTTCTGCATGGCAAAAGAAACCCTACTTAACGCAAGAAGACAGCTAACAGAATGGGAAAAAATCTTTTCATTTGATATATCAGATAAAGGGCTGATATCTAGAACATACAAAGCGCTCAGAAAGCTGAGCCCCTCAAAACCAAATAAAGCCATAAAAAATGGGGAGATGAAATGAATAGACACTTCTCTGAGGAAGACAGAAGGATGGCCAACAAACACATGAAAACATGCTCACCTTCACTCATCATCAGGGAGATCCAAATCAAGACAACAATGAGATACCACCTCACACCAGTGAGGTTGGCTCACATCAAAAATAATGGAAACAACCTTTGTTGGCGAGGATGCGGTATGAAAGGAACTCTCATCCACTGCTGGTGGGAATGCCCCCTAGTCCAACATCTATGGAGAAAAGTCTGGAGAGTGCTCAAAGAACTCAGAATTGAGCTGCCATTTGACCCAGCAATTGCTCTCCTAGGCATATACCCCCAAGATGGAAGGACATTCATTCCAAAATACGTATGCACCCCACTATTTATTGCAGCACTCAGTATAATAGCCAAATCTTGGAACCAACCTCGATGTCCAACAACAGATGAATGGATCATTAAGATGTGGTACATATATACAATGGAATATTACATGGCAGTTAGAAATGATACAATCACAGACTTTGCAGCAACGTGGATGGACCTAGATCATGTTATGTTAAACGAAGTAAGTCAGAAGACAAAAGAAAAATACAGAATGGTAGCACTATTCTGAAACACCTAGAAAACATATTTTATACACAACTAATACTTAACAATCAAATAACAGGGTTTAACATGGTAGAAACTCCGAACACTGTAATAGTCAACATATACGTGGGAGCAGTGTCCAAAATACATGAAAAAGGAATAATGCAAATTTTTGATTACACAATATACCATAAAGAAAACAATAACAACAGAAATGGCAGCATAGAGAGAACAGGTAGGTAATCAGACTTCTACAACAAAGGCCCACAATAATCCCTTGGAGTTTGTATACAGGAACACAAGTATAGAACACCAAGGGAAATCACGGACTGCAATGGCAACATACCATAACACTACCTTTTAATGCCTTTATCTTACTATATTTTAAATAACCTCTCAGCTTTTCTGTCCACAGGCGCCCTTGGATACAAAGGGCGGACAAACTAAGGTGGCAACTCTGGATACCACACGGGATACCATACCTTGCATGTACTACGAGATGGCCACGAGAAAACTCTTTAACATACACTTTATCTCTAGGTAATACCTCCATTTAGGAATTGAAGCATGTGATCATTCAGATCATCGAAGCAGTACCTGAGACATACAGACTTAAACCACAGGCTCTATTCTTCGAACACTTTTAATCAAACCAGCATTCCCTTGCTATTCTCTCCTCTCTTCTCACTACTTTTTTTTTCTCTATTCTGCCCATTACTTTTTTCCCTTTCTCTTCCCCTTTTCTCTTTAAGGTATTTTCTCTTTTCTCTTCCTTCATACCCTTCCCATATACCTTCCCCTTTCTCCCCTCCGGAAATCCAACTATCCCTTTACCCCTCAATCCCATCCAGATCTCCCACTATATTAAAACTCTTCACCCTCAGTCCTTATTCTATTAGGCATCAAGATCGACCTCCTACCCAACGAACCAGTACCCTGCACCCAGGCGAGGGGACACCCAGATAAACCCACACCTTGCTCCTGAAAGAAAAGACAGCCAACTCCCCTGTGGACTCATGCTGCGAGGCCCTCCCTACTAACTCTCCCTAACGCGGACTGTTCCTTGAAACTGGGCCTAGGTCCAAAAGTATCCCCAATGCAAGAACTCTTCCAAGACCTCCCTGCTGCAAATATTTAATAATCTGAAGAAGGTCAGGGGATGTGTTAGGAAGATGCCTGGGAACCCACACACCACAAGAAAAACCCAAAAGACAATGGGAAAAACTGTACTTCCAACATAGGCATAAAACCTGTAATACACCACCTCTTTACCTGCTCTCCCCCAAATGTAAGGTAGTCCTCTGCACCACTTTGGTTCCTTAAAAACTTCGCTAACTTATTTTATTTTTATTTATTTTTTTATTATTTTTTCTTTCTTTCTTTTTTGTTTTGTTTTGTTTTTTGTTTTGTTTTGTTTTTAATTTATTTATTTATCTTTTTTAAATGATTGTCCTACATATATATTGGTGAGCACATACTTTTTTAATTCCCTTTTTTTTTTCCCCTCGTTTTTGGGTATGTGACCTGTTTCGGTTATCCCATCAATCCACTCACAAATATACAGACATTATAATGTAGCACCACTTCCCCCTGCAAAGGCACACTAAGTAAAGGGGAAATCTTACATATAAAAAAAAAAAAGAGCTCCTATCTACTAAAGATAGGAACTCATAGTTGTTTACAATATGGGGATATCTCCTGCCTTGAAAATATGTCATGTGGAATCAACTTAGACCTCAGGTGATTAGATACCATTCATTCAGCCTTGAACCCTTGATCCCCGACATAGAAACGGCACAGCTCTTCACAACAGCTGCAGGAAACAAACTCCATCCGGGACTGCGGGACTAACAATAAGGCCCAGCTCTAACATGTTATCCTGACAATGTGGAAAATGCGAACATCTTGACCTTGAGCAGATTAGCCTACCTTACCAACTAACGACAAGACAAAACCAGAAGTCTTGGCACCCTTTGGTAAGTCCAAAAACCAAGATCGGGATTTGCAGATGACTGGCTGCAAGAACCACGACCAGACTGTATACATCTTGGGACCAATAAAAAAGCCCTAGTTTAGGGCTTGAACTATGACCTGCACAATAATCATGATCCCCAGTCCCAAAGGTCCGGCAGAGACAATTGTAACGGAATGGGGCTTTTAGAAGCACAAAGAAAGACGCTATCCTAGGTGCCACCCTAGGTTCAGTGCAAAGACCAAGATCACCAACCACAGAAGATGGATTAAAATGACACTGAGGTAACAGAACCTCTAGAACCACAAAGACTGACTTCATCATAAGTCCCACCTCAGGATCTGTGCAGATACTGAGACCTCTAAACATAGAGCAGAAGTCTTCCACACACCAAAAAAAAAAAAAAAAACAAAAAAAAAAACACCATCGGGAAAGTAAAGGATCCTGATCATGAGCAAAGTTGATCCCATGACAGTATGCTCCAAGGACAGAGAAACCCCATATCTCTTAGGCCAAGTGAATTCCTTTTCAAATGACCCCAATATTTACTGTGCCAGGGCAAGAGGGAAAAAACAAATACAAAAAGCACAAAATCTTGGTTATTTTTTATATAAATATATATATTAACTTTATTTATTATTGTTATTATTATTTTTGATTTATTTATCTATTTTGGTCGATTTTTCTGTTTGGGTGCGATTATTGAAAGTGTTGTCCCCAATTATATTTATTTATTTATTTTTCTTTCTTCCTTTCTTCTCTTTCGTTATGTGCTATACCATGTTTCTTAATTCAAGACCATGGCGTAATTTTTGTTTGTTTGTTTTAGTTTTTTTTTTTGTTGGTTTGTTTGTTTTGTCTGTTCTTTGAGGTGCTTATCGATATAGCTGGAGCCCTCAATTCATGGGAGGACTGCCCTGGTTTGTCTCTAAGGAGGCGAGATTGGGGAACAGGTGACTGGGCTGCTAGAGCAGTTCACATGATCTGTGGTGGTTATTCATTGAAAATGTACCTCATTATATCTGCTTTTGCTTTTCTTGGGCAGCCCTGTCAGCCAACCCACCAGCTGTTAAGCAGTTTACAAGTAAATGCAATTTTTTTTTGTTGTGGGGTTTTGGTTTTTTTATATTTTATATTACATTTTGTTTAAAGTCCTATGAATGTATATGTGTGATTAAAATGGCTTTTTCTGTTTGAAAAAAAAATAAAAACCATTACAAAAAAAAAGAAAAGAAAAAAGAAAAAAGTAATCAGCTACATGAAAAAAAAATGAACGTAGATCTCTTTATAACACCATGCAAAAAAGTAAAATAAAATGCAATCCAAGGTATTTAGAAGGAAAAAAAGAACGAGAGCAAGCCAGAGAGAAAGAGGAAGAGATAGAAGGGTGTCTGCCCTAGAGGCAAGTAGAAGGGAGGTCAAGATTGACGGTGGGAAGCAAGCTGGGGACATTGGTGAGAAATATGCACTAATAAAGAAGTGGGTGGTGGACATTTTATGACTGAAACTCAAGAGGGAACTATATTATTACTATCTTGTGGTGATTTGATTAAAAATCATAGAAAATAAATAGAAAATATAAAAATAAATAAATAAAAATAAATAGAAAATTTCAATGTACTGGTAAAACTGACTCAAGATTCATTGGTATATTTAGTTCAAGATAATTGATTAAGCAATAAAAAATCAAACTCTTGCTTATTTAAATATTTATTTTTTATTTTTTTATTTTTTGTTTGGGGCCACATCTGTTGGCACTCAGAAGTTACTCCTGGCTTTGCACTCAGAAATCACCACTGGCTGGCTTGGAAGACTATATGGGATGCTCGGTTTCAAATCACATACAAGGCAAACACCTTACCTACTGTGGTACTTATTGCTCTAGCCTTCATAAATACTTACATTAAAAATAAAATATTACTTTCAACAATTTTTGACTGATGTGCAATTATTTTACATATTCAATGAATATAATGTGATTTTAGACCTATGAATATCATCATCAGTCAAAGAACACACATCTCCAAAAGGTTCAGAATATTTTTATTTGCTTTTTTCCCAAAGAACCCTTAAAAAAACATTGACCCTTTTCAGACATTTTAAAGTAAAATATTGTATTATTAATTGTTAGTGATAGATGCTATGATCTCTAGTAGCTCTCCATAATTTATTCATCTATTATAGTTAAAGCTTCTACCAACTTAATTATTTTATATTTTTCTTTTTATTAATTTTTTATTTTTAATTATGAGAACAAAGATGCAAAGAAAGAGGACAAGGTAAAGTTACACTGGAAGAACAATCACTCATAAACAGAATTCTCAGTAGTCCCATTGCTGATATCTTAACTTTGAACTTTCAGCCAAAGAACATTAAAAAAAATAAAACAGAATCCATGTACAATTACTTTGTCCCTCAAGTCCCCAGATGTAGTACATAATATTTCTTAGCAGCACACAAAGCAGTCTAAAGACATAATACTTATATAACTCCTTAAACATTGAAAGCAAAGTACTTTTTTACATTTCCATGCACATGTATATTAGTTTAAGTTAACCTCAAAAGTTTAAGTGGGTTGTTTTTCTTAAGGATTAGAGGCAAAGGAGCACAGTAAAATGGTGTTAGAGTGGCAATTATTGTTTGCATAGGCCCACCAAAATATGAGGGACATGGAAAGGAAAAGCCTTGGCCTAAATACAAGGAGACCCTACCCCTGAAGTTTCCAGGCATAAGACCAACTCTAGGCTCCAGGCAAACTAGTTTGTCCAATCCAGGTCATTGTCTGTAATGCCAATACACTTTTATTTTTCACACAGTCTCTGTTGTTGGTATCATGTTTCTGTATTAAAGATCCTGGAATCTGCATATCCTACATTACAGTCAGGATGGTGCAGAACGTCCTCTTGTTTCACCTCACAATTAAAGGGCAAAGCAGAGAACCCTGTCCTGTAAGCAGATCGTTGTTTTTGTCAAGTCTTCTTAGTGTTAAGGGAAGTCTCTTTTGAGCAGGTCGATGTCAGAGCCATGGTAGGGTCTTCCCTGGTAGAGGATTGCTTCCAGGTGTTGTTATAACAAACCTTGAATGTTTCATAGATAGCTTCCCTGGCTCAGGTGTGAATGGAGGATGCCCATTCATCTGAGGCCTGTGCCAGGTTATTATATCAATGTTCAGGGTGTAAGATCCCATTGCACTATGAGATTTGTGTGTTCCAATCTCTATTATATAAGAACTTATTTGTATGTATAGTATTTTCCCATTTTAATGTGCCTATACAAACAAGGCACAATGCCACGTGGCGTTATCAATGCATATGGGGGCCATAGGAACAAATCCAACAATCCCCATGACATGGTTCAGGCATAAGCATTAAACTGAGGGATTCTTCCACCAAAATTCCTTACTGAACATCTCACAAAGAGAAGACAAGATAAAACATGGGTAGAATCATCACGATGTAAGAATATTTAGAAAGAGTTATAGCTGCTAAAGAAAATACACATAAAATATTCAAAAGACATATGTGTCCATTTTATGTCTTTTGAAACAGGTGGGGGTTGTTAAATCCAATGCATGACTTTGGTGTGTGATTAGAACTGTATAGTACTGAAGTTAAAAAGGGTAAATGTGGGGTACTGATGGTTGGGGGTGAGAGAGTTAAGGAGTAATAATGAGCTTTGTAGGGGTGTGTGAAAGGAAAGAATCTGTTGGGGCAAGAGGTCGGTCTTGGTGCCTAACAAATTAAAGAACTGAGGGTAAAGAGGGTTAATTAAGGGGAAAATAATGAATCTAGATGGGAGATGAGGGATTAGAAGGGCCTCTGGTGTGGAGGAGGGGAAATATATCAGAGGGGCTATATTGTATATATATTATATATATATATATATGTATATATATATTATATATATATATGTATATATATATATTGTATAGATGAATTGCTTATGGATTAGGCTTGGCAGTCAGAGAGGACCACTGTATAGGAAGTCATGTCTACATATACACTGATTTTAGAGACCTATTTGAATATTATACTTTAAATCTAGGGAATTCAATTTTTTTTCTAGAAATAGTTGAGAATTAAGAATATTTTGGGATTAGGGGGTGTTATTAAAAAGTATATATGTTGTTAAAATATATATATTATATTTTTCATCAAAAAGAAAAAGTTATATCAACACATTTGAAGTATTTTAAATACATTTACATTAGAAATACTAAAGAGAAGTATCATAGCAGGTAAGGCTCTTGCCTTGCATATGGCTGACCAGGGTTTAATCCTCAGCACCCTATATGGTCCTCTGAACCTCATCATGTGTGATCCCTTAATGAAGAGCAAGGAGAAAGCCCTAAGCACAACTGGGTGTGACCTAATGCCACCCATCAAGATTTTTAAAATTACTGCTTAGCCCCAAAACAAAACTTGATATTATTAATTAGATACAAGTTTATATCTGAATGATTATTTTATATTTTTCTCTGGTTATGCCTTGGTAGACATGTTCATATTTTCTATATGAAAATGTCTCTATGTTAGCCTTTGAACATGTGGCTATTCTGTGTCTATGGAATCTGCTAAAGGATTTATGTACATGGGTCTGGATACATTTAGGATCCGTTCTCTGAACCTGATGATTTGAAATGCCATAGCAATTATGAAGTCCAAGGCATTTCACAAATTAGTTCTTAGAATATAAAATCAGTGACTCAGAACTAGAAATGTAGCTACATTTTTATGTTGAAAGGAGCATCATGGGGCCAGAGAGAGAACATGGAGGTAAGGTGTTTGCCTTGTATGCAGAAGTTTGGTGGTTCGAATCTCGGCGTCCCATATGGTCCCTTGAGCCTGCCAGGAGTGATTTCTGAGTGTAGAGCCAGGAGGAACCCTGAGCACTGCCGGGTGTGACCGAAAAGACTCAAAATAAATAAAAAAAAAGAAAGGAGCATCATTTCATGTCTAAAAAAGAGTAGTCTAAATACCAGTTTTTCTGTATTCTTTTTGTGAATAATAATTTTTAATTTAGTTATCATGAGATACAGTTATAAAGTTCTACATGATTGAATTTGTCATAAAATATTCCAACACTCATCCTCTCACCGGTGCATATGCATACTTTTCAATATAAATGTCCTCAATTTTCATCCCACCAACCCACCCCTCAACCTTCCTCTATGACAGACTCTTCTTCTTCTTCTTCTTCTTCTTCTTCTTCTTCTTCTTCTTCTTCTTCTTCTTCTTCTTCTTCTTCTTCTTCTTCTTCTTCTTCTTCTTCTTCTTCTTTCTTCTTTGTTCTTCCTCTTGTTCTCTCCCCACCCCTTTTTGCCTTTTGGGCAATGTGGTTTGGAATATTGTTACTGAAGAGATATCAGGCATATCATTTTCCTCCTTTCAGCACCCATTTCTCTGTATTCTTAAGAGCAGGGAGGATGATTGGCTTGTCAAAAGCATCTGATATGCTTCCTAAAAACTTTCTTTAAATGGAAATAATATTCAGAAGATTTTTGAATTAATTAACATTCTCCTCTGATTCAATTAATATATTCTGTCCTAGAAAATCTCCTGAAAGTTTAAATAAATGAAACCTACAGGCATAGATTTTAGAATTGTATCTGATCTAAATCCACAGAAATTCTATGACCTTGGGGCCGGAGAGATATCATGGAGGTAAGGCGTTTGCCTCTTATACAGAGGTCGGTGGTTCAAATCCCGGCATCCCATATAGTCCCCTGAGCCTGCCAGAAGCGAATTCAGAGCATAGAGTCAGGAGTAATCCCTGAGCACTGCCGGGTGTGACCCAAAAACTAAAAAAAAAAAATCCTTGCAGATCATTGACTTGCTCTCTATCCCCACATCCCATATGGTCCTCCATGCACTGACAAGAGTAATTTTAAGGTGCTCTGGCCACTATCCAACCCCAAAATAAAAGTGTGTCCCTAAACTGAACTACACTTAGAGACACAGGTCGATATTTGAAATATAAGAGAAACTAAATAGTATTAAAATGAATATATTTAGAAAAATGATTGTTTTGGCACCTATCACCCATGAATATGGGTTTCTAGCTAATCATTTTCTCTCTATAACTTTGGCAGACAAATAATTCAAGAGTGTGGTAACTCAGAATGCTGTGCCAAGAATGTTTTCCCCCAGTCTTATTAAGATGATTAATTGTTCATTCACTATTATCAACCACCACTACCTCTAGTACTTTGAAACTGTTCATTGACTTTGAAGTTATTCATCATAAATTTGACTAAAATAAGAAAAAATATACTCTATAAATAAAAAACAAGCACAAAACAAATATTTTCTGTCATTACCTACTTGGATTAAATAGCTATATATAACAAACTTATTTGGTGCTATTATCAGTTAATAAATGACATAGGCTAAAGACTAATAAAGCTAACAAGTAAAAATGAGGAGGCAGTAGTTATATCAATTATCACACAACTGGTCAAACTTAAATAGGACACATAAGTTTTATCTATTGTCCAGATAGATTGAATCTAAAATAATACAGTGAATGAGGAGTGGGAGGTTTCATATTTTAAACTATTTCTACAAAATGAGGAGAGATGTCATCTTCCTCTGAAGTAACTGCTTAAATTTTCACTGATTTGAGTTACTCAAGTAAGTCTGAGCCTAACTTTCTGTATTATACAGTATAAAAAAACACAGTATTTAATCACTTCATTAATAAGAATAATTAATTTATAGGATCTTTTTTATATGGTATAACTCCAATTTGAAGGAGAAAGTAATTGCATAGAGATCTAGAATTTATCTCAGATATTGTTAATGCTATAATTTTTATTATAACGATTTAGGACAGGTTTAGCCTGTTTTTCTACTTTACTTACCCTTAGTCTCTTTAGTCTTTTTTTATCATGTTGCTCTTCATTCACAATCATAAATCTCAAACTATTTCCAAATCCTTTTAATTTATACTTCCCAATCTATGTTATTTCAACCTTCTTTCTTAGTTCAAATTCAAATGTATTTTCCAACCTTTGGATTCCCAGGAGTCAATGCCTACTAATATGTCCAACTATCAACTACATTAAATAATTTATAGAACTTACCTACAATCCAGAATCCAATCTTCTATCTTACTTATTGAATTTCCTAGAAAAGTTAGAAATAAAATTATTGAAAGCTAAAGAAAACCAGATTTTCATCTTGGATATCACATTCCCACAGGTGTACTTTAATATAAATATAACAGAACCTCCTTTTACCTCCAAACTTTCCTTTAAGATATGAAAGCATACCATTTAAAAAGTATCTTTTTTTCTCTTATCACATTATAACAGGAAACAAGAAAGGTTTCAGGGCATTAAGACCATTACTCTATTTTCTACCAAATATTTGGAATATGGTTAGAACATTCTTTTTTATTATTTTCAAAAATTTTTATTGTGAACAAAGTGGATTATGAATCTATCACAGTAATATTTAAGGTCCATAGTGACAATGAACCAGGGTCATTCCCACCACCATGTTGTCCTCCCTCCACCCCTGTTCCCAGAATATATTCCATATCTCCCTCATTTGCTCCTTAGACTGCTAGTGTAACTGGTACCTTCTGTGCATAGCTTGTTGTAGATTGGGTATTGATTTTGTTGTCTTTTAAAGGTTAAGTTAAGAAAAGAAAGTTTCCATTAGCTGGCCTAGTTTATATATATAAATTGATCAAGATACAGTTGTCATAATATAGAACACCACCCAAACTAGTATCTTCTTGAAATGAAATGCTGCAGCATGTCTATCCTGTGGTTCATATCCATTACAGAGAAGTCAGGCACCAATATATAATCAATTGGTCCAGAACTAGACAAGTATTTGGGCTGCCACATTCAGGAGTGATCCCTAAGCACAGAGCCAGGAGTATGCCCTGGGAACTGTCAGTTCACTTTTTGAGAGTGAGCATGAGCACTCTCACTTATCTTCTCTTACTTTTGGGGAACCTGGCAGACAAAAATATGTACCACCCAAAAAAGCTGCAGTATTATCACAGCTAGAAATTCCTGGACCATGTGGCAGCATATGCCATAGCACAATAACTCCAGTATTTTTATAGTCATTCCAGTATGAACTCACTTATTTAATTATCACTGTGTATTTAAAGCCACCTAGCATTTAGAAACAAAATAAGTAACAAAAAGATCTACTAGTATGAAGAGTATAGTAAAACTTCTGAAAGTTATTTAATAACTTCATTGCAAGACCCAATAATTTTCATAAATTTTATTGTTGTTGTACCTTTTTATTTCTATATTTTCTTTTTGTAATTATATCACTCCCACTTACCTGGAAACAAATATACTATGATCAAGCTTTTAATTCTTTAAATTAGAACAAATGTATTCAATGAGAGTTTAAACCTAAAAAAAAATACAAATAGAAAAAAAATCTAAAAATTGTGGTTAAAGCTAGAAAATAAAAGAACTTTAAAAACAAGTCTGCAGAAGTGACACTACCACAGATGTGTTGTAGATAGAAGGAGGGACACTGAAGAAATAGTGGAAGAAAGTGAGGATTTTGGTAGAGAGTATAGTATTTCAGTATGATATTATGTTATGTACATAAAACCATATCATTTTACATAATTATAAATCACAGCTTCTTTTAAAATGTAAAAGTTCTATAATAATTGGAAGAGAAAGAACATACCTCAAGATAGCAATAGCTGGGCCAGAGAGATAGAGTACAGAGGGTAGGGCATTTGCCTTGTACACAGTCAACTTGGATTAAATCCTTGGCATGGCAGATGGTCTTCAGAGCACATTCAGGAGTGATCCCTAAGCACAGAGCCAGGAGTATGCCTGGGAACTGTCAGAAATAGCTAAAAAGCAATACATTTAAGGCATTTATGGCCTTAAGTGAAAATTGATTTAAAGTGGATTAAATATCTCAATATTAGAGTCCATAAACTACACTGAGAAAAACATAGACTTTTCAAAAAATTTACATTGGAGGTGTATTCAACTATTTTACTATGGAAGTAAAGACAACAAAAGGAAATATAAATGGAACTACATAAAAGTTAAAAGGTTTTCTTTAGCAAAAGAAACTTGAGCTAAAATAAAAAGACACCTTTATTGAGTAGGAGAAAAAAATCTTCACATATGTTTCAAATAAAGGGCTAATATACAAGTATATATTCCTCTCACAAAGCTTACAATAAACCTAGTCAAAATATGGTGTGAACAAATGAACAAATGCCTCTCTGAAAAAGATACAGTATATTAGACATATAGATAAAATGCCTACTGACAATCCCATAGACATACTATCAAAGAAATCAAATCAATGAAATATCAACTCACACTAGTGAAAGCGGCATATCTCAAAAAGAAAAAAAACTGTTGGTAGAAATGTGGTAAAAGGAACCCTTATTCACTGTTGTTGGTAATGTCATCTTGTTAGCCTCTAAGAAAGAAATATTGAGATTTCTCCAAAAAGTATGAATATAAAAATATGTTTTATATTTACATATAAGGAAATATTATGCATCTATAAAAAAACAGAAAAAGTCATAAAAAACCACTGTAACGTGGGCGGAACTGGAGGGAAATATTTTAGTGGAGAACAAATAGTGGATGATCTCATTCATCTGTGGAATGCGAACAGAAAAAAAACAAGATAGTAATATTGAACAAAAATTTGTGATTATTCAATATTATCTACTGAAGAAAATAGTGGAAAGTACACAAGACCAGAGAGAGTTAAGGACAGTATTGGAGAAATTATAAGTACTTTGGTAGTGATTAGATTTAGTGGCATGTATCAATAACAAATTTTCACACTATTAGAACTACAATAAACTATCATAAATAAAATAATGAATTTTAAAATGGAATCAAATTATGATCTTATGTTGATATTTCTTGTTTAAGACTTAAAGAGTATGAGTAAGCATAAGTGTGAGTACATGATATATGCATACATGTGTGGCCATGTAGTTATGCCTGTAGTTTCATTGAAATTCAGATGAGTTCTGAGAGTCATATGAATTTTCCTAAAGTCACACACACAGCTTAGAAACAATATAATTGTGGCCAGGACCCAGGCATCCAGTATGTGACCTATTAAACACATAACATGGAAAACCCAAAGCATTCATTGCCCTTGGTATTTTATAGGTAAATTATTAGGACAGTAAACAAAAATAAAATAAATAAACTTCTTAAAAATTATTTGCTAATCTCTTTCTCACATATGTGATATTTCTAATCACTTTACTTTTCATGCCTTAAATCTAAAAACAATCCTAAAGATAAAGTAAACAGAATTATGATGTGGGGTGAGGCTGGGGTCTGTTGGAAGTACAGCGGGATTTGGGAGTAATGTTGGAGACATCCACATATTCTTGTTGTAAACTTGGCACTGTTCATGTAAGACATTACTATCAGTTTAACTGTTAATTAATTTTAATAACCTTATTCAAACCCATTCAATATGCATCTTCCATCACCTACCGTGATTTTTCTGGCATAAAACAAGGTGGGAATCTGAACAATGTCTAATTGCCTTACCTTCCTGAAAAACATCATCAAGGCTGGAAGGTTCAGTATCTAAGACATCCGGCAGGACTGCTTCAGCTTCTTCCACGACCTGGGTCTGCCACTGACGACTCTGACGGATCCAGGCCCTTCGCTTCTCCCAGGAAGTGGGACTCAGCACAGAGCCTTCCATCGCCCTGATTCAGATGTCTGGGCCTTCCACTACAGTAATGCTGTCCTAGAATTGAAATGCAGTTGTTAGTTCTTCATTCTCTGATCAGAAGCCATAACTTTCATGGTTGTCATCCATATCTTTCCCACTACACTCAAAGGAAACTCCTTTGTGCCATCAGGAGAAAAGAGACACTGTTTAGCCTTTCTTATGCCTGACAACAAAAGAATGCTTTGAAAAATCTATATACCAAGGAAAGTCCCTCAAACCAAGTGTCATATGAGAAGGAATATTGTAAAATCGCTTCTGAATTATTGTTTCTTATATATCTGTAGAGTGATATTAGAAACATTTTATTTAATCTTTAAGAGTCTTTCAGAATTTCACTATATAATAAAAAAAATATGTTTATCTCAAATATGTTTATCTCAAAGTTTAAATGTATTTCTAAGTTCTCATAACTAGATGTCACTCCAACTCCAAGAATGTAGTCATTCTTGGTTTGTGTTTTGTTTTGCTTTAATTTGTTTCTTCTCATCTATTTAGATTCAAAACAGGATTTCTCTTAGAAAGAAAAATAACAAAAATAAGCAGGCATTGCCTTAAACAATGATCAGAACCATCTTTAGATTCTTAAATTTCCTAATTGTTATATTAAGATTTGTTCATCTTAATTTCCTAATATGTAAGAAAATCTTAGTTTTCTTATTAGAATTCTTAATTTCCTAATTTAATCATAATGCCCTAATTTGTTAAGAAGGGACAAAATATTTACTTATCTAAGCAGTGTTTTCCACAACTTTTGGCATGCCACCTCCTTTTTTTCAAAACAAAATGACTCTATCCTTAGAAATCTACCAAACAATCAGAAAGTGTCCCCAATTATATCTGAGACTACTAACTCTCACACCCTGAAATTATTCCATGCCTTATGTATGAGGAGGTATCATAGCTTTAAAAGGCATATACCATGCCTAAAATTAA
Source organism: Suncus etruscus (assembly GCF_024139225.1). NCBI lineage: Eukaryota > Metazoa > Chordata > Mammalia > Eulipotyphla > Soricidae > Suncus > Suncus etruscus. The sequence goes on from NC_064858.1 coordinate 81,752,275, forward strand.
GGATGGTACTGTTTGCTACTAATAAAACATATGCAGAGAAAAATACTTAAAATTATTGTAATGATCTAAATTCTGTCATTGAGTCCAGTCAAAGAAATTTTATTCAAGGAAAGACAGCAGGAGGGACTAAGAAACTTAGTTAAACTTAAGCACATGATTTTTTTGTTTATATAGCCCATATACTAGAAACTTTAAGAAGTTCCATTTAATACCCAAAGCCTTGTAATATTCAGGGCAGCAGTGGAAAATCACGATTTGAACTAATAGATGAAGTTCTTTACTTGGATTTCAGATTATTTATATTGATTTAGTCTGTTTTTCCAGTATCTTTGAAATGGATCGAATTCATATAATTTGCTTACTCTGTTTTCTGAAAATACTAATCAAATTTTACACCATACATTTTTCTCAATTATCCTCCAATACCTCCCCATCAGCCTCAAATACACTTATGTATAAAGAGCAACTCTTTAATCAACTTTCTTTATGCAAATATATTGGCTATCGAGACTACCATAATGACTTTCACTGATTTCCTTCCATTCATATTTTCTTCTTAATTTTTTATCATTAACCCCATATTTGTTAATTTGCTTTTCTGTTACCAGTATGATTAGAATTTTGACTCCAATTATTCATATTTCTGTCTGATTATTCATTATTAATTTTCAAATGCCTAAAACAAAATATAACTTCTTGCAGTTTGTTAATAAATATTTCTTAACCACATAAATGACTATATTCTAGATTGGAGGTTAGAGAAAAGAGATGAACTTTAGGGTAATTGTGAGATTTATTTCTACTCTAGGAGTTCCTATAGTTGGATTTTTTAAATTCTTTTAATTTCCTCTATTGTCAGATATTTTACTTAATGTAAATAAATAAAGGGAAAATGACAACAGAAACAGAATCCTCAAAGTCTAAGATTTTCAAAGAGAGAAATAAATAAATGGTTTATTATGACAATGTTAACTAACATTGCCGTAGACATTGTCTAGACAAGTTATGGGCTCTATTTATCATAGAGAATAACAGTCATGTTTTGATGGACTTGGATGACAATTGAATAATTTTTTAATTTATAAGAGTATCAACATTATTGGATATAAAATGAAAGGTACAAGTTACATCTAAACTTATTACTAGTAGTGCTGAATGTGACATGGAGCTATAGAATAAAAAAGTTTTCTCCAATTTTTCTTGAAAGTAGTTTATAGAGGCATGCTAATATAATAATATATGAAACTATTATAAGCAAAGAAACATTCTGAGACTGAAAACTAAATAGGATTATCTAGCGCCTGGTAACAAGAGGAAGCCATGCTGTCAAGAGATAATAACTGATATTTTGTGGCAATCTAAAGGAAGTAGCAAATAATTATCAAACACATCAGCTATGTGTATGTTAAAAAAATTTAAAGGAGTTGAGAACACAGCTGTCAGTACAGCTTTGAAATCTTTTCACCTTTTAAAAAGTGTGTAAGACCTTAAGAAATTTCCTCCAAGAAGACTGTACAAAAAAATATACAGCTTAATGAAGAACATGCAGTTTATTTCAATGAAGAAATTCCTGATTAGTGATCTGGAGACTTAAACAATCTTCCCATTTTATCTAATTAATTGTCTATGATAAATCAGCTAGGTTTTTTAATTTATATTAGTTCCACCTTCTAGAAAATGAATAGTCAGTATCCAATATTATATGAATTTATCACTAATACCAATGTCTACAATTTATTCTAGCTCAGTTTTTGAGAATTAAACATATTTAATTGCCTCTAGGGTTGCTTATTTTTTATGAACTTTCCATTAAAATTAACACTGGCTTTTGGGGCTCTTGTATTTCCAACTTTTATTGATTTAGACAGAGGTAAATCTGAAGGAAATAGGCTGCAGTGGAGTACAGGTGAAAGCCATCAGTTGTATTAACTTTGATTTACATAACTTAAACTTTTATGTTTTTGTTTTAGCTTATACAATTTCATTTAAAGTTAATTATATCTAAATATATTCTAGTTGATATTTTAGATTTCTCTCACAATATCATTGTGTCTGTAGTTGTTATAACTGGCTCAACACTTGTGATAAGTTTCATATTATCTATTTTCTCTGGGTATTAATACCATACTGTCATTTATTTTTCTTAAATTCCACAGAGTGAGACTAGTCTGCCTATCTCTCTCCCTCTGACTCACTTTACTCAGCATAATAATCTTCATATCCATCTATGTATAGGCAAATTTCACGACTTCATTTTATTATTTAATAACTAATGATATTCCATGTGTAGATGTAACATCTTTCCTTTAGCCATTCATCTGTTGTCTCCATATTCTGCCCATTTTAAATAGTGCTGCAATAGATATAGGAGTGCAGAGGGCATTTCTGTATTATGTTTTTGTGTTCCACCAGACCTCAGCACAGAGTATGCATACCTTGCAACAGAATGTAATAAAAGCGATTTAGCTGAAGAATTGTAGATATTACACTGGTGCTGAGAAGTTTATCTTCATCTTCTTTATGACTTAAGATAGGTCACTGGGATATTTGTCTCACTTTATATATATATTGTGTATGTATATATATTGTGTATGTATATATCTATACATAATATATTGTATACCTTGTATTGTAGAAGAAAAAGTCTTGGGGAACCATCATGACAGTCAGGTATTGATATAATACAGGGGCCACAAAAGTATGATGAAATTTGGATTGGGATATGACTCAAGTATAAAGCACAAATATTTTTATTTGTGAAGCCCTGGATTTAATCCTTGTCACTCCAACAGATGTGGCCTTGGTGTCTGTTCCACATCTCCATAGGAAAGATTCGAAACCTCCAATCATTGCTGGGAGTCCCCTTTTCAAAATGATGGTTGTTTAAAACTTAAACTGTTAGCTCCTCCTAACTTTAAACAGTATTATTTAGTTTAACATTCTAAATTTCCATTTCTTGGACAAATTTTTTCCTGGAATTTGATACAATCTTTATTGATATTGGTTTGTTTTCTAATAATACATTTAATCTATCTTCTATGAGAATGAGAAACTAAAACATTTTTTTTTCTCTGACAGTTCAGCTAAACTCATTTTCTCTGAGAAAGTAAAGGAATAAGGAAAGTGGCCAAACTGATAGTACAGTGGAAAGAGCATTTGCTTTGAACATCTGACCTTGTTTCTGTTTCCAGCAACTCGGTATGGTCCTCTGAACGCTGCATGAATGACCCCTGAATATTGAGTGAGGAGTAAGTACTGAGTAGCACTGGTGTGGTCCAAAAACAAACAATAGACAGTAAAAAAAATATGAAGTAAAAGAAGTAATTAGCATTAATTTATAATAATGTGTAAAAATAATTCATATGTATAGTACACATGAAATTAGGTAGAGATAAAAAAGAAGTAACAAATGGCCCTTCAATCTTATTTATTGACCAGGGTATCAGGAATGAGAGAGATAATTCAAACTTTATCAACCATTTAGCACATGAAAAACCTAATAGAGATTTCAGATATAGACTTACTTGAAATTATAAAGAATGACCAGGGGTATCAGGAATGAGAGAGATAATTCAAACTTTATCAACCATTTAGCACATGAAAAACCTAATAGAGATTTCAGATATAGACTTACTTGAAATTATAAAGAATGTTCATGGCTATAATAAAACTAAACTTTAGAAATTCTGCATTGTAGATAAGTGATTCTCCCCACCCCACGCTAACACACAGCTTTTGTCTACCACTCTTAATTTCTAAGACCCAGGCTCAGATTTTTCTTTATCACTCTGGATTTTTCTTTAGAAAGTAAAAAGCCCATAATCAATATTATTCTTAATGGTGAAAAACTGAAAGCATTTCCACTAACTCCAGGCATTAAGCAAGGGTATCCATTATCTCCATTCTTATTTGGCATAGTATAAGAAGTCCTAGCAATAGCAATCAGGCAAGAGATGGAATATAAAAAAAATCAAAATGGATTAAAGCTTATGACTACAGAAACTACTGAAATTGGTAACTGTACACCATAGACTTTTGTTACAGGCCCCACTTAATGAGCATGCTTTTGCAAATTACTATTATTATTTTTTCTTTTTCAATTCAAGCTATATTAATATTATATCCTAATGCCCACATTGCCAATATCCATTTAAGAAAAGAACCTCTACGCACAAGACATGGTGGATGATACTACAAGGGTTAGGCTCCTCTTCTAGTCCTCACTACCATATTGCTTAGCATCTAGATGTGAACATTATGTTTATCCTAAAATTCTCCATGCACAATCTAACCCTGAAAGCTTCATTTAGCAAAGTTCACCTCCACCATCAATGAAGGCCCTAGAATTTGGAAAACCTTTTCCCTCCGATGTGCTGTACCCATTTTTCATTTAATTTAATTTTAATTATTTATTCATTTTTAAGCACTTTGACCGACCACACAGGGTCAGACCTACAACCTATGAATAGATATGTCTATAAGTGGGTATGATAGTTTATGCAGTGTATTGTATGTATAATCCATGCCTATATTATATATAGCCCCTATTATATATTATTTCTCCTGCCCCCACCCCATTCACCACCTTACAAAACTCCTATTCTCTCACCCCCTCAATCCTGATCCATTATCTCTTCCTATTTAACCCTCTTTACCCTTGGTCCTAACTGTTCAGGAATCTTGACCTTCCCCCTACCCCAGTAAGCTGCCATGAGACTCCCAAAGTGAAAGGACACCCGTTCAGCCCCCCATCTCTTGCCCTGGCAAGAAACTATAGCCACCGTTCCTGGTTCCTAATGACTATTGTATATAGTCCTTTTTCTTCCACCTCACCTCAGTGTCAACTGTTGCTTGCTATCAGATTCAGCTCTAGAGGAACCCCCAGATTGAGGACAATATCTTATCCCTTACTGCTGCAAACCATTTTTAAGTCTCCAAAAAACCATGGTGCAAAAAGAGAATGTGTCCTGGATAGAATCTCCCTTTTTAGACTATCTCAAAAGGCTTAATGGGGGTATCTATATTTTCTTTGTATGTTATTTTCCTTAATAGTTATAACTCTTAGTATGTAGAGGTAGCCCAATCCATATTTTTGCTTGTTTTGGTTCTGCTTAGTAAGAAATTCTAACTGAAAAGTCTTCCTTGGGATAAGAACTCAGGTCAAAACCAGGACACAAAGATTGTATAGCTTGACATTTTTATCCCCAAATGCATCAATAATACAATAATATAACATGACATAGTTTCTTTTTGTATAGCCACACACTAAAATGGGGAAATCGTATCTCTTATAGATAAGAAACAAGTTCTTACCTAAAGGAATAAGATCCCATAAATTTTATAATGCAGAGGCACCTTCCACCTGAACATTAGTCATGGGAACTCAAGTTAGATCTTATGTGATTTAACATCGACCATCAACCTTAATCCCAGATCCCAACCTTAGAACTGGCAGTTCCCTACACCAGCATCAGGAATCAAACTAATACCTAATTAACTAAGACCCTAATACCACTCTAGCACCAACTTGAGCCAGAATAGGTTCATGTGGCCTGACCACAAGGAAACAGCAGCAATCTTGCTCTAAGGACAGGTTGCCCTACCTCATCACCTAAGTGTGAGATTAAATCAGAAGACCCTCTATCCTAGGTTCTGTGCAAAAACATAGATCATTATTTACCAAAAACCAAGATCACTAATTAAAGAAGACTAACTACAACAACCACCGCTGAGCAGAACTTTTCCTGGGACCACAAAGAAAGATTCTACCCTATCTTCATCCTAGGATTTTGCAAAAACCAAGATCTTTAATTATAGAGGACTAACTTTGACAACCACAACTGAGCAGAATGTTTCCTGGCATCATAAAGAAAGACCTTGGAGTTTGGCAACTAACATATTCAAGGCCTGTAGCTAGTCTCATGATAGTATGCTTCAAGGGTAGAGACACCTGTATCTCTTAGGCCAAGGGAATTTGCTTTCTAATTTCCCAAATATTTCTGTGCCTATGCAAAAACAAACAAACAAATGACAAATACTTGCTACATCTGCCCACTATTTTCTTCTCTTTTTCAGTTATTTCTTCTTTTAATTTTATTTATATTTATAGCATATAGATAGGGGCTCCTGCCCACTTTTTTTCCCCACAGAACCATAGAACATTAATCCTCTTGTTCTGCCTCATATTTCTCTGTCTTCCTACAAATTGGGAGGAAAAAAATTGGATGGGACCTAGGGGCCAAGCAGTCTTAGGATTATTGAGTGGAAACAAAAAATGGTCAGACCTAAATACCCAAATCAAAGTTAACCACATAGAATCAAGAGATCCAAACTACAACAAGCTATACAAAAAAGGGATTTGTCACACTATCAGTTCAGGAAGGCTAAGGGGGAAGGTATGGGATGCATGCTGGGGACTATGGCGGAGGGAGGTTAATGTCACTATGTACCTTAAATACAATTGTAAATACTTATAATCACGTTGGTTTCAATAAAAATTATTTAAAAAAACTTGAAAAGGGGGAAGTCATACTATTTATATTTGCAGGTGACATGATAATAAACATCAAAGACCTCCAAAAATATCCACCAAAGTAAAAAAAGCTCCTAGAAACAATAATCCAATACATCAAAGTGGCCAGAATAAAGACTCTGAGGAGAAAGAAATCAAAAATGTTTACTCCATTTAAAATAGTGATCAAAACTATCAAGTAGGAATCAACCTAACAAGGGAGATGAGAGACCTATACCATGAAACTTCTCTTTAGACTTTCTATCTCTACTGTGCCTCATGCTCTATAAAATGGTTGTGAATAGGGACTAAGAGTGAAAACAAGTGTGGGAGGAGACATAAAGGAAACACAGTTTCCATCATGGTACCTATAAGACTTTCCATAGTTTATTTGCTTTCATAATGACACAAATTTTTACCATTGTAATAGGTCATGGGAAAAATTAGGGTTGCTCATTATTTTTCACTGTATAAAGGAAAATCTCTGTCTCAAGTAAGGTTGATTGGTCTTCATTCCGTACACCACCACCTCACCCCCATTTCTTCATAAATAGAAAATGTCATTAATTTCTAACCTTTTTTCATCTCACTGCAGTTTGGAAGATCATCAAAAGAAAAATTATTCAGAGTAACTGTTGACTTTATTAAGTATTCTATAATTCAAGTAAATTTAGTCTAAGGGGGGAAGAAATGTTATTTGGGAAATAATACTAAAAAGAATAAGAAATATTTTTATTTTCTTACATGTCTTTTCTCCCACAAATAAATGTAGCTAAATAAATAACAACAATGGAATGTTAGTATTTTTTTTTCTTCCCCTTATTTTCTACTTTTCTGATGTAGTAGGAAGGTACAAGTCTTGTGGATAAATTGTAAGTTGCTACAGATAAAAATTAAACTGTGTATTTCAGAAAAAGTAATTTTATGTTTTTATTAAAAGGAGATATTATTATTTTATATAAAAACTTTAAATATGTTAATGCAATAAATATCAATTTATTTAGGATAGTTTACATAGAGAGATTGAGCATCTTCCCTATCATTTGTGAAAGCTGTGAATTCTTATCTATAATTAGTTTTTCTCTTTTTTTTTGAGAGATAAAGGCTGGCCCTCACCTGACAGTGCTAAGGTCTTAATCTTGGTCCTATACTTAAGAATCATTCCTGACTATGCTCAGGCAACCAACCAGGACTAGCTTCATGCAAGAAAATCACTTTGCATACCCTATACTATCTCTCTAGCTTTATCTTTAATTCTCTAGCCAAGTTCCATAGTGAAATTCTCTCCCTCCTGTATTCCTTTTTATTCTTCTATCATTTCTTTTTTAAAGTTTTACACTATTTCTTCTCTTCAAAAATCTATAGTTAGGCTTTCCTCCATTAGAGTTAGTTGTTGAGTACTGAAAATCCCATTTGGGTTTTGAATTTTGAAAGATAAACAGCTCTGAGTTATCAAGTAAAAATAAATGTCTGATCACTTTTGTTTATGATAACTTGGAGTCGACCCTGGGAATCATGATCTGGAATAATACTAAATATCTTTTCCATTATCTTACTAAAATGTGCACCTTAAGTTTTGAATCTTAAGTTTTGACTGTGTTGATCCTTCTTGCCTCCTTATAAGCTTAATCATAGGAGTCTAATTTTCAGAAGATCAAGAAGTTTTAATAAATTGCTGTTAGTAAGGTTGCAAAAAGTGTCTAAACTAGGGATGCCTGTAAATAATAATTTGTTAGTTATTTTTTTTGTATTTTTGCTATATCTTCAGAATTTTATCTTTGAAGTTTTTCTTAGTATATAATGTATTAGTTTACATGGTTTTTAATTGAGTATTATACTGCAATAAATTTTGCCTTACTTTTTTCTTCTGTTGTCCTGGGGCAAAACTTGACAGTGTTCAGTATTTAATTCTGTTTTTGTACTTGTCACAGGTACCACATGTGGTGCTGGGATTAAACCACATAGGTCAGAGGTATAAATCAAACGTCTTACCCTCTATTCTATCTGTCCATCTTTTTCAAGGATCTTTAATCACTCAAGTATAACAACTGTTAAATGTGATACTTTAGCTGAAATCCTGGTTGTACTCATTAGTTGAAAGCATGAAAGTCTCCAGTCTCCTGTCCTTGGTACTGTCACATTCTGCCTAGAAAGTACTTTGGCATCTCTTATAGACAAGAGTTACTAGTAATTTTCCTGGATATTCCTTCTAAAGTATCATGACCATTTCAAACCATTTTTATGATCTTTTTTATTATCTTTATTATGTACTGAAAACCTACCTTTCATCTCTACCTCCTAGTACACTGAGAAGCAAGGGCAGGGAATACCCCAATGTGAAGAGCTTTCCATTCCTTTGTTTCCCCCAAATCACAATGGTATTGACATGCTCAGCCTGTCAACTACTGAGGTAAGATATGCAGTGGGAGCAAGAACTTTCCCCTTACCTTTGAACCTCCACTCACCAGCATTATATGGAGTCACTAAGTGATCAGTATATTTGTCTATCAATTTCTGGGATATATAGTCTGAAAAACAGACCAGAAAAGTTGCTTTCTGTAATGAGTCTTTGTTTTATTCATTAAATTTTATTAAATTCATTAAATGTTTCTTTGATTTCTTTTTTTCAGGAAATTTTTATTCATGCAAAGTTTACCTCACATTCAATCCCAACATATATTCATAAAAGTTTTCTGCGACAACCATAAAAGCAAATAATCAAATCCACAAAAAATAAAATTGATACAGGGTAGGCATATTCAATAGCTAAGATAATGGACACTAAAATTGGATCTGAAACTAAAATAGGAAACTTTTCTTCTTCAGAAAAGCTTGAATAATATTTACATGATTAAAATAATGAGTATAAACACAAGTGAGTATAACAAGGCACATAGAAACTTCTGAGATGTGAAAGATAAAAAATCTTCCTAAGTACTAGTCTAGGAAGATTCAAATGAACTCATATTTATGATTCTAAGATGAATATATTTCTCCCTGTTAATATAAATGTGAAGTAAAAATTAATAAGTGAACCTACATATTTCAAGATGCATTTTTCAAAGGTCAAAGGCAAGAATGTATCTTTTCTTCTGACTTTTCCTGTTTGCAAATGCTTTTTTTTCTATGATCTTTACTATTTTTCCATAATCATCCCATGCCAGCTTTAAACTTAAGAAAATTGTACATACCTATTTTCTGTTAGAAAGCCAAGTTTGAGGCAAAGTAGTTATCCAAATTGAGCAAAGTTCTTCCCAGAATTTGGGGGTTGAGATGTGAGCAAGAAGAAAATATCCTGTTGCATTCTGTACCTTTTTCTCTGTCTGTTTAATTGCTGTTGCCAGCTTGAAAGGGGAAGCGGAAATGAGAACACACACACACACACAGACACAGGCACACACACATACTTACTAGCATACATATGAACAGTTCCCGCCTGTTACCCCAGCCACATCCTTTGTTTTAGTTCACAAGATTGACTGAAGAATAAAATATCTTAAACCAGTTGACCACTAAGGAGTCCTTCTTCTTAGAGAGCAGCCTTGACCATTTTAATACCAGTGATCTTTTTCTATTAAAGAAAAGGTTCAACCTATTTAACTATATGGATACAGTAAAGTCTAATCACTTACTAGAATCACATTTCTATAAAAATGTAGGCTGTTCCCTGAAGGATGGGCACTCCTGAAAAATTATCTTACACTTATCTCAGAGAAGATGATGATAACCCTATCACATTCTTAAAATGACTCTTAGCCAAAATGTATCTGTTTTCATTTTAAATTCTTATCCACATTCTGGTAAATCCCTCACAAGCTTGCTTCTAAATGCAATATACCACTAAAAACAATTATTTTCTAAATTTTTAAATAATTGTGTATGAGATAATGTTGCTACAATATAGTTGTGTGATTCAGGCAAGCATCATCAAAAATCAAAATTTGTATTTACTGTGTTAAGTTCATTAAAACACACTATCCTTTTCTATCCTTTTCCATCACCCCTAAAATTGAAATCTATCTTAAAGTTAAACCTCTTCAACCCATTTATCCAGCTCTTCTACATTAATTTACTAATGAGCACTTATAATTATGATTATATAATAATTATAATTTCCAAGATTTTATTTAATTCATTTATTGTGCTCATTTTAACAAATTAATTCAAATTAGCTTCTATGGTAATAATTCTATTAATTGTATGGTTTTTTGCATAAAATGTTCCAGCACCACAGCCTCCGCCATTGTCCCAGTATTATTTCCTAGTCACCCTTCAATGGTATACTTTCTACTGAAGAGCAATTCTCAATTTATGTTGTCTTTGAGCATTTTTAAAATTTCTTTGATATTTTTATCACATGTATGAGGGAGATCATTCTGTTTTTGTCCTTTTGATGACTAATTTTACTTATGATACTTCCCAGATCCATCCTTGTAGCAGCAAGTTGCATGATTACATCTGGTAGTCAAATAA